>NC_044555.1:70748420-71114176 GCF_007565055.1 Rhinopithecus roxellana
TGAGAATTCTGGTGAGGGTCAAATTTTCTGGTACATAGATGGGTGACTTCTGGCTGTTTCTTCTTTTATAAGGACACAGATCTTCATGAGGGTTCTGTCCTCATGATTTAATCATTTTTTGAAACAGCCCATCTCCTGATGCCATCAGTTTGGTGATTAGGTTTTCAACATATAAATTTCAGAAGGGACACACATTTGGAACCTAGCAATGTATAATTGGAAATTGGCATAAATACTAGTGTTATCTTGTGATGAAAAACAGATCTAGACACACTCAGTAATTTACCTTAATGTCACATCCAGCTACTAAAGTGAGAGACCAAGGTATGACTAACATCAAATCCACCACACTTAAATCATGCTATTAGAGAGATAAGAGAAAAACTCACAGATTTATATGCAAGTTGACAAATTTGAAACTTTTGCCTGAACACAGAAAATGAGACCACCAGGGTGCTGTGGTTTATGTTGAGTGACAACTGAACAACAGATAGAGTTAGTGTTTGGAGTTCAAAGGAGAAGAATGATTTTGTCTCAAATCCATCGGGAGTGGGAAACAATAACGGATTCTTGCTAAACTAGTAAGAGAGAACTGGGTTTCCTGCCTGTCTCCATTCTTCTCTATCCAGATGCTGTTGTTATACTAAAATTACTTCAGACAATCCCTATGAAGGCAGTATGAGGTTGAATAGGATGACTGGCTGCAGAACATATATTATAGATTCTGCCATAACTGTTTATGTCTTCCCACCCTACCCTGTGCCCAGGAGGATGATTTTTGTATAATAATGGGATCCATTGACTTACGGCATCCATGTGGATTCAACTAGGATTTCAAAGGATGGTAGAAGATTGAGGTTAGAGATTTCCTTCATGGGCTTCCCACTTGTGGGATCAGCTTAGGCAGGCAGTATCTCTCAACCTAAAATGACTGGTGCTCCCAATGTGACCTTTTCTATCTACCCCATTTCTTTCAGGTTACTAGTAGATGATTTCCCTTCAGTCACTCATGTGTTTGCATGACTTGCAAGCAAGGTCATGACAACCCTTGTTCTGGCCTGGTGCAGTGACTCATGTCTGTAATCCCAGCAATTTGGGAGGCTGAGGCAGGAGGATCACTTGAGGTTGGGAGTTTAAGACTAGCCTGGGCAACAAGGTGAGACCCCATCCCTACAAAGAATAGAAAAAGTAGACAGGCATGGGGGTGCCTGCCTCTAGTCCTGCCTATTCAGGAGGCTGAGAAAGGAGGATTGATTGGTGTTCGTTCCATTCAGAGTCCAAGTCAGAAAGCATGAGAGCCCATATTCTGAAGAATATCAGGCAAAGACAGTAAATTGTTTTATACTTCTTTCTATTCTATTCAAGTTTCCAACAGATTGAGTGAGGCCCACCTATGTTAGGAAGGGCAATCAACTTTACTCATTCTGCCAGAAACACCCCCACAGACACACTCAACAGGGTTTAACCAACCTTCTGGGCACCCCGGCCCTCAGGCTGACACATTAAATTAGCCATTACACACTTCCATGAATGGAAAGAGGATAGAATGAGGGTATTGTTTTGTTTTTTTTGTTGTTGTTGAGATGGAGTTTTGCTCTTGTTGCCCAGACTGGAGTGCAATGATGTGATCTCAGCTCACTGCAGCCTCTGCCTCCCGGGTTCAAGTGATTCTCCTGCCTCAGCCTCCCAAGTGGCTGTGATTACAGGCATACACCACCATGCCTGGCTAATTTTGTAGTTTTAGTAGAGACAAGGTTTCTCCACATTGGTCAGGCGGATCTTGAACTCCCGACCTCAGGTGATTCCCCTGCCTCAGCCTCCCAAAGTGCTAGGATTACAGGCGTGAGCCAACATGCCCAGCCTGAATGAGTGTGTTCTTACTGAAATAGAACTTATCCTGAATTCGAATGTACCTTCCTTATCTGCTTTGCTTTTGCTACCACCATTTATATGTGACTGAATATTTTTTTAATATCATGAAATAATAGACACATCTGCAAACATATAGTAATTATAGTAATGTTCCAATTTTTCCTATTATTTATAATTTTTTCCTTTTTAACTTAATAAAGTTTGTCTGCTTTTTTATAGAATTAAATTTTGTTTAGGTTTATCATAATTCCTTCCTTCCTTCCTTCCTCTCTCTTCCTTTCTCTGTTTCACACACTTTTTCTCTCCCTTTCTTCCTTCATTTTTTCATTTTTTCCTTTCTTTCTTCCTTTCTTCCTTCTTTCTTTTTTTTGATGTTTTCATGTCACATGTTCTCAATGGTATGTACTTATTCTTCTGTTATATTCTGGCTTTTTGCTTTGACTTTTGAACACATTTATTTTCAAGCTTTATTCTTCTTCAATATTTATTTTTAATGCTATTTTTTTCTTTGTTCCTTGTAAAGAGGATGGAATGAGTATACTATTACTGAACTAAAACTTAATCCTGAATCAATCTTTCTTTCTTTCTCTTTCTTTCTTTCTTTCTTTCTTTCTTTCTTTCTTTCTTTCTTTCTTTCTTTCTTTCTTTCTTTCTTTCTTTCTTTTCTTTCTTTCTTTCTTTCTTTCTTTCTTTTTCTTTCTCTCTTTCTTTCTTTCTCTTTCTTTCTTTCTTTCTTTCTTTCTTTCTTTCTTTCTTTCTTTCTTTCTTTCTTTCTTTCTTTCTTTCTTTCTTTCTTTCTCTCTCTCTCTCTCTCTCTCTTTCTTTCTTTTCTTTTCTTCTTTCCTTTCTTTCAACAAGGTCTCTCTCTGTTGCCCAGGCTACTGTGCAGTGGCACAATCTCAGCTGACTGCAACCTTGACATTATGGCTAAAGCTATCCTCCACCTCAGCCTCCCAAGCAGCTGGGACTACAGACCTGCACCATCACGGCTGGCTATGTTTTTTGTCTTTTGTAGAGACAGGGTTTTGCCATGTTATCCAGTCTGGTCTCAAACTCCTGGACTAAAGCGATTCACCCACGTCAATCTCCCAAAGTACTGGGATTACTGGCATGAGCCACTGTGTCAGGCTATTTATTTCTTTAATAGCACTTAATAAGACTTTGAAAATAATTGTTTTGTTTTACTTTGGTTCTAAATTAGTTATGATGTAGGTTTTGATTGCTTTTTAATTGCCTTTTGAAGTCATTGGTTTTTAAAGATAACATTTATGATTTCCAAGTTATAAAAGATATTTGTGGAGATACTTTTTATCATTGTTTATAATTTACTGCAATGGACTCCAACACTTGTTTTATAAATATTATTGGCTAAGATTTCTTTCTTGCTGTCTTCTGTCATGTACTGAGAGAGAATGTTAATATTTTCAGTTGAAATGTGTAATTTTTATTTTTTTTATTTTCCTCAAAGATAAAGGTTGTCTCAGTTTGTATTCCCTTACAGACTTGTAGTAAAAGTATGCAAATAAGATTCTTCGTATCCTGCCCAAGAGTCTAAAGTCACCAGGATGGGATTTGCTCTGATTATTTCTACATGTGGTTAAATTCCAGGATTTTTCCTACATAAAAATGAAAATGCAAACTATGATTAGTGGCTTTCTCTTCTTCTTCTAAGCTGAAAGGATAACTGTAACATATTACTGCCTTTAAACATTTTGGGTTAAATTTAAATGTGGACATCTTACAATTTTTAAAAAAATTTTTGTTCATGGTTTGGCATATTTGAGACATCTCTCAATTACATAAACCATGTAGCTAATAAACCACATTATAGAGATGTAAAGTACTTACAGACTAAGTGAATCCTTGAATGTGGTCTATTTATTACCGAAATAATGTTTCCCTTTTTGAGGAGAAAATGAAATATCAATTATATATTCACAAATAAAAGATGCACATGGGCCACATTATGTATAACTTTTAGTAACTTTTTAGCTACTTTTTCTTAACTTCTAGTTATTTTTGGCTCTGTCCAAATGACCTAAATTATCTGCCCCAAATATATGCCTGGAGGGATCTCAAACTGGATGTCTCTTCTGACATTCTTCATACGGTCAATGACACGATGTTTCTCTCTGTCAAAATTGCAGGACCTCTGCAACCCTTTTCTCATAGCCAAATGGTGTTTAATTAGTGATCCTTCCATTTACTTCTCTATCTTGTATCTGTTCCTTCTATTCCATTCCTTCTATCATAATTCTAAAGATAAATGGAATATTGCATTTAAATTATTAGCTCCGAAAAGAAAAAAATAGCACCCTTAAATTAGAATGTTATGAGGATAGTTTATTTATACAGCTGAGGTGAAGCTCTTTGGGAGCTATAAAAGAGCACCCCACGCAAAAAAAAATAAACAGGATTATTGGCAATTAAAGTGCAACCATTTGTATGCTCAAAGCAATGAGAGGAGAGAGTAGTTATTGTCAAAAATGGTGATGACTCTGAGATTTTACCTTCCTTTCAAGCTAACACATCAGCTGACCATAGTTTTATAAATATTGGCAACAGACATGAAACTTTTAGCTCAGAAACAAAGGACTTTATTAGTGATAGTGGTCAGCTGATTTCTACCTTGCCGAAGTCTCATGGCTCACAAGGACTTATGAAGGGACAGGATCAGGTGCATGCTACGTACAGAGTTAATTTGTGTCCCAGGTTAGGAAACAATCTTAGAGTTTTAGAAGACAGCTACTAATAATAAACTTTCCCAAACTTGGCTCTGCTGGGAGGAATTATATTTATTATCCAGGAAAGCAAACAAATGTGGACATTGTCTCTACCATCTAAGGGCAGTCACTACACAAATATCCTTGAAAAAAATAGTGCAGAACAGAGAGAACTCGGTCTCCTGCCTGTCTCCATTCTTTTTGCAGAACGAAAGCTGTTGTTTGTTTTTTGTGTTTTTTTGTTTGTTTGTTTGAGACAGGGTCTTGCTCTGCCACCCAGGCTGGAGTGCAGTGGTGTGATCACGACTCACTGCAGCCTCCACTTCCTGGGCTCAATCAATCCTCTGTTAGCTCTCCTGGGTCTCCAGCTTATGAAGGCAGATCCTGGGACTTCTCAGCCTCCACAATCATATGAACGAATTACTGATAATAAATCTGTTTATCTGGAAAACCTTGGCTAATACAAAGAGCTTTAAAAATAATTTATGTGGACAATGTGCAGATCTGATCCCTTTGCCACTTGTTGACACATGAATCAATGCAAAAATAGCATAGTAACATAAACCAGGACTTAAATATGATTAGGACCCTAGACAATGCATTTTTAATTGCAAAAAGATTAATGCAAAACATGCTTGACTATAAACTATGTGTTTCACCAGATTATTTAATAACCTGATTGATTTCTTTATCATGTTTCTCTATCTCCAACCAGAGTGTAGGCTATACAAGAGGAAAGTCTTTTTATTTTTTTCTTCATTATTTCCAGAGCCATGAAAGCCAGGAATCTATGCCCTATGAGCCAAATCTGGTCCAGGGAGTAAATGTGGCCCATCACTTGGGTTTATAAATAAAATTTTATTGGAACACTGCCACACCCATTTTTTTTTCCATATTGTCTATGGCTGCTTTTGTGTGATGAAGGCAGAATTGAGTATTTGTAACAGAGACTGCATGGCCCACAAAGCAGAAAATTTCTACCTGGATCTTTACAGAGAAGCTGGCCATCTTCTGTCCTAAACGAATATTTATTGAATGAATAATTATTGCAGCTTTTTGCCCATTCCTCAGCAAAATATCACATTAATCCCACTGCATTAAATTATCCTAAATTTGGCACAAAATATATTTGTATTTAATGGGATTGCATTGGTTTTAGAGTGAAGAGATCTCGTCAAACAATTAACTAAAACTAAGCCATCATTTTCAGCACCAGAAGATGGTATCTGTGCATTTTTCATTTCTGTGAGTCAGGGCGGTGACCTAAATTTTTGAGTGTATTGTATTTGCAAGCCTAAAGGAGTGTGGTGAAAAATAAGCCGTGATAGGGTAGTGACTGGTGCAAAAGTAATTGCGGTTTTTGCCATTATTTTTAAAACCATGATTACTTTGGCACCAACCTAATAGAACTGCCATATTATCCAGTAATACAATTGTAGGTCTATGCCCAAAAGAATTGAATGCAGAGATTCTGGCCAGGTACAGTGGCTCACACCTGTAATCCCAACACTTTGGGAGGCCAAAGCCAGTGGATCGCTTGAGCCCAGGAGTTCAAGATCAGCCTGGGCAACATGACAAAACCCGTCTCTACAAAAAAAAAAAAAATATATATATATATATACATACACACAAAAATTAGCTGGGTACAGTGGCACGCACCTGTAGTCCCAGCTACTTGGAGGACTGAGACAGGAGGACCGCCTGAGAGCAGGGAGGCTGAGGCTGCAGAGAGCCATGATAGTACCACTGCACTCCAGCCTTGGTGACAGAATGAGACCTTGTTTCAAAAAAAAAAAAAAAAACAAAGAAAGAAAGAAAGTAAAGATCCCATAAAGATCCCAATGGATATTTCTACACGTGTTCACAGCAATATTATTCACAATAGCTGAAAGGAGGAAGCAAACCAAGTGTCCATCAATGTATGAATGAAAAGACCAAACAGGTTCTATATATACCATGGAATATAATTCAGCCTTAAAAAGGAAGGCAATTCTGACACATGCTACCACATGGATGAGGATCTTATGCTATGTAAAATAAGCCAGCCATAAAAGGATGAGGACATAGGTGAGGACATTATGCTAAGTGGTATAAGCCAGACAGACACAAGAGGATGAAACTATATGATTCCAATTGTATGAGGTCCCTGGAGTCGCCAAATTCAGGGAGCTAGAAAGTAGAGTGGTGGTTGCCAGGGATGGGGGGAGAAGCAATGGGGAGTGAGTGAGTGTTTAGTGGTAAAAGAGCTTCAGTTGGGGAAAATGGAAAGTCCTGGACATGGATGGTGGTGATGGTTGCATGACAATGTGAATGTACTTAATGCCACTTAACTGTGCACTTAAAAATAGTTAAGATAGAAAGCGCTATATTATGTATATTTCACCACACTTCTTTTGTAAGTGCACTATGCTTAGGGTTCCAAAATCCTGCAATCAGCAGAGTCTCATGCAGTCATTGTGTTTGTGCTCTATCTATTAGAAATAACTGGGCTTCAAATGAAATGCTGCAGAACGTTTTAAGACATATGGAGACTTAAAAATAGGTATGCCAAAAAGAAAAGGCTATATTTTACACTGAAGGTTAGCTTAAAAACGAATCACTTTAAAAGCTTCATGCCCTGCTATAGAAAAGGCACTAAAAAGGTCAACCTTTTAAAACTAAAATGCCTCATTAGTATTTTGCTGGTAATACTCTGATTAAAATTGCCACAGCACCATTTCTTCTGAGCAGTATATTTTATTTGACATTATTTAACTTGATAAAATTTTACCAAACACGTGGCCACTGACCTATAAAAAAATTACTTAATTAGAAAGTTAACCTAAAAAAAGTTAAGGAAATTATACTCAAGGAACATAAAAACATTTCCTTCTGTACTATAACAGAAGAAGGCAAGCACATTAGCCAAGTGTTCTATAATATTTAACCTTTGGTGTTTCTGCAAAGAGTAATATAGGATTTTATGCATTGCAGATTTTTCCATAAGCAAATTTTACTAGTGGAATAGGGAGTATATCAAGACTCTGTAGAAGCCAGGGTAACTTTCTTCTTTGAGCAACCCTGGGAGATCTCATCTTCTTAAATGCCATCCTTCAAGTCTCTCTCTTCATGCATACATACTTAGCGGTCTATGTTCTTTATGTCAGACAAAGGTGACCATGGTATGCTTTCCCAGCATTGTGCCCAAGTGAAACCAGCTGTTTTTGGAAAGTGGGTTTCAGACAGCCTAAAGGAGAAAGAGTAAACTAGCTGTTTTAGTTTCTTAGGGTTGCTAAAACAAAGTATTTTACACTGGGTGGGTGGAAACAAAAGAAATGTATTATCTCATAGTTCTGGAGGCCAGAAGTCCCAAAATAAAAGGGTTGATGGGGCCATGATCTCTGTAAAATCTGTAGAAAAGGATCCTTTCTTGCCTCTTCTACTTTTTGATGGTTGCCAGCAATCTTTGTTCTTTGCTTGTAGATCCACCACTCCAATATCCGCTTCCATCTCACATGGCTGTCTTCTCTCTGTGTGTGCCACATTCCCTCTAAAATCTGTAGCGGAGTATCCTTTCTTGTGTCTTCTACTTTCCGATTGTTGCCAGCAGCTCCTGGCATTGCTTGTCTTACAGATGCAACCCTCCAATATCTGCCTCCGTCTTCCCATGGTTGTCTTCTGTCTGCATGCCTTCACATAGTCTTTCCTCTGTATGTGTCTGTGTCCCAATCTCCTCTTTCTATAAAAAACACTAGACAAATGAGATTTGGGTCTACCCAAATGAACTTGTCATCTCTTGATTACATCTGCAAAACCTTCTTTCCAAATAAAGTCACATTCATAAGTACCGGGGATTCAGACTTCAACATATTGCTTTGGAGGACACCATTCAACTTATAATAGCATGCAACTGTGGCTTGGAAGGGACCAAATATAACTTGGGATTTCACTGCCTGAGAACCAATAACTTGCTGGGCAGAGTGTGACCTGAGGGAGTCACCTTACCTTACTGTCATTCAAACTCCCATCTGTACAAGAAAGGGAGGCATTAAAAGAATAACTCGTATTCTTTTACCCTAATCCCAACCCTACACAATCTGTCTTTATTTACAATTTTAATATTTTGCTCACCAATGATTTCTTTGTATAAACCTTCTTTTAAGTTTCATTAAGATGTCATTTATCCTGATTACTGAGCTTACAGCACCCCTTAAATGTTGCACCCATCCCATAGGAAGCCTCACGTACCTCACCCAAGCCCCAGCCCTGCAAATGGTTGTCCAATGTCTCCTGAGATCTAAGATTATGGCCACCCCAATGCTGCAAACGCCCCAGCATGTCCCATCTGCCTTTCTTAAGGACATAAGCCTTCTCTGAAAGTTCACCTCTGTTGTGTTTTCTACAGCCACAGCGATTTACAATCTGCTCCACACATTGTGTTGTTTCAAACAGATATTTAAACATGTATTTAAGTAATTTAAATAGGTATTTTAATAATTAACTGAAAACCAAACGACTGTTAAGGGACAACACAGGATGTCAGCATTAGACACTTCTATGTCTGAGTTCACTTTTTTCTTTCCAGCACAGTTTGTGGAGCTTCTTGTAATACAAGAGGTGAGAAGTTGGAGGTTCACCTGTGAGGATATTTAGCAGACCTGTGGGGGTTGAGGTATTAAAATAGAATTTTTAACACTATTACTCTTCATGGCACAAACGTCACCTCCACTGTAATTTCCCTCTTTTAAAATTTTTTGAAGCATTTAAAATGCTAGTACTCTGTTTGGCATGATACTTGTTTTATTATTATTATTGTTATTTTGAGACAAGGTCTTGCTCTGTTGCCCAGGCTGGATTACAATGGTGCAATCATGGCTCAATGTAGCCTCAACCTCCCAGGCTCAAGCAATCCTCCTATCTCAGCCTCCCAAGTAGTTGGGACTACAGGCGTGCAATACCACACACACCTAATATGTATATTTTAAGTTTCTGTACAGACAAGGTCTTGCTATGGTTCCCAAACTGGTCTTGAACTTTTGGCCTCAAGTGATCCTCCCACACTGGCCTCTCAAAGTGCTGGGATTATAGATGTGAGACATGGCATACAGCCAGGCAGTTTCTTATTCTGTAAATAACTGAGGAATATTAAGGCAAGCCTCTTTCAACCCAGGCATTCCATGTGGTGTAAGGTGATGATCGATTCTACAAAATGAAATGTTCCTTATGTAGGAAATACCATTCGATGCATATTTATCTCCACACTGATTGATCCAGTAGTTAATAAAGAGTAGATGTCCAACAAATACTCACAGAGTAGATGAACCTTTAAGTGACACAATGCTGGCCACAGAATTATCCTGTTTATCTTCCTGCCCAACGATGAATGTTTTATAAAATACTCAGAAACTGAGTGCAATATTTTATTGCTGACTTTAACTAAGTTAGAAATAACTGTGGTATGTTGCATATGAGAAGTAGGTGCAGAGAGAAAGCATGTTAAGCTGATTGGAGGCTTCTTTGCAATATCTCACTCCTCCCATCCTTTCCAGAATTGCAGTCCACAACAAGGGAAGGGAAAATAGGACTTGGATAGCTCTCTTGGCTGGTTTCAGGTGCTCTCAAACTCAAATTTAGAAACGTAGCACGTTTGTTCCCTGTACATCAGATGCTTTTAAAGGACAATTTGCAGACTCTTGCACTTAAATCTGCTATATGACTCATTTCTGTGTGGTAAGGTCACACACACAGAAGAAAGTAGAATGATTAAATATAATTATGCTTTTATATGTGGAATGAAGGAAGAACAATCATTTTAATCACCTCACGGAGAAAGAGATTTCTGTTACTTTGTGTCATGTAGAATTTATACTTAATGCTGCAGTGCATGTCTTATTTATACTGCAATGAGTTGACAATGCAAGGGCATTCTGGAGCCTTTGGGGTGGAGAGAAACCCTCAAAGTCAACCTGATTTTCCATTTCCTGAAATGGAGTAAAAGAGGTATTTGGAGGTCACTAGAAACAGCTTGAAACCTACATAGGCCAAGAAAGAACTGGAAGATAACATCCTTGGGAATAGCACAGTAATGACCTCCAAGAAGCCTCTCCTCCAAAAATACTTGGCAAAACTCATAAGAAAATATCCTGAGTCTGGAAAATGAATCAAAGGTTAGCATTGAACCAAAGGCTATCCTTGGAGCAGTTATTCCAGAAAAATAGATGAATTTCAGTAAGAACAGTGGATTTTGCAGGGTTTTAAATTGTTCTCTCCCAAGTTCCATGGTAGCCTTGTTGACAAACATCCCACATTCAGTAGCAACTAGTAGCAGAACAGCCACTGGATAAATAAAAAGCCCCATCTACAGAGAACTGTCATTATTTGACCTGTCTGCTAGCTCCCCAGAAGATCCCACTCACAAAGTTGTCATTATTTGATGTGACATAGAGCTCACCTGGTGAAACAGCCTTTTTCCTGGAGGAGTAGTCAAAAACAATCAGAGGTAACTGTATAAAAGTGCAGCTGCCCAAGGTAGTAATAAAAGATAGGATGATAATAAAATACCCCAAAAATTGAGAAGAAAACCTGGAGGATTCTATGCCCTTGGGGTCATTTTAAAGCTCTGATTTATTCCAGGGAATAAAGAAGGATTCATGCACACAGAGAGTAGTGTGCGTGCTAACATGTGTGCACATGCAGAGGAAAGACCTAAGAAAGACCTTAGATTCCTCTACGTCTGACCTTGAAGAATTGCTCCAAGAGGAAGTAAAGGCTAAGACAGAGATTCCAATTAGCTCTGGAGAGTAAACAAAGACTTGTAAGTATCCAAGCAGCATGAGGTCAAGGGAAATGACTGAATTTTAGTAAGTAGAGAAAGAACACTATGCCTGAGGGAGTGTGGAAAGCATGCACTAGCAGCAACACAGAGCCCCTCAGCTAGACAGGCAGACTGCAGACATCTAAGGCAATCTTTGTCCAATCATTGCTGAACACCAGGCTAACAGTGAAGACACTTTGGTGTAAACACATGCAACAAATAATACAGACTGCAGAATTAGTTCAGGAAAGTCATTAAACAAACAAATACACAGCAGCAGAAACAACAAGAAGCAGAAAAACAAAACAGGGAGCAGGGAGAATTTTCAGAGTTGCTCCATTATGTAACTTGTTCAATAACAACAACAATAACAACAAAAATAAGAAGACATGCAGAGACAAAAAAAAAAAAAAAAACAAATGGCAATACATGGATTAAACACTCCAACCCCAAATGAAAGACTGGCAGAATGGACATGCTACCTATGGGAAGTGTGTTTTAGTTCCAAATACACAGAAAGTAGGATGACTATAATCAACAAGACAGATAATCACAAGTACTGGTGAGGATGCACAAAAATGGGAACTCTCATGCATTGCTGGTATGAATATAAAATTGTTTACCCATATTGCAAATCAGTGCAACAGTTCCTCAAAAGGGGAAACATTGAACTGCCTTATAGACCAACAATTCTGCTCATAGGTATATGCCAAAAGAATTGAAAACGTATGTCTGCACAAAAACCTGTACACAAATGTTTCTGGTATTGCTATTTAGAATAGTCAAAAAATAGTCAACAATAACTTAATTGTACATTTTAAAATGAGTGTAATTTGATTGTTTGTAACTCAAAGGATAAATGCTTGAGGAGATGGAACCCCATTCTCCATGTTGTGCTTATTTCACATTGCATGCCTGTATCAAAAACATCTCATGTACCCCATAAATATATACACTTACTATGTACCCACAAAAATTTTAAAAAAACAACAAATCAAAAAATAGTCAAAAATATCAATAGCCCAAATGTTTATGAATTGAAGATAAATGAAATGTGTTTATGCATAATATGGATATTATTTATCCATTTAAAACATATACTGATTCATATCACAACATGAGCCATAATACATTACGGTAAGTGAAAATAGCCAAACACAAAAGTTCACATGATTTCATTTTTATTAAAGGTACAGAAAGGTAAACCCATAGACAAAAAGTAGACTACAGGTTGCCAGGGATTGGGAGAGAGGAGGATAATATGGAGACTGACTGCTAATGAATGTTGACTTTATTTTTGGGGTAATAAAAAATGTCTGGAATTAAACGTTAATGGTGATTATACAGCATGTAAACATAGTAAAAGATACTGAAATTACACAGTGGCTCACGCCTGTAATCCCAGCACTTTGGGAGGCTGAGGCTGGCATTTAACTTGAGGTCAGGAGTTTGAGACCACCCTGGCCAACATGGTGAAACCCTGTCTTTACTAAAAATACAAAAATTAGCTGGACATGGTGGCACACACCTGTAATCCCAGCTACTCAGGAGGCTGAGGCACGAGACTCACTTGAGCCCAACAGGCAGAGGTTGCAGTGAGTCGCGATCGCACCACTGCACTCCAGCCTGGGTGACAGAGCAAGACTCTGGCTCAAAAAATAAATAAATAAAACATACTGAAGTTGTAGTGTTTAAGAATTGCATTGTATGTGCATTATATCTTAATGAGCAATACATTTTTAGAAACACCATGACAAATGACATCAGGAAGAGTGTCATATTACAGCCCGAGGCAAAGGAATAGTTGATAATACTGATCTTGTCTTTATGTGAAATGCTTATAATTTGTTCATCATAGGTTTTTGGCATTAATTTTGATTTTTCACAATACTGCCTTAAATTATCATCTATATTGGGGGACAAAAGAGAAAGAACTGTATTGAGAATTATGACAGAACATCTGCAGCTCCTAAAATTCCTGACACTATTGTCTTCAGGTAAATATACACTGTGGTTATTATTCAGCTTCTCTGTTATGAATTAAAACCCAAAGATCTTCTCACAAGAGTAATGTTGAAGTTCATCATGAGTGCTGTAGGAAGAAACCATGAAGTTCATTACGACGAAGTTCATTATGAATTCAGTAGGAAAAAATCCAAGAGAGTCAATTACAACTGGACCTAGACAGAACTAACTATGACAGACACAACTCTTTTTATGATTCAGATATACTGTTTTCATTCTCATTCAAAACTCCAATGGCTAATACACACAGAGATTCTCAGGTTGCCTTGTATCAGTGACCACATCATGAAACATGAAAGAAGAAGGGAACACGATTCAGTGGCTCAACCTTAAATGGGGCAAGAGCATCATAAGTCGCACCTTATGAGGACTCATTCATACTCTTCTATCCAAAAATATTGAAAGCTACAGGAGAAATGTTAAGTTTACTCTTTTATAGTCACATACTCTGTAGCTACTTAGTCTTGTTTAGGAAAATGGTTATTTTTAACTTTAGTTAGTTAAAAATATTAGTTTTTAACTAATTTTTTAGTTAGTTTCCTGTGGCTGCTGTAACAAAACAAACATAAACTCAATGGCTCAAAACTGCACAAATTTATTTTGTTATTTGAAAATGCACATCAATGGCAGACTGGACAAAGGAAATGTGGTACATATACACCATGGAATACTATGCAGCCATGAAAAAGAATGAGATCATGTCCTTTGCAGGGACATGGATGAAGCTGGAGGCCATTATCCTTAGCAAACTAATGTGGGAACAGAAAACCAAATGCTGCATGTTCTCACTTATAAGTGGGAGTTAAATGATGAAAGCACACGGACACATAGAGGGAACAGCTCACACTGGGGCTTATTGGAAGGTGGAGGATGGGAGAAGGGAGAGGATCAGGGAAAAATAACTAATGGGCTTAGTACCTGGGCGACAAAATAATCTCTACAACAATCCGCTGTGACATGAGTTTACCTATATAACAAATCTGCACATGTGCCCTGAACTTAAAACAAAAGTTGAAAAAAAAAAAAAAAAAGAAAAGCAAAAGAAAATCAGAAAGCTTAAATGAGTCAGCAGAGCTGCACTCCTTTTGAAGCTTGAAGGGAGAATCTGTTTCCTTGTCTTTTTCAACTTTTAGAGGATACTCAAATTTATTGGTTCATGACCCTAACATCACTCTGACCTGTTTCCACTGTCACATCTCCATCTCTCACTCTGAGCCTTTTACCTCCCTCTTATAAAGACCATTGCAATTAAATTGGGCTCACTTCTATAACATCCAGGGTAATGTCCTCATCTCAAGATCCTTAATTTAATCAGATCTGCAAGTACCTTTAGCCAAATAAGTTAGCAAATGCACATGTTCCAAGGATTAGTACTTGGATATCCTGGGGTCCATTATTCTACCTGCTACACAAGGATTAGTATGTGAACATCTTTGAAGACCATTTCTCTGTCTACCATAGGGGTATTTAGGATGTAGACATCTTTAGGGCCATTATTCTGTTTACCACATGGGAATTAGGATGTGAACATTTTGGGATACCATTATTCTGTCACCACCTGGGGATTAGGATATGGACATCTTTGAGGACCATTATTCCATCCACCACGTGGGATTAGGGCATGGACACCTTTGAGGCCAGTATTCTGTCTACCCCATGGGATTAGGATGTGGACATCTTTGGGACCATTATTCTATCACATGGGGATTAGGATATGCACATTTTGGGGCACCAATATTCTGTCCACCACATGAGGATTAGGACATAGATATTTGAGAGACACCCTTATTCTGTCTACCACATGGGGATTAGGATGTAAACATCTTTGGGAGCCATTATTCTGTCTCTCAGATGAAATTAGGGTGTCGACATCTTTGAGGCCATTATTCTGTCTACCACATGGGATTAAGATGTGGACATCTTTGGAGGCCATGATTCTGGCTACGAAAGCCATCTTTCTGAAATATTGGTCAACAAATACCGCCCCATGACTCAGATTCAACTAGATAATTTTAAAATTGCCAAATCTTAAATATTCAATTACAAAGCATATTTGTAGGAGTTCATTGTTTTAATAGTAAGTAAATACTTCATTGTAACATGGAACTAGTTTAAATTCCATAGTGATTGACTTCCTTTCAGGTCTAAATAATAAATTCTTCAGAAGTAAAAATTCCTTTCAGACCTTCTTTTATCAAATAATTGATCTTTCTCGTGTGAGGTATGGTATGACATTCAAATATTTGATTGCCAGCATCAAAAACAAAGAAGTTATATTTAAAGGCTTCGTTTTGAAACATTTTTATCCCTGAGTGGGTTTTCCTTATCAAAGAAAATACTTCGAGGTTCTCCATCAGCAATTGAATTCCAAGAGATGGGAGCTATAAGTCCTAGTATTATATATAAGATGCATACATTTTGGTAAAATAATGAAAGGGTTCCTGGGCTTGAGATAAAAGCCCTGGGGGCTCTTATTCCAGGTCTGCTTTTAACTAGCCATCCCTTTCCACTGGAGAATTGACTTTGCAGTGCCCTAAGTTTTCTCACCTGCAAAATGATGGTGTTGACCCCAATCACATGTACCATCTCTTCCATCTCTCCCAGTCACATGAACTAATATCAGATTATTCTGTGACTCTGTGTCTTCTTATGTCCTTATCAACCTTTGCAAATGGGAAAATTTTCAAGGATGGCAAAACAAGTCTTGTGAAGCTCAGGAGATCACAAGGTCACCTGAACATGAGAGTTCGGATCCTAAATGCAAATCACAAGACCACCCACATTCTATTGTGAGGTATGAGACTGTGGGAGTGAACTTTTCTTCCAATAGTTAATGTTTCCCTGACAAATTTCAGCATGTTCTTCAAGCATCCTTTAGCATGATTTCCTGAATATCAGCCTCATTATTGTTGGGTTGGCCACTTGTTATTTTTATGTTTAGTTGTATAACTTCTCGTTCAAGACATTGAAGTAAGGAGATATTTTGGATGATGCCGAAGGATTCAAGTTGATGGAACTATATTTGGTGCAGGAGTTGGCTCAGACTGCTTTGGGGTTCCTAGAAGTGGAAGGTGTAGTTTGTGTGGGGGGTGCTGAACTTATATTTCAATGCTCTGAGCTAATCTTAACACTAACAGTATCAAACTCCACGTTCTGCTCCATTCTGTGCTCCTGTTATCTCAGGACACCTGGTTGATTTATTCTGCCATGACAAGGGCTTTTGGGAAGCAACTGTACAGTTGTTTTGTTAGGACCTTTTGTCCAAAGTGCCTTACAGAACTAGCAGAAGCACGGGCTTTATTAATTATTGTGAAATTGGGGAGCAGCACAGAGCTTTTTCATATAGAAAGGGAAACACTTCGAAGAAAACAGGCTTCAATTCTGCAAAGGTCAGGATAGCAGGGAGCAAAAGAGTCATTGTCTTTTCTCTGTCCCCTTGGCTATGCACATTGGAAATCTTGAATAAACCTCCCCATCCTAAGGCAGCCACATCCAGTTCTAATTGCAGGCTTCAGAGGGACTGAGATGCACTAGATTCAAAAGAATAATGTTGGAACAAGGTGCAATTAAAAAAGCAGAAGAATAACAAGAAACACACAAATGTATGAATACACACACACACACACACACACAGAGGAAGTGGCAAATATATTGATTTGAACTTGTAGCATAAAAAGGAAGGTGGATTTACATGTGTGCATATGTGTGTCATCATACATGCACATACGTGAAAAACGTGATTAAATATATGTGTATATGCATATTAAATGGCCTTATAACTCTTGAGGTGAAACAATCATATTTTCCTGGAATAAGCACAGAGAAGCATCAGTTTTGTGTTCTTTAAATTAATGAGCTATCTGGGTCATTGTTACTCATAGTTAGCTCCTCTGATATGGCTTGTCTCTGTGTCCTCACCCAAATCTCATCTGGAACTGTAATCTCCATGGTCCCCATGTGTGAGTGAAGGACTTGGTGGGAGGTGACTGGATCATGGAGGTGGTTTCTCCCATGCTGTTCTCATGATAGTGAGTGAGTTCTCATGAGATCTGATGGTTTTATAAGTGTTTGACAGTTTCTCCTTCAAATGCTCCCTTTCTTTCCTGCCACCTTGCGAAGAAGGTATTTGCCTCTCCGTTGCCTTCCGCCATGATTTTAAGTTTCCTGAGGCCTCCCCAGCCGTGTAGAACAGTGAGTCAATTAAACCTCTTTCCTTTATAAATTGCCCAGTCTCAGGTATTTCTTTACAGCAGTGTGAGAACGGACTAAGACGCCCTCCCTGTGTATTGACACAAAGAAGAGTGATAGCAGTAGAATCAAGCACTGCAGACATGAAAGGCTACTGCTCCTGCTAACATTGATTTTTGTTGCATTTCAATGACTATCGTGTTAGGAAATAGCGGACTGAGAACAGACCTGTCTCAAATGTACTTGCCTTCAACAGTAAACAGGATGGTGTATTTTTTGTGATGATTTGAAAGAAAGGATATAGCATTTTATCTGTGGAATTGACAATCACAAATGATTTTAAAAAAAATTTTCCTGAAACTAGCAATACCATCAATTCCCTGTGCTTTTTGTCTACAACTGTAACAATTCAGTAATAGTAGTTTCATTAATAATAGGAGTTCCTGTCTTCTGTTTTACATACATTTAATAAAGAAAAATGAAATTAATTCATGTTTTTGCATTGTAGCTAATTATTTTAAAACCTCGGACACAAGGAGGGCCACATAAATGAATGACTTTAATGGTGAAACATTTTAATGCCAACCACTTGGAAAATCATAACATTTTACAATCAGCATTAAACATATTCTGTATGTTTTAGGTGTTTAGAGTTATATGCATAATCCTAAATATTTTAAATATTCCCAGTTGGAATTTTTATATTCGTTTACTAAAAATGCGTTCTTTTTTTTCTTTTTTACAGTTCAACTTAATTTCACCACTTCTATAAAACTTTTTTTTAGATAAAAGGTAACTTTTTCAGAATTCTGAAACAACCATTTTAAAGAAATATATTATTTAATATGATTATGTAAGTATATATTATTTCTTTGATATCTATTGAGGAAATCAAATGTCATCTCACCAATGCTTTGAAATTCTTTAACATGAAATGGCATTTGTTTTGCAATTGAAGAACAAGGCCTAAAGTAGAAGAAAAACAAATGGCACAAATAACAATACAAATAACTATAGGAGTAATAACAAACAACATGACTGGAAGGTTTACTATATGTCAGGCAGTTTAAAGCATCAATTAGGAGATTAATCGTCACTATGAGCTGGCCAGGTGCAGTGGCTTATGCCTGTAATCCCACTGCTTTGAGAGAGAAAGGAGGAAGGATCACTTGAGGTCAAGACTTTGAGACCAGCCTGGGCAACATAGCAAGACCCCGTCTCGACAAATAATAACAATAAAAAAAAATTAGTTGTGCATGGTGGTGTGCATCTGCAGTCCCAGTTACTTTTGGGGGCTGACATGGGAGGATTGCTTGAGCCCAGGAAGTCGAGGCTGCAGTGAGCTCTGATTGTGCCACTGCACTCTAGCCTGGGCAACAGAGCGAGATATTGTCTCTAAAAATAAAATAAAATAAATAAAAAATAAGAAATAAATGATCACCACAAGCTGATGAGGGAGAAATTTGGTTGGGCTGAATTTATAGATGAAAACGCTAAAGAGAGAAGAGGCGGTAAAACACCACCCAGGAACCCAGGTACGATATGGATTTTGATATCTGGGTGCCAGCTTCGGGCAGCACCCCCAGCCATCACATTGCCTCTTCACTGGATACTAAATCCATGAACAGCATTTCCCAGGTGGAATTAGGAGGGACTGACATCACAGAGTCTGATTTTTGCAAAAACAGAAAACAAGCAACAACAACAACAACAACAACAACAACAAAAAACAAGGCTAGGAAGGAGAAAACAGATGCAACCAAATCCATCATTTGTTTTTCCTGTTCTCTGAATCACTCCAAGAATGCCAGCATCTGATGGGTGTCACAATCACACTTTTTGTACCTTGCGCACTGTTTCCTTGTCTTGGGCTTTTTCTCATTATAGTAGGACATATATTTGTCTCCCTTTTTTCCACACTAAGAACTCTGGCTTTCCCTATGTATAATGTGGTTAATCGTTTCCTTAAATACAACTTAACTTCAAAACCGAATGGGATTCTTTTCCACATTGGCTCAATGCTTGTTCTTTCCAGTAATAGGATATTCTTTAATAATGAGCTCTTTGTCTAGATCATTTGTGTATTTCTGCCCCTATTGAAGAGAGTATAGATTGACATTTTTTTTTTTTTTTTAAGAAATGTTGATGCTGTTTCTGGGTTAGGCAAACATTTTCTGCAGAAAGGAAACATGGTGATAATATTAAAATTAGTGCTGGCCAAGGATGGTGGCTCACACCTGTAATCACAGCAATATGGAAGACGAAGGTGGGAGGATTGCTTGAGGCCAGGAGTTTGAGATCAGCCTAGGCAACATAGTGACACCTCATCTCTACAAATAATTTATTTTAAAAAATTAGCTAGGTCTGGTGGCACGTGCCTGTGGCTCTAGCTACTTGGGGGGCTGCGGCATTAGGACTGCTTGATCCCCGGAGGTCAACGTTGCAGTGAACCATGATCATGCCACTTGTGCTCCAGCCTGGGTCACATATGGAGAGCCTGTCTCAAAAACAAACCAAAAAAAGTGTTCATTGCCTAACTTTTTTCTTATTTTTCATTATGAAAAAGCCATTGGCCTTTTTTCCCCCCTGCTTTAACATTTCATGCTTATTTCGTATTATTTTCTTAAGATTGATTTCTCAGTTTGAAACAAAGGTTTGCAATAGTCTGCTAAGACAAGCATGTGATTGTAATGGAGAAATTTCTTCCTTGTAAATTTCAACTAAGGAATACATAATAATACAGAATAAATGATAGGGCCACTATATCTATAAGACTATCCTTTACTTAAAGAAATTTTAACATCATAATAGGAAAAATTACCACTATTTTAGAGTGCTACACATTATCTATCATTATGTACTTTTTTTCTGAACAGAACAATTTGCAGGTTTAGCTGAAGGAAATCACAATGTTAGAATCACATGCGTGTCTCAAAGAAAGTCATTTTTCAAAACTTCACAAACATATTCCCTGTGATCAGTTATATTTATCAGAGATGTTCAGCGCATTTCTCCCAATCCACAGCCCCTTCACACAGAGCGACTTTAAAGCTTTAGGGTTCTTTTCACACAAAGATGCTCCCGGCTGGTGTGGTGGCTCAGGCCTGTAATAATAGCACTTTGGGAGGCCAGGGCAGGAGGAATGCTGAGGCCAGGAGTTGGAGACCAGCCTAGGCAACATAGTGAGAGCTTGTTTCTACACAATAATAATAATAATAATAATAATAATAATAATTTTAAATTACCCAGGCATGGTAGTTCACCCCTGTCATCACAGTTACTCAGAAGGCTGAAATGGGAGGATCACTTCAGTACGGTAGGTTGAGGCTGCAGTGAGCCATGATCAAACCACTGCATTCCAGTCTAGGAGACAGAGCAAGATCCTGTCTCAAAAAAAAAGTAAAAAAAAAAAAGACGCTCTCTTCTGTGGAATCTGAGCAAGCTTGTGAAGCCAGAGGAAGTGACACTGTGTACCTTCTGAGGCTGGGCTGTAAATGAAGCCCAAGCATCTTCTTGGAGGTGCCTCATACATCCCATCTGAGAGCTGTTACTGAGCCAGCATCCATCCGCAAACACAGGAGTCATGAAACCTTCACTTCATTCTATTCCCCAGCCACAGAGTGACCTCCCTACCTTTGTAAATTCCAAACATCATGGGCAAAGACAGCCATAGGCAATGAACCCTTTCAGTGTCCCTAAAGCCCAGAATCGTTAGCGTAATAAAACGATTGCTGTGCTACAAGACTAAGTTAGGGGTCGGTAGAGTTTGGATATTGGACCTTCCATAACTCATATTGAAAACTGATCCGCATGTTGCAGGTGGGGCCTGGTGGGAGGTGTTTGGGTCATGGCGGTGGATTCCTCATGAATGGCTTGGTGCCCCTGGGAAGGAGTGAGTTCCTACTGTATAGTTCATCTGAGCATGGCACCTCTCTTCCTCTGTCTTTTCCTCCCTGGCATGTGACTCTCCATTTCCCCTTTCACATTGGCCATTACTGGAAGCTTCCGGAGATGTTTACAAGAAGAAAAGGCTTCTTATACTGCCTGAAAAATCGTGAGTCAGGTAAACACCAGGCTTTATAAATTGATAAATTACCCAGGCTCAGGTATTTCTTTATAGCAATGCAAAGCAGACTGAGACAGAGGTGATCTGTACACAAAAATAGAACAGGAAAACACACACACACAGGTCACAAACACAGCTTTCAAATGAAACCTAAGAAGATTAAATAAGGTTCCAAATATATGAGCAATTATTTGCAAGACTATTATTTTTATAGTATTAGTACATTCCTAAAATAATCCTTTTCTTAATTCTTGATGTGTGTATCTATATTATCTATAAATATAGATAATATTAATATTATATATCGATATTATATAATATAGATACTATTAATTTAATATATCAATATTATATTAATATAATAAATTAATATTAATAATAAAAATAGATTTATTTTTATATTTCTCTATTATATTTATATTATCTATTTACAGATATAAATAATAACAGTAATTTTTAATTAACCAGGCATGGTAGTTTACCCCTATATTCCCAGTTACTTGGACGTAATTATATTATCTATAATATAAATATTATAGATACATAATATAATATTATAATATTATATAATAATATAAAATTGTATATTATATATTACATATCAATTATATATTATATAGATATATAATATATAATATAGATATATAATATATAATATATAATTATATAGATAGTATAATATAGATATATAGTATAAATATAATAAATATAGATAATATAATATAAATATAATAAATATTATATTACAGATAATATACATATATTATACATATTTATACTATATATAAATATTATAGATAATATACATTCTCTATAATAGAGAATATAAATATGATATTCATATTATCTATATTTATATAATATATAAAATAATATATATGTTACAAATATAATTATAAGTTATATATTATAAATATAAATATATTTATATTATAGATAATATAAATGCTATATAGGACTGTCTAGGACTGCTTGAAAATAAACAGTCCTTGATAGCATTTACATCTAAGGTACCAAATGGACAAATGTAGTGTTTTAAAAGGAGTAGAAGCTGGGTGCGGTGGTTCACGCTTGTAATCCCAGCACTTTGGGAGGCTGAGGCAGGCAGTTCACTTGAGGCCAGGAATTCGACACCAGCCTGGCCAACATGACAAAACCCCATATCTACTAAAAATACAAAAATTAGCCAGGCATGTGGCACATGCCTGTAATCCCAGCTACTCTGGGGACCAAAGCACAAGAATCAGTTGAACCCGGGAGGCAGTGGCTTCAGTGAGCAGAGATCGTGCCACGTGCCACTGTACTCCAGCCTGGACAACAGAGTGATACTCTGCCTCAAAATAAATAAATAAATAAAATTAAAAATAAAAGGAGTAGGAGTTTTATACGTGTGTGTGTGTGTGTGTGTGTGTGTGTGTGTACATATAAATGGTTTCAATTTATGCCATTCAAGTTTTGAAGAGGGTAAGTAAAATAGCATTTCTCACAGCTTTAAAGCTTTTCCTGGGGTGACATGATTATACAAGTATGATGCTGAGCCACCGATTTTATAACAAGTTTTGCACCTTCACAAATGACATATTCTGGCAAGGAACTTTTCAAGCATAAGAAACCTTTTTTACTGACAAGTATGAGGGGAATTAAATTGGAAAGTGGGTACTATCTATCTTGTGTCAGCATTCAACAAAGCACAATGGGACTGTCACTGCCTTGCGTTCATATTTCCACAAAGCTTTCCCATTGCTTCTGGGAATCAAGCTGAGCGCCTGGTGAAATAGCCACATTTAATTAGAAAATAAAAGTAAATACGTATCATTGTCAAATTTCACTTGGACTCAATCATTCAATTAAAATAAAACCAAATACTAGGCCAGGCATGGCGGCTCATGCCTGTAATCCCAGCACTTTGGGAGGCCAAGGTGGGTGGATCATTTGAGGTTGGGAGTTTGAGACCAGCCTGGCCAACATGGTGAAACCCCGTCTCTACTAAAAACATAAAAATTAGCTGGGCGTAGTGGCGGGAGTCTGTAATCTCAGCTACTCAGGAGGCTGAGGCAGGAGAATTGCTTGAACCTGGGAGGTGGAGCTTGCAATGAGCCGAGATTGTGCCACTACACTCCAGCCTGAGTGACAGAGCGAGACTCTGTCTCAAACAAACAAACAAACCCAAATACTAAATTAAGGTGGGTGATAGGGACTCCAGTCCCTTGGTCTTAAAACAAACAAACAAAGCAAAACAAGCCTAATTCCCCTGAATGGGGAAAATCTGAAGGATCAATAAACTTAGGCCATTAAATTCCATTCCACCAGAAATCAAAGCCATGAAAAATTAAAACAAAGAAATGGAATTTCACAGCCGTGAGCTTAGCAAAAATTCAAATGTCTGCTGTATTCATTGTTGGGGAATTGTAGCAAAAGGGAATTTGTATCCAATTTTGGAAAAGCCATTTGGTATTGTCTAATGAAACGGAAAGCCTCCAATCACATATGTTACTCAACAATACCTTTGAGAAGTCGGGACACGTTTAATTACTAGGGTTTTGGGGACAGACAGGCTGGGTTTGATCTCAGCTTTTTTTCCTGCTAGCTGTGTGATTTCAGCAATTTAGTAGCTAGGCTTTAGATTTTCATTTTATGAATTAGGGCAATTAGAGTTTCGTTGAAGGCAAATAAGTTTAATATTTGTAAAGAGCACTAAAAAAAAAACCCCCAAAGAATTGCTGACATATGTACACAAAGAAGCACTGATAACTTTGTTTCTTGCCATATTATTTGTAAAAGAGGAAAAGTGGAAATGATCAAGCAAAAAGGGAGTAATTAAATATTAATAACTCCTAGTGTATGCATACCAGCTATATTACAGTTACACAAATTGGCTCAATCTATGCATAACTAAAAGGACAATAAAATAATTTACAAAAAGATTATGCAATAATGTACTTCTAATGTAAATTTAAAAAATATTCACTAGGTGTTGTTTAGTGATAGATGTATTTTTAGTGACAATATAAAAATGTACTTTGGAAGACATCGTGAGAATATAATTAATTCATACACGACTTGGGCATTTGTCCTCAATGGCTTTCTCTCTCAGAAGTTTTTGCGAATAAGTTTCAATTTGCAATGGAGTGCCCTAGAAGGAAAATAGAATAGAGTGAATTATAAATAGAGTGTGCTCGATGGTCTTAATTTGGAAGAAAATACTTAAAAGATATGTACTGTTAAAGTGGTTAATGTGTGTGTATACGTGTGTGTATATATGTAAAACATATGTCATATGTATTTACATACGTTTGCAGATACATTTTATATCAATATATGCATGTGCAGTGTTACAGTAAATTAGCTTGTATATATGTGTGTATATATGTATGTATATAAATAAAACAAATGTTATATACATTTATATATAATTATATGTACATTTTATATCAGTATGCACATGTGCACTGTTACAGTAATTAGTATGTGTGTATATATAAATAAAAATATCATATACATTTATATACACTTTTTAAATCAATATTATACATTTTAATAAACATTTAACATATACAGTTGACCCTTGAACAAAATAGAGATCAGAGATGCCTCCCTAACCTAGAATTTTTAAAAGATGAAATTTACATTAGTTCTTTTCATTAAATAAAATGATTATTGGTAAAGTTGAGGTTTGTTTGATGACAATCACCCCCCTATAGCTGCCAAGGTGGTGGTGGTTTGTTGCATTCAACAAACTTCACTTGGTAAACTTCAATTTTACCAATAATCATTTTATGTAATAAAAAGCACTAATGCAAATGAATATATACATTGATATGTAAGTGTATGTGACATTTATTTTATATACACACACACGTATACACACACACATAAATACACACATACTAATTACTGTAACAGTGCACATCTTTTAAATATTTTCTAAATTAAGAACATCAAGCAAACTACATTTAAAATTCATTGCATTCTGTTTGGCTTCTAGGGCACTCCACTGCAAATTGGAATTTGTTCACAGAAATTGAGTAAACATCCTATGACAGAGGAAGTCCTTGGGGATAAATACCCATGTTGTGTATCAATTAATGACATAAAATGATCTAGTGTATCCCCTTTTTAGACAGCAGCTCTATAAAATGTGTCTGTGTACCTGGTGATTTAGAAACTGTCTAAACAGAACTACCTGGATGCCCATATTATAATCATTCAGTTAGAATGTTGTGTCTATTTTTTTGTGGCTTAAAATGTTGAAACATAGAGAAGAAATGTAAATAACAAAAAAAAGTAAGAGTGTAACAAGATTAATTTTACCAAACACAATTAGTTACATATATATAAAGATATAATTTAAATATAAATGTGTATGAATGCATGTGTATATGCATATACAGTTGACTCTTGAACAACATGGGTTTGAATTGTGTGAGTAACTTATATGTGGATTTTTTTTTCCACCTCTGCCACTGTTGAGAAAGCAAGACCAACCGCTGGCCTTCCTCTTCTTCAGCCCACTCAATGTGAAGATGATGGGGATGAAGGCTTTTAGGATGATCCACTCCCACACTGTGAATAATAAGTATATTTTCTCTTCCTTAGGATTTTCTTAATGACATTTTCTTTTCTATAGCTTACTTTATTGTAAGAATATCATGTATGATACATATAATGTATAAAATGTGTGTTAATTGACTGTTTATGTTACCGGTAAGGCTTCCAGTCAATTGTAGGGTATTAATAGTTAAGTTTTGGGGGAGTCAAAGTTATACATGGACTTTCAACTACATGTGGGAGTGGGACGGCAAGTTGTTCCTTACCTCTGTGTTGTTCAAGGGTCAACTGTATATGTTAAATGTTTATATAAATGTATGTATTGATATAAAAATGTATATTCACAAACATATAAAATATGCATAGATCCAAGTTATAGATATGTACCATACACACACACACACACACACACACACACACACACACACACACACACATCAATACAAGTTTATGTACAAATGCTCCTTAACTTATGATGGGGTTATATCCCAATAAACCCATAGCAATTTGAAAATATCGTAATTTGAAAATGAATTGAAGACAACTAACCTACCAAACATCATAGCTTAGCCTAGCCTCCTTAAACATGCTCAGAGCACTTACATAGCCTATCGTGGAGCAAACTCCTCTGGCAACACAGAACACTGTAGAGTGCTGGCTGTGAATGTTTGTGATTGCAGGGCTGAGTGGGAGCTGGTTCCCTGCTGCTGTCCAGCCTGGTAAGAGAGGAAAACCGCACTTTCTACTGCATGCATATTGTTCTCACACCACCGTGAAGTCCAGAAATTGTAAATGGGACCATCCTAAGTCAAAGACCTTCTGTATATTAATTTATATGTATACAAGTTTTTATGTAAATATATAAATGTATGTGTAGGTATATATAAGTATATATATAAATATGTATGTGCACATGCATACAAGTTTATATATAAATAAATGTAATTATATATGATTGATAGGGTTTGGCTCTGTGTCCCCACCCAAATCTCTTCTGAAATTGAAATCCCCGTGTGTCCAGGGAGGGGCCTGGTGAGAGATGATTGGATCCTAGGGGTGGATTTCCCCATTGCTGTTCTTGTGATAGTGAGTGAGTTCTCATGAGATCTGATGGTTTAAAAGTGTGGCACTTCCTTGATCTCTCTCCCTCCCGCTGCCATGAGAAGACGTGCCTTGCTTCCCCTTCACCTTCCGCCATGATTGTAAGTTTCTTGAGGCCTCCCCAGCCATGTGGAACTTTGAGTCATTAAACCTCTTTCCTTTATAAAGTACCCAGTCTCAGGTATTTCTTTATAGCAGTGTGAAAATGGACTAATGCAGTGATATATAAGTATATTGTATATATTATTAGGTACATATATACAATAATTTTACTACACAAAACCAGGTACATGTATAAAGATGTAATATATTTTATTTTATTTATTTGAGACAGGATCTTGCTCTGTGGTATAGGCTGTAGTGCAGTGGCATAATCTGGGCTCGCTGCAGCCTAGACTTCTGGGGCTTAAGCAATTCTCCCCCTCAGTCTCTGTCTCAAGGACCTGGGACCACAAGCTTCCATGCCTGGATAATTTTTGTATTTTGGTAGCGATGGGCTGGTCTCAAACTTGTGAGTTCCAGCAATCCGTCCGCCTCGGCCTCCCAAAGTGCTGAGATTTACAGGCATGAGCTGCTATGCCCAGCCTAAAGATGTAATTTAAATATGGAGGTGGATATTCATTTATATATTAAATAAAAGTATATGTAAGTATATGTAAATACACATAATATACTTAAACTTTATATATACTAATTTATATATAAACATATATAAATTTATATATGTACATAACTTTAGCATATATGTGTGTGTTTTTACATTTTTTTCAATATTTCCCCACTTTACGGTTGACCACCATGATATTTATGTATCTAAACATTTTTTGTAAGTTTTCATTGATGTTTAGATTCTGAATTATTTTTCCATAATTAAGTTAATTTAGGCACATTGGTTTGTATTTTATAGAGAACACTTTAGGACACAGATAGGAACAAGTATAATTTGCAAATATTACAAAGATGATTTCCTAATCTCAGCTGACCTCTTTCCCAATTGCAAACACTCATTTAGTCTTTAGTGACAAGAGAGAACAAAAACAACCACCTACACATCTCTGTGTGAGATTCTGGTGGCTTAGAAATCCCTGAAAGAGCAGTAAATTGTGATTATTGAAAAGCTCAGAACACTGGCAAGGCTTAAGTGCAAAGCATATAACGGAAGGCCACAAGAATTGTTTTCCTAAGAGGAGCTAGGAACTATAAATGTCATTTAGGAATGCATTGAAATGCCATTGCCTAGTGTGAGTGTTGCACAGAAACTTCTGGTCATTTCTTCTGGATCTATTATTTTGAATAAGCTTCCACTGTCATAGAATGGCCCTGCCCTCCAGCTGCACAGGCAGCCGCTAAGGCATACTGGGCTGCTTCCTTCCGTAATCTGTTGGCAGCTGCCATGACCAACCTGCAGCCAGTGGCTCCAAATGGGTGTCTCAGGGACAGGGATCCACCCCAGTTATTAAACTTCTCCAAAGGAAGCAATCTAACCTTGGTTTTTCTACCCATGTAATTTTATGCAAACCAATCAGAATCCATGACTTCAAAATTTGCTAAACTCTTACCTGAGAAAGCTTTGTGAAATTCAAAAGCATCAATATCACTCATGGTTAATTCTGCCTTTTCTAGAACTTTTGGAGTCCCATATTTTGGTCTGAGTAATCGTTGATCTTTTGGATCATGAGACACGTACATAAAATTCCTCAAATACGACTTCAGCTTATAATCCATGGCCAGAGCCTTTTCCTCTGCCATAATCAACATTGCAGATGCGCCATCAGTCAACAAAGAAGAATTTGCAGCTGTCACTGTGCTGCAGGGCTTGATAAATACAGGTTTTAGTTTGGCCATCTGCTCCAGTGAGGAAGGACAGATGCCATTATCTTTGGTAACCGTATTTTTTCCTGGTACTTTGAAGATTACGACATCAGAAAGGAGTCCTTCATCCTATGCCTTCTTGGCCAGACTGTGAGAGCTCAGTGCATATTCATCCTGTTCCCGTCGAGAAACAGCAAAGGCAGCCGCCAGTCGGTCTGCCGAGTGGCCTGTGGTCTCACTGATGGAGAACTCAGCAACCGCAGGGAGCTCAGGTGTTAGGAAATTCAATTGGAATTTAGAGATTAAAGACAGTCACTGGCCCACAGATTTGGCCTTACTGAGATCAAGCATCAGTTTTCTCATTTTCTTTGAGTGACGAATAGGGACATGGGACATCAACTCGACACCACCTGTCATGAACACATCACGGTGGCCAGAAGCAATCAAACCAACACCTGTGGTCATGGCTTGATTGGCAGAGATACAAGCCATGGTGACAGTGTGAGCAGGAGTCTTGTCAGAGAAGGCAGCTCCAA
This sequence comes from Rhinopithecus roxellana, assembly GCF_007565055.1. Classification (NCBI taxonomy): domain Eukaryota; kingdom Metazoa; phylum Chordata; class Mammalia; order Primates; family Cercopithecidae; genus Rhinopithecus; species Rhinopithecus roxellana. The sequence continues at coordinate 70,778,085 of NC_044555.1, forward strand.
GGGCAGCCTCTCTAGCCACATTGCTTGTTTTCACTTCCTGAATAACTGTACCAAAGATGATATAATCAACTACTTCCTTGGGGACACTGGGCTGATACAACAAACCCGTAAGTGTTGCTCTAGCCAAATCATGTGGCATCAGGTCTTCATATGAAGTGCCTGACAGCAAAAATGGAGTACGAACGCCATCCACCACCACAACATTCCTCATATTGGGTTTGGCTAATGTCTTCTTCATTTTGGTCTGGATCTCGGGGGCAGCTAGATCTTATGGAAAATCTGAGGGCCCATTTTGATGCAGTGAGAAGATTTTTAAAAGTGTAAGTCAAGATGGTAGTCATTCTGGAATCTTAGCTGATGTCTGCGCAAACTCCTACTCTGAGCAAGGCTCAGACCCCGTGATTTTACATTTTAAGTTTACATTTCAAAATTGGCCTAGTCATTTTGTTAGCAGTACTTATGTGTATTGAACTTATTAAGGTTAAAACATCTTTGCAATGAAAAAAATAATGCCTAAAACTTCAAAAAAAGAAGCATATGGACAGCTTCTTCTACGCATCCACAGTATATTAAAAGTTGATTTATGGGCACTTTGGAAATTTCAGTGTCTGATTGAAACTTTCCAGCAAGGGTTGGAGTTGTTGCTCTGCTGCAGATTTTTTCTGTATTTCTGTAACAGTCCTTCATTAATCCCCTTCTCCCATGATCATCTCAGCTTATTGTTCAGGAAGTTGCCCTGACCAGCCTCTCTTGCACAAAATGGATACTGCTTAGCTAAAACCCCTGGGGCAACACCAACGATATTATAAAGAAATTCTGGCTAAACTAGAGACTTTCTCTGGGCACCACAAATCTTTAGGAAAGAAGTAACTGGCAGGTACTGTCAGAGAAATGTTGGGTAATCCTGTTGGGAAATCAAAACATCATTTCTTCATTGACCCTTTCATCAGGTCTGAATTCCTAAAGAAAAAAAAAAGATAGTCGATGCTTTCACTGGTTAGTTTTACACACCCATATGTTTTACTCTTTCCCTCAGCCAAAGCAAAACTACACTAGGTATAGAAATTTACTATCCTGAGTCTCAATCTCTGCATCCAGTATTCCTATCACACTGCAGTATTTCTATAGAACTAAAATGACAGAAGCACAAAGTGTCTACACTCTGAAGTTGGAGGGCATGAAACATTCATGCCACTGGCCATAGGTATGAGTGACTTTCTCAAGTCTTTTTTTAAGAGAAACAATTCTCAGAAAGTTATAACCCCACAGCTACTAGAAACAGAAATTCTGTGTCACTAGACCGCTGGTATTTTTCCCATACTTTGCCCAAAGAGCAGCATGAAGACAGAATAAATGATCCATATTGGAACTACCTGAGTCAATCCCTTCATCTGTAACTCCCAAACACTGAAAATACTGCCATCAATATGATACCTACAATTACTGTCCAGCATCATGCAAATGCCTGGTTAGCCTGAAATTCAGAAATGTTTTAAAAAAAAATCGTAAGTGGACTTCTTACCTTAGCACATCCATGGACTAACTATGGTCCATGGACCAAATCTGGCTCACTACTTGTTTTTATAAATAAAGTTTTATTGGAAAACAGCCATACCCACTCATTTATGTGTTGTGTGTGCCTGCTTTTTTGCTACAATGGCAGAGTTGAGTTACTGCAACAGAGTTTATATAACTCGCAGAGCTGAAAATATTTACTATTTGACTCTTTCCAGAAAAAGTTGGCCAATTTCATAGCACTGTTAACAGTAGGAAAATATAAAGCTGTTTTTCCCCTTTTCTTCTACTCTTTCTCAACTTGTCATGTCTTTAAAAAATAAATTTCTTTTTGATGTCATTCTAAGTAAGGAAAAATTAAAATATTTAGTCACTGGCAAGGTTTTCCATTTTTATCTTTATATTCTGCAATGCCAATTTTGAACTCCAGTATCTGAGCAGTTAACATGTATTCAGAATCACTGAAATTGCACAAGCTGTTATTTTGTAGCACATGCATAAGTATCTACTGCATTCTTACCAGAACAGGGGAAGTGTGCTACACAAAATGAACTCAGCTGATTTTATTTCACTTCTTGATATGGACATACTCTAGCAACACTGTACCTTCAGTTCACTGATGTGTAAGGAAGGCATGCAATGAACGGGAGCCTTGGGTTGTCCTCTCATCCCATCCCTTCTATGCATCATTTTCAGCATAAGTGGTTGCCTCACAGGTCAAGAAGAATAGGAGATAGGATAGAGTTCTTGTTTGTTCTTGGATTTTTTTTAGAATGTCATTGCTACTTTTCTATATTTGAAGCAAGTTCTAACTTGGACACAAAGGGTGGCCTCTCTGGGCTGCAAGAGCACTCACTTTGGCATAGAAGTAACAGCCTCCTTTTGTGCACACTGTGAATCTCACCAAATTCCGCCTATTGCCAGTCCAGCAAAATTCTGTGCTCAAGGGGCTTCATGAACATTGTACGCTATTGGGTAGCAAACAACAGTGGCAGAAGTGCATACGGTGCATATCTCCTCTGACCACGCACATGCATGCCTCTTCGTCCATTGCACTCCAGATACAAAACAAAAATGCAAAGATTAAATCTTTCAGAATTTCAAGACAGCAGTAGCAGACCTCTAAACCTAGCACGGGGCACTTCTGACCCCAGGACCCTGTGCAATTGATTGGGGCCATATACCTGTGAAGGAGGCCCTGAGTTAGGGAATGGAAAAGTAAATGAATGCTACTCGATTTCTGTTTTCAACCAATACTTTCCTTACTCATGAAAGGAGACAACTATACTGATTTCATGCTGAGTTTTCTAGCACTACTCTACTGTTAGAGAATATATTCTTAAGTTTGGCTTGATTTTGAATGTTATGTAAAAGAATCATACTGTTTGTAGTGTCTTCCTTGAGTTCTTTCCTTGAACATGATATTTTTCAGAGATTCACCCAGGTTGATTCATATTCATGAAGTCTAGGGATCTTCACTGCTGTATAGTGTTTCTGTGTAATTGATTTAACACAAATGATTATCCATTCTCTTTTTGATAAGCATGTGTGTGTTCTGAGTGTTTTTTCAGGATTCTAAGTTCCTTTGAATTTCAGTTTTCTGAGAGTTCTGTGCAGGAAAATTTGTAATATTTTATTGAGTTTTTGGCATCTACTGATAAGTAAATCTATTGAGATGATTGTTCGTATATTAAGAGGGGCGAATTATATTTGAAAAATATTCAAGCACTAAGAAAACGATTATACATCCCTGAAATGAACTTCAATTGGTCGTGATGCATATTATATTTTCTAGCTCCTTCAAAAGAAGGTGTTAGAAACATGCCTATAGGTGTTTTATGGTCTAAGGAGTTCCTGAGTGTATATAACATATGCATTCAAGTAGGATTCTTCATTTATGGTTCATTTTTAGAATAGACATTGTAAAGTGACAGTAAACTATTCTGAAAGCATGGTGAGAATTTATAATCCAAGCAGATATGAGAGAAGGTTCACATCAATCCACGCCTCAAAGTCGCTTTCAGCCAACGATATGGGTAACAAATGATGCCTCATTGTTAATGAAATTTATGTTTACTTTTTATGAATGAACTTTAAATATTTCATATTTTTATAAGATCTAAATGAATACTTTTCTCTAAACCACCTGTTTAAAATATTCCCAATATTTATGCTGTAGTATATGTATGTGTGTTTGTGTGTATGTTATTGATATATTTGCTGGTAAAATATATTGAAAATATATTCTCCAAATTGAATGTCTCATCTATCAGTCTACTTTAACATTGGGTGGACAGGATTTTTAACTTTAATGTAGTTGAATAAATCAAATTTTACATTTTTGGTTATAGTTTTTCATATACATATTTAAGACAGTCTCACTCTGTGTCACAGGCTGCAGTTCAGTGGCCTGATCTCGGCTCACTGCAACCTTCACCTCCCAGGTTCAAGCGATTCTCCTGCCTCAGTCTCTTGAGTAGCTGGGATTACAGGCGCATGCCACCACGCCTGGCTAATTTTTGCATTTTTAGTAGAGACAGGGTTTTGACATGTTGTACAGGCTAGTCTCGAACTCCTGGCCTCAGGTGATCGGCCTGCCTCAGCCTCCCAAAGTGTTGGGATTATAGGCGTGAGCCATTGCTCCTGGCCCAGTTTTTGATATACTTAATCATCCAGTGTTATAAAGATATTTTCAAACACTTTGAAATTTTTGATTTTTTTAATGCTCCTAAGTTTTAAAGTTCTAATATTTGGCTTTAAGCTCTAAGCAAACCCATAATTTTTAAAATTTAATTATTTATTTAAAGTTTATCATTTGTACAAGGATGCTTTACCAAAAGGTTTACCTTTCTTCATTCATCAATGAATGAATAAATCATGTTTCCAGAAATATCTGTTTGGGTTCAAGCTTTGTTTTTAGTGATAGGTAAACCTATCCTAGCATCAATATTATCCTCTTCTAAGATTTAGTGATAAGGCATGAAATCTCATGAAACTCATCTCCCACCTTCAGCATTTCCAGAAACATTTTCTTGGCATATCTCAGGCAATTGTCTCTCTATATAAAATTTTAAATTACCTTATCAATTTCTACAAAACATCCTTTTGGCAATTTTATTTAAATTTCATTGAATTAGTAGGTTAATTAGGAGAGAATTGACATCATTATTTATTGAGTCTAATTATACTTTGTCAAGTAAATTTGTTTGTTGCCTTTATATATTATATGCTAATCTACATTTTTGAAATGATTATTACTATTGAAGGAAAGAAATTGATTTTTAAGTTTGATTATTGTATCCAACAACACTATTAAACACTCATATTTATTTGACCAATTATCAGTATATTTGTCTGGATTTTTTCTGTGTATTATCTTATGATTGATAAATAATGACATTTTCCTCCTTTTCAATTCATAAAACTCTTATTTCTTTCCTCTTCTATCCAGCAAAACACAGAAGAGAGGCTCTGATAAAAGGCATTGTTGGCATTATTGTGTTTCCTGATCTTAAATATGACAAACATTATTTGCTATAGGTTTTCTTAGTGGTCTGTCCCTTGTTAAGAAAGCACCTTTGAATTCCAGTTTTCTGACAGTTCTGTGCATGAAAATTTGCAATATTTTATGGATTTGTTGGTATCTATTGATAAGTGAATCTATTGAGATGACGGTTTATATATTAATACGGGTGAATTATATTTAAAAAAATATTCCAGCACTAAGAAAAATATTGTACACTCCTGAAATGAACTTCAAGTGGTCATGATGAATATTGTATTTTATGCAATTCCTTTTTTACATGTGTGTATCTGTAATTTCACTTCTATGCTGATGAGTGAGACAGGCCTGGAGTAAATCAGTCCACTACATTCTTTTCAAGGGAACTTGAGTTTGACAGATTCATGCATCTCAACTCAGCATTGTAAACTCTTAACAATGAACCCATCACAGCTGGGACCAAAGTTAAAAATAATTGCTATCTAAGTATCAGTGTTAGAATACATTATTTCCAATGTTTCCCCTCACTTTAAGTTTCTCTGATTCTTGATGTGTTTTTTAATTAAATTGGATACACAATTACGATTATTATCATTACTGGATTCATAATATATTTGGTAAAATAATTTCTTTTTAAGTAAAACATTTAACAGTGCAGTTTGGTTCACGTCAATTATACTTTGAAAAACCCTTTATATTACTTGCCTAGAGACAGAGTATGTGAGTAGGCAGTTGATCAATATTCTGCTAAACTTTACTTATGAGAGTTTCTCTTGAAACAATTATGTATTGTTACTTTTGTTTGTCATTAATTTAGTAATTATATCTTGAAAATTTAGTATGTGCTGTTTTAAGTACTACACAGGCAATATCTATTTATCTATTGTCTATATCCATATTTATCTACCATGCATCTGTATCTATTATCCATCATCATGATCTATTATCTATTATCAATTTATCTAGCTATCATCTATGTATATCTATCATCTATTCCTACATATCATCTATCTTCCCCTTTAACATACCTACCCATAGCTATCTATGTACCTTATCTATCCATCTTTCTAGCTTTTTATATTACACAGAAGTGGTTTATCTTTTAGTGATAGGGGACATTTTAGGCACAGAGTATAGATTCTATAAAATCTTATTGAACTGAGTTGAATTAAAAGCGTTTTTTGGCAGAATGTGGTGTCTCATGCCTGTAATCTCAGTACTTCGGGAGGCTGAGGCAAGAGGATTGCTTGAGGCCAGGCGTACAAGACCAGCCTGGACAATATAGTGACACATAGTAACAATAATAATAATTAGTCAGGTGTGGTGGTGCACAACTGTGGTTCCAGCTACTTGGGAGGCTGCTGCAGGAGGATCGCTTGAGCCTGGGAAACGGAGGCTGCAGTGAGCTATGATGGAGCCACTGCACTCAATCCCCATGCCACTCAATACCTCATGCCACTCAATACCTCATGCCACTTCAACTGCACACAATACAGGTTCCTAATCGTCAATACTGGCACACTTTTATGCATGTCAACCAGAAGACAAAAAAAAAAAAAAAGGTTAATACATTGCTCTATAAAATAGCTTTATTTGGAGAACAAAATAGGCCTTTATAAGCACAGGAAAATATTCTGCTCTTTGAAACCCACTATGCTTTTCTGTTCACAGATATGGCCCATGTGCCTATGCCAAAGATTCTGGCAAGTAATGTTATTCTTATGATCCACCACTGGCCTCAAATAAAACATGCTAGCTCACTTAAAACTCAATTAAAAATCTAACTGATGAGAGGGCCATTGGGATGCAGAGAAAAAAATATTTAAAAAGTCTAACACTAATGGACAGAATTAACTGAGTCTACATAATTCATCATCCCTGTAAAGATGGCAATGTGCAGATGAATGTAATTACTGAAATTAATTTTTGATTGTGGGTAGAGTGAATGCAAAATTTATTTTTACATTTTATTTTTATTTCCTTTTTTTTATTTTAATAGCTTTTGGGGATACAAGTGGTTTTTGGTTACATGAATGAATTATATGGTGGTGAAGTCAGATTTTAGTGCACCCAAGGAATGTACATTGTACCTAATGTATAGTTTTTTAATCCCTAGCCTCCCTCGGAATCAGAAATTGTAAATTAAGCTTTGATTCACAGTTGTAAGAAGCATGGCATGCATATATAAATATAAATATAAATATAAATATTACATTTATGTCTACATATATATGTAAATAGCTTTTTTGCTCATATATTTTGTTGATTCTGATTAACTTTAGTAATCACAAGAGCAATTTGTTTCCTTATGTCAGAAGTTTAAATGGTTATAAACCTGTTCTTGTTTTCAATCTCAAGCAATTTTAAAAGGCAAAAGATTTATGTGATCTGAAGAGAAAGCAGAGAATTCCAAGCAACCTTTCATGGTATAAAGAGTTAACACAACAACAAAATCCCTGAAACATTAACCTTATGACATAATTAACCTAATAAAATACCATGTAATGCATTGTTCGGTTCTTAATTACACATCACTTCTGAAATGTTTACACTTAGTAAACGTGAAATCACTGGGTCTCAATTTCTTTGATCATCAAATAAATGCAATTACCAGGTTGGTTTTAGGATTAAATTTGAAAATTTTACGTATTCTTTGCAAACTTGCATGCATTATGATTTTACATTTGAAAGCATGTCAAGTAGTTGAAAATTTAACTAACGTGACTGTTAAACAATGAATAGGGATTGATGTATTTTCAAGAGTAGTGAACATCTATTTGACCCACTGTAAAAGTGTAAAATTGAATCGCTTAGTTACCACCATAGTGACAGTACAACTTACTGCAGACAGAAATGCAGGCAGCTCTCTTCAGTAGGAACAGAATCATCCTATTCCCTCAAAAACACCTTGTCTAGATGGTTCATTTGACATTAATAAGTGGAGACAAGCCATCATGAGGGGAGACATTTAGAATATATGACTTACACATGCAGATCTCATATCAATGCATTAAAATATTGGCAATGAACTATCTTCTCCTTCATAGAATGTACGATTTTACCAAGGCAAGTATGGATGCAAAGTTATTTCCACGAGAATGTTTCAGAATTAAAAGGAATTACTAAAGACTCATTTATGCCAATAAAATTAAAAATGGAAGAAAAATGATTCTCCACTCTTTGACATACCAAGTTCACATTTCTGAACACCACACACAAAAAATTATGTACTCTAAGAAGGTTCATATAGAAATAAAAAGATGATTACCAGACCAAGAATATCATAGTGGCATCACACTTATCATAGAACACATATGAGATTATTAAACATTAGAGTCATATTGAAAATCAGTGGAGACAGTGACAGAATGTGATTCAAGTTCATAAATAAAAATCAGCAATGAACGTTCAATGGTTAGAATTTTGTTCAATGGCTAAGATTCTGTTCAATGTTTTTTTAGAAGGTGAAGAAAACACCTAGTACAGCCAGCTTCTCTGAAAATCTACCACTTCAGTCATCCCACTGATTACATCTCTTGATGGTGTACCCTGACAAAAGATTTGCCTAAAAGTGATTGAATCTAGGGGAAGATAAGAATTTCAAAAGCAATGATAAAAAATACATCTTATGAAAAACAAAGTGTTAAAGATGAACATAAAAGAACAGAATAGGCCAGGCCTGGTGGCTCCTGCCTGTAATCCCAGCACTTTGGGAGGCCAAGGCCGGAGGATCACTTGAGGTCAGGAGTTTCAAACCAGCCTGGCCAACATGGAGAAACCCCGTCTCTACTAAAAATACAAAAATTAGCTGGGTGTGGTGGCACATGCCTGTAATCCCAGCTACTCGGGAGGCTGAGACAGGAGAATCGCTTGAACCCAGGAGGCAGAGCTTGCAGTGAGCCTGGATCATGCCACTGCACTCCAGCCTAGGCAACAGAGCGAGACTCTGTATCAAAAAAAAAAAAAAAAAAAAAGAATAGAATAGAATAAATGGGAATTTCATAAATGCATAAAGAGATAAAAGATAAAAAAGAGAGTGGGCAAATAGATTATTTAATGAGAAGGAGTAATTATTTAATTACTCTTACAGTAACACTTAAAACCAAGAAATGCAAATATGAAACAAAAGCGACACATTACAAATCAAAATGAATAATAAATGCAAATGGGAAAAACATACATAAATTCTGAGATTGTATGTTTCCTGTAAGAAGACAAAGATTTTTATCTTTCATTGAACATGGGTGATGATATGCTGACTTCCCTAGGAATCTGTCAGGACAGTCCTATTTTTTCCCTTCCTCTTTGTAGTGACTGGGGTAGTCCCCGCCTTCTTGGAAACTGGGTGAGATGCAATGCCTCTTCATAGTGTGTCAGGCAGGTCCATCCAACACCTGCACAAACACTGAGACCAGGCCACTTTATTCCTGCACTCAGTCTTGCAAGGCTCAAAAGGTTTAAAGATAGCAATGATGCAAGGGAAAACATCTTTAAATAAATAGGTAGACATTCAATGCTAGACTCTTATAGCAAGTAATGAAATGGGATCTGAAAATATTATAAATGCATACAATTTTTGATCCAAGTGTATTTTTACCAAAAAAGTAACAATAGGAAAATAATTGGCCAGGCACAGTGGCTCATTCCTGTAATTCCAGCACTTTGGGAGGCCAAGGCAGGTAGATCATTTGAAGCCAGGAGTTGGAGACCAGCCTGGCCAACATAGTGAAACCGTGTCTCTGCTAAAAATACAAAAAAATTAGCCGGGCATGGTGGTGCGCACCAGTAATCCCAGCTACTCAGGAGGCTGATGCAGGAGAATCGCTTGAACCCAGGAGGTGGAGGTTGCAGTGAGCCAAGATCACGCCACTGCACTCCAGCATGGGCAATAGAGTGAGTGGGCCATCATCTCAAAAAAATTAAAAAAAGAGAGAGAGATAAAAAGTATTTGTGTATAGATAGGTGTACACACATATAGTGTGTATGCGTATGTTTGTTTGCATAGAAAGAGAGAGATATAGATGTGAATATTTATCACCTATTGTACTAGTCTGTCTCTTAAGTCTATTATTTGTCTACCTTTTTATCTCCTATCCATCCATCATCCATCATCTATCTCATCTCTCAAATATGATTTATCACCAATAATCTATATTTCATAGGTATTGCTTAAATGTTTTCTATTATCTAACCTTCAATCCATCCATCATTTATCTATCATTCTATCATTGTATATTTATCATTATTCTAAATTTTATGTATATTATTCATATATCTTTTCTACCATCTTTTTCAACTACCTAGCTATCCTGTTTATCTATTTATCAATTATCTATTTTCAACAATCTGTATTCATAGCTATCATTTAAATATATTTTCTGTCATTTATTTATCCGTCCATTCATCATCTAGCTATATCTATTGCCTTCCTCAATTATCTAATTTCATATCTATTAATTAAATAGCATTTCTCTTATCTATCCATCCATCCATCATCTATCTCTCATCTATCTTCTATCATGCATCCATCTATCATTTATCATCAGTTATCTATATTTTATATCACTAAAGTATATTTTCTATTATCCATCTATCCATCTTCTATTAATCTCGTCTATCTATTGTATCTATCCACAGAAACAGACACAAAACATCTGAGTAGTACCGACTATCCAGAGATTATGAATTTCAAGGAGAAAGGGAAGAAGAAAGAGTAAAAACCCAAGGCATTTTCCCAAGGGGCCCCCCCTCCGCAGTATTCCGCCCACATCTCCTAAAGTGGGACTAGATGGTATGGTTCTGTGAGACAGAGAAGGTTGAGTGTTTACTACAACTTAATCAACAGAAAAGAAAGGGGAAAAGCAAGTAGGCAGTGGATTTTGAACAGCCATTCCCCAGGGCCTGTGGACGTTGTCAATTTAGGTTATGTAATTTTATTTGCCCAGTTCCATTCAATATCTCTATTCATTGACATTAATATTGTTTTTTGTTGTATTTTTACTTTGTCATTTTCAAAGGGAGATGATGCTTATAGAAGCGAATCTTTATGACTTTATTGAAGATTTTATGATATCCCTCTGCTACTGAGTTTCTGAAGGAGAAAATACTGTCTTTTTCAACGTAAGTCCAAGTTTTATGTAATAGGACAATTTTTGGTAATTTTACTCATTTTCTGAAAGAAGTATGAGCAAACTGCCATATGTCGTGGGTATCCATCCATTATTTTAGAGTGTAAAGATTGCTTATCTTTAAAGATAAAATTATTGTAATTCTGAGACATGATGGAAAAAAACTCAGATGAAGTCTATTTTCATCAGCACAAGCAAATCAAAGACCATCACCTAAATAATTCATTTTTCTAAAGTAGTTTGATATTTGGGATCAATATAATTATGCCAGCATCTTGATACATGGATGGACAAAACCTGAAAATATGTACTGTACATTTTATAATGTGTTATTTTAAAACTACTGTACTTACAGAATTGTGCCTGAGTCATAAATTTCTTTTTTTCAATACCGAACACCTGCTTTCGTGTATTTCCTGGCCACCTCAATGGACTGCCTTTGTAAGAATTAATTTGATCTCTGGCTTAATGAAGTCACATATTTTCTTTTTTTTGTTTGTTTTTGTTTTGTTTTGTTCTTGAGATGGAGTCTCGCTCTTGTGCCCCAGGCTGGAGTGCAAGGGCATGATATCAGCTCACTGCAAACTCCACCTCCCGGGTTCAAGCAATTCTCCTGCCTCAGCCTCTTGAGTAGCTGGGATTACAGGTGCCTGCCACCATGCCTGGCTAATTTCTTTTTGTATTTTTAGTAAAGATGGGGTTTTACCATGTTAGCCAGGCTGGTCTCAAACTCCTGACCTCAGGTGATCCACTCACCTCGGCCTCCCAAAGTGCTGGGATTACAGGCGTGAGCAGCCATGCCCAGCCTAAGTTGCACATATTCAACACCTGTCTTCTTCAAACCTCAACTGCCAAGTTTTCTTTTATTTAATGCGTATTGAGAATCACCAAAACAATTACTTTCCGGTATTTTAATGAGGTTTCTTTTTCCCTCTTCTATTTTATTTTTGGAGAATTCTTTATTCAGTAGAAGAATTATGAAGAAAAATGCCTTAAAAATAAAAATAAATAAAATACTGTGGCCTCATGGACATATTAGATGAGGTAATCACTGATTAATCTTTTGAGACACGTCTGATAAACTTGGAATCTATCCATATTGGGAATGTCTACCCTTTTCAAATTTTGACTTTTTGTTTTGGAAAGAGCATGTGAGAAGTGGATAATTACAAGTATTTGGCATTTCAAAGATTTCTGTCCTGGTGTCCCAAATGTCTCTGGTTCCGTGATTTAAGCATGGGAAGCAAGGGACTGTGAGTAGGCTTATGTTACAAACAGCAGCAGACAAGCCCTGAAGCTCTGCAGTCTTGACTTTGAAGATTACTCAGTCTTTATGATTCCAACAAAGTGCTGGTGGTGTTACTGAACTCATCTGGGTTCTCCTTAACCGGCACAGTAAGGCCAAACATTCGCACTGCAGTTTTGCAGCTGGAGAAAGGAGGGCATTTATTTGCAGGGCACCAAGCAAGGAGAATGGGGCAAGTCACACTTCACACCCAACCTCCCTGATGGCTTGCAAGTAATGGATTTTCAACGTAGGGGTACATTTCAGTAGAGGAGAAGTCACAGGCAACATCGTAAATCAATACACGGATATTATACATTGGTTTCGTGGCAGGCCAGGTCTCACTAACACAGGCCTCCATAACAACTGTTTCAGCACTGACCGAGTAGTGAAGTTACTAGTAAAAGCTGAAAGAGCCAGCGCCCTTATACAAAAGCTGGAATGGAACAAAACCCCACCAAGAGTTTTGCCCAGGCCTTTGCTGGGCCTCGAAGCATGACAAGACAATGAAGGAATTCTTAACAGGACCCGTTTAGGATTAAACAAGTTTTTTTTTGTTTGTTTGTTTGTTTTGCGGGTCTAAAGAAACTCCCCAGACCTCCACAAACAAGTTTATGGGGGTCTGAAGGAACTCCCCAAACCTCCATGATTTAGCAGGAGACAAGATAAGGGTAATCACCCCAGCACTTAGACCCATTTAGATTAAGTCAATTTACTGAGGCTCCAGAGAAAGGTCTCCAGGACTCAGATTTTAGTTATAGATTAGAAGAAGTTAATCACTTATGTCTTTAGATGAATGCACACTTACACGTAGACAAATAGCTTAGAAGGTATATAAGCTCTGGAAAACTTTGTAATTTTGAGTTGGTCTGGCAACAATTTCCAGGCCATCTCCCTGTACTCAGTTACAGAAATAAACTGGCTTCTTTCCTAGTTCATCTGAATCTTGCTATTGGGTCACAAGAATAAGCAGCCCGACCCTCGGTTTGGTCTGGGAACAGTTTGACCTAAAAAGGTGAATATCTTAAAAGGTGCAAATATCTTAAAAGCTGAAAATATCTTAAAAGGTGAAAATATCTTAAAAGGTGAATATCTAAAAAGGTGAAGTGGGAGGCCCACAGGTTACAGGTGGATTCAAAGATTTTCTGATTTGTGATTGGGTAAGGAGTCAATGTTTTATCTCAAATTGGGTTCAGCAGAAAAGAATGTTAGTTCTGACCTGTGGGTGTGACTTCCTCCAGTCCCCTCAGGAAGAAATTTAAAACAAAAATTGTTGGTCAGAGTTCAGTCTTTAGTTTCCCCTTATCTGAGGTCTACATGCTAGCAGATCCGTTTGGTGCGGTTGTGGGTTTCTAAAGAACAACTCAGGTACCTATGTTAAAATGTTAACTTTTATCCCATGTGGGAACCAAACATCTCATGACTCTAACTTTCTCGGCTATTGTTTAAGCTACAGTTACCTTCTTGCATATCAAGTTGCTCATTTACTTTTCAGGGATAGCCAGGTGCCTGGAATTTCCCTTGATGGAACTCAAGATTTCCTTGTATTTCTATGCTTGAAGGGGCACCCTGCAAGCCCCCTGCTCCGTCTCAATGGAGGGGGGAATTTAGGATAACAAAATGGTCTCCAATACAAGTTTTGTTATGGCTGGCTCTTATTTTAGCAGAGTTTTAAAGAAGTCAATGTTTTGCAGTGCTAAAGCTTTTTTGTGTTACTTTAATAATTTTTTTGCTTAATCCTGGCTGCTCTGCCTATGGAGTAGCCATTCTTTGATTCCTTTACTTTCTGAAGTACCAAACAGGACAAAATTTTATAATCCGACATCTGACAACATTTAAAATCCCCTTTTGACAAAACGTAAAAGTCATCATCACTCAGATCCTGACATGTATAAATCTGTGTCAAAATCTTTAGGACGTATCTCTAAATATAGAAATTGACAATAATGAATGGATGAATCGCACTGGAGCCCTGTTGCCCTGGGAAACAGCAATGGTTAAGAAATCCTTCCTTTTTTGGGTCCAGCAAGGAACATCTTTCCTAAGACTTGGGTGAGAAAGTCTGAGGTCACAGCCTCTCAACACCCCCCACCCCATCCTACATCTTGTTTTTGTATGACAAAGTCACACCGAGTCCTTCAAATATTGATTCATTGTGTTTTAAATGATTAACTGAACCATGCATTAGTCAGAACAAAAGACTTGCTAAAGGAACTTTTGTTAACAAGCATATTGCCTGCTTTAACAGGCCCTCTTGAGAATAGGCTGGCCTGGGGTAAAACACCCTCTCACTTACTGGTTGAATCAGTCACCTTTTCGTCTTACATCCCCATAAAAGAAAAGCTCCTTTTCCGCCTAACCTTTGAGACGCCAGCAGCTATCACAGAAGGAGATTTCACCTGACTGCTGCTATAGTCATCCTATTGCAATCATCCTATCTGGGAAAAAAAGTCTATTTATGTGAATCCAAACTTGCTTTTCACACGCTAACATTCCCCTCTTCCCCACCTCTTTGTTTTTGAGTCTCGCTCTGTCAGCCATGCTGGAGTGCAGCGCCTTGATCTCAGCTCACTGCAACTTCCGCCTCCCAGGTTCAAGCGATTCTCCTTCCTCAGCCTCCCAAGTAGCTGGGACTACAGGCGCCTACCGCTGCACCTGGCTAATGTTTTGTATTTTTAGTAGAGACGAGGTTTCAGTATGTTAGCCAGGCTGGTCTCGAACTCCTGACCTCAAGTGATCAGCCTGCCTCAGCCTCCGAAAGTGCTGGTATTTCAAGCGTGAGCCACCGCGCCCAGCCCCCATGCCAGTATTCAAGTAAGGAGAATAAAGGCTTGACTGATCTCAGAATTTATTCAAGGAAATATAACAAAAACCTATGGCTTTTATTTTTCTATCTCTGAATATATTCTTATTGAGGAAACAATTTTTGATGGAAAGAAAAAAATGGGTGTTGAAGTCAGACATACCTGGTTTACATCATTGCCTCTTTTTTAACCAGTCCTGTGATCTCAAATACAGGCAAGTTACTTGCAGGTGACTTACGTCCTTAAGCCTGTGTTTATTCGTTGGAGGGAGGAAACTTCTCGCAAGAGAATAATTTCCAATACCATTTAAAACTAATATTTGTGGATGTCCATGGAAACAAAAGCTCAGTTATATGAAAGACTGCTAATGGAATGGAAGATTGTTCACCTGTCCTCATGCCAAGTTCTCTCACCAAGTTAATCATTTCTCATTATTTCTTCTTTAACTCTCCTTTGAGCCAAGATGATACTTCCGACTTCTTTATGAACATTAAGATACATTTATTTACTCCAAACTAACAACGACAAATAATGCATCCTCATAATCTTCATAACTTTTATAATTCTGCATTTGTTGAAAGATTCAGTCTAAAAATAATATTTTATACCTCTATTTCTTGAACCATTACATTTGGACTGGAGGATCTTACTGTAACATCTTACTGTAAGTGATTAGCAAAGCAGGCATTATATATTTTCCTTGGTATCTCCTCTTGCCTTCCTTAATTTACATTGGCTTTTCCACTCATTAACTGATTAAAGTTTGAAACTGATATTTTTAATCTGTAAAAATAATGACTTCTTATTGGCTTCCAATAATGTTGATTCTGAAAATTAAAAACCGATCAATAGAATTGAGAATGATCTTTATGTGGATATTTACCAGTGGACTCCAGGGACTATGAATAAATCTACAGAAGCCTGTGTGATTTAGTGCCATGATATTAAACATGAACTGCTTCAAGAAGAGTCCACATATCAAAACAGTCATATTCTTCTTTCTTAAAATCCAGCACATTACTTGAAAACATTGCATGACTGTGATTTTCCCTGGAATTCACAAGTGCTCTTCTATTTCTCATTGTCAAGAGAAACATCTACTCTTCCTCCTTTATCTCATTAAGAGTTCCTTGTTGATACTCAACCTTCTTTGAATAGACTGTTTTTTTATATATTTCTTCTAAAGGTATCTCTCAGCAGGCTTCTCTATTTCTTTGAGTCACTGGGTGAAATCATGGGAAAATATTAGTTTGTCATGCTATCACGTTTTAATGTCTTTCCTGTAGGTGGTATTTCAGGTATACTTGATATATTTTCTGGGCTATTCCAGATATTGGTGAATTATCTGATTCATTCGTATTTAAATGGCCAATGCAATCCAAAATATAATTTCAATCTGTTATGATATTTAAAAATTCCAGGCCAGTTGCAGTGGCTCATGCTTGTAATCCCAACTCTTTGTGAGTCCAATGTAGGCAGATCGCTTGAGTTTAGGAGTTCAAGACCAGCTTGGGCAACACAGTGAGAGCCCATCTAAACACAAAATGAAAAAAATTAGCCAGGCATGGTAGCACACACCTGTAATCCCAGCTACTCAGGAAGCTAAGGTGAGAGGATCACTTGAGCCTAGGAGGTCAGGGCTGCAGTGAACTGAGATCGAGTCACTGCATTCCAGCCTGGGCAACAGAGTCAAGCCCTGTTTTTTGTTTTGTTGTTGTTGTTGTTGTTTGTTTGTTTTTTAATTCTCACTTTCCATTAATCTCCTAACCTTTTTCAAGTTTACAAGGGTATATGGAGAAGGATGCCACGCTCACTTATATAATATTTTTTTCCTTGGGTAGTTATTGCTCCTACAGGACGTATCGCGACACCCTGCAGTCTTGCTTCCAGTTTCTGGCCATACTTTTGGCTCTACTTTTGACTGTGATCTGAGTCACATGTGGTGACAACTTCTGTTCTCAGATTATAGATTAACTCACTTTTTAATTTTCCTCATTCTGTACAAAGACTAGAGAAAATTAAGCGATATAAGAGACAAAAACTTTCTGCCTTTTTAATTAATGATGCTTGTGATTGATTAACCTCCCCTGGGTTGCCCTGCTTCACTTAGACTAGATAAAGAAAATCCATGACTATTACACCCTCTGTTAAAAAAAATGTTAAATGTATTCTTCCCAAAAAGAAACTGCCTATAACCAGTCCAACGGCTGTAAATATGTGCCAACCTTGTATGAATAATGTGGTAATCTTGCTAAAAATCCCTCTATCTCTGCCTTTATAAATGAAACCTTAACTTGCCTACTCCATAATTTTGGAGTTGGTGTGCTGGGTGTGATTCATCCATCTTCACACATTGCTCTTGAATAAACTTTATTTGAATTAGATTCTGATCTTTTTAGTTATTTAAGGTTGACACTATGTTTGTATCTGTGACTCTTTCATAGACATCTAAAAGATGTGTCCTTAGTTGTTAAAGGCTTTCATATATTTCTACATGTGTACATAGATCTATGTCTATGCAATGGATTCTTGAAGGACTCTTCAGGCTGCTGTTACACATGCCATGAACTGGAGGGCTTATACAACTTATTTCTCAGAGTTTTTGAATCTTGAAGTCCAAGATCATCAAGATTCCAACCTGGTTTCTGGAGAGGGCTGTCTTCCTGGTTTGTAGATGGTCAACTTCTCACTATATCTTCATAGGGTGTAACCATCCAGTGGATTCATCTTGCTCGCTGCCTAAACAGAGCTGATTTCTCAAGACAGGGGAATTGCAATAGAGAAAGAGTAGTTCATGCAGAGCTGGCTGTGCAGGAGACTGGAGTTTTATCATTACTCCAATCACTCTCCCCAGGCATTCAGGGATCAGAGTTTTTAAGGATAATTTGGTGGGTGGAGGGAAAGGCCAGTGAGTCAAGAGTGCTAATTGGTTGGGTTGGAGATGAAGCCATAGGGAATTTAAGCTGTCCTCTTGGGCTGAGTCAGTTCCTGAGTGGTGGCCACAAGATCAGATGAGCCAGTTTATCCATCTGCATGGTGCTAGTGGATCCATCAAGTGCAGGGTCTGCAAAATATCTCAAGCACTGATCTTAGGAGCAGTTTAGGGAGGCTTAGAATCTTGTAGCCTCCAGCTGCATGACTCCTAAACTGTAATTTCTAATCTTGTGGCTAATTTATTAGTTTTACAAAGGCAGTCTAGCCCCCAGGCAAGAAGGAAGTTTGTTTTGAGAAGGGACTATTCTTTGTTTTAAACCATAGACTAAGTTCCTCCCAAAGTTAGTTCAGCCTACGCCCGGGAATAAACAAGAGCAGCTTGGAAGTCAGAAGCAGGATGGAGTTGGTTGGGTCAGATCTCTTTCACTGTCTCAGTCCTAATTTTGCAAGGGTGGTTTCAATGACAGAGAGAAAAAGAGAGCTCTGGGCTGTTCATCTTCTTAAAAAGGCACCAATCTCATCATGGGAGCCCCCCTTCAGGACATCATCTAAAACGAATAGATTATTTCCTAATGCTCCATTTTCAAATACATCTCACTGGGAGTTAGGGTTTCAGCCTATGGGGGGTACACAAATATTTAGACTATGGTACCTCATTACCTGTCAACATTTTACTTCTTTTTCCATATCAATGTCTACATCTACATTTATAACCATTTCTGTTTATGTTGTAGGAGCCAAGGAAAAACCTCCCCTTTGCTCTCTGAACATTCACTAAAAATCAACTGACAGTAGACAGATTAATAAGGTTCCATACTGTAACTGCCCCATGGGCCCATTTTACCCATTGCCCAGAGAGAACTGATTGATCAAGATGAGGAAAATGCAATAGAGGAAGAGTTTAACTCACTCAGAGCTGGCTAAACAGGAGACCAGAGTTTTATTATTACTCAAATCTGTCTCCTCAAACATTTGGAGATTAGGGTTTTTCAAAGATAGTTTGGTGAGTAGGAGGCCCAGGAGTGGGGAGTGCTGACTGGTTGGGTTGGAGATGAAATCATAGGAGCTGAAGCTATCCTCTTTCACTGAGTCAGTTCCTGAGTGGGAGCCAAAAAACTGATTGGTGGGTCCTGGTACAGTCTTTGGTAGTCAGAAATGCAAAAAAACCTGAAAAGACATCTCAAAAGGCCAATCTTGGGTTCTATAATAGTGATGTTATCTGCAGGAGTAATTGGGGAAGTTGAAAATCTTGTGACCTCCTAAATATTGGCTGGTATTTATTTAACTATGCTTACATCATACTAGAAGTCAGACCCCTCTCATCCTCCTAACCTGAAAGTCTTTTATAAGTTTACAAAGGCAGTTTTAGAAAATGCTATTATAATTTAAACTATAGGCTGGGAGTAGTGGCTTACAGCTGTAATCCCAGCACTGTGGGAAGCCAAGTCAGGAGGCTTACTTGAGCTCAGGAGTTCAAGACCAACCTGGGCAACATGGCAAAACCCTATCTCTACAAAAAAATACAAAAAATTAGCCAGGCACGATTTCTTGTGCCTGTAGTCCCAGCTACTGGGGAGGCTGAGGTAAGAGGATCACTTGAGCCTGGGAGGTGGAGGTTGCATTGAGCCAAAATTTACCACTGCACTCCAGCCTAGGTGACAGTGGGAGACCCTGTCTCAAAAAACATAGAAATAATGAAATTAACTATAAACTAAATTTATCTCAACATTAGCTTGACCCATGCCCAAGAATGAACGAAGACAGCCAACCTGTGAGCCTAGAAGCAAGATGGAGTCAGCCATGTCAGGTTTCTCTTACTGTCAGAATTTTGCAAAGGAGGTTACAATATGAATTTATTAATGTGGGTGGAGTTTTACAAAATTTCTTTAAAAAAAGGCCAGATGGTTGATGGTTTTTTACCATCCTGGAGTTACGTAAAGAATAATGGCTCAGAGCATGTGCAAAAACAGATTATAGCAGTAAATCAGGTTATAGTGTGAAGACAGGTTGTGGGAGAGGGAGTAGAGGCACCTGGCTAGCAAAGGTAGTCTCCTTATGCAGATGAAACCTTCCAGGTAGCGCCCTCAGAGAGATTAGATGGTGAATATATCTTTCAGGTCTTAAAAGGTGTTAGATTCTTAGTTCATCTTTCATAGATGAGACAAGGGAGGACCTCAGAGAAAGCCTGGCTGTATCGAGGCAGATTTTTTCTACAGATGCAAATCTCCCCCACAAAAGACACCTTTTTAGCAATTATTGTATTTACAACACTTCTGATTAGCCATCTTGAAGGATGCAAAGGAAATGCATTGTAAAAGAAAATAAGATTTCAGAACCCTCTAAGTTTATGATGCCAAGGGGAAAGTTAAGCCCTGAATACTGAGTCATATAGCGTATCTGCAATTTTGCTTTTTAGATTGTAGATTAACTGTCTTCCTCATTGTTTTTGTTCTGTAAATGACTAGAAGAGACCAGACACTAGACTTCCCCTTTCCCATCATTGATCTATGTTATAGATAGACTAACTGCATCCTTTATCATTTACCTAACTCAGAACAGATGGTCCCAAGACCCAAGATGACAGTTACATCTTCAGTGTGGAATGTTGCATACACCTTTCCCAAAAGAAAAACACCACTTTAAGTAACCAGATTGTTGTAACTATGCATCAAGCCTTACAGAGAAGGACAATGAAATTCTGTTAAACTTCCCTCAACTTTGTCCACATAAGGAAGTAAAAATGTCTGCACTTCAGAACCCTGACTTCTCTTCTTCAGAATCTTTGTTTTCTGTGTGACCTGTCCTCAGACTTTGTCTTGAATAAACTCTTGGAGCTAGAATCTGACATTTTTTATTGCTCTTGGTTGACAACATTTCCGGGTAAAATATTTTGATTTCTTTCAATATTTATGTAATGAATTCCTTTTCTAAAACCAGTTTATTGAGGTATGGTTGGCATAAAAAAGCTGTACATATTTATTATATACAATGTGATGTGTTTAAAGATGAGTATATGTCTATGAACCTATTGAATTTAGTTTATAGTTTAATTTAAAAATAAAGGTAATAACACTTTAAAAAGCAAAATTGCAGACATGCTATGTGACTCAGTATCCAGGATTTAACTTTCCCCTTGGCATCATAAACTTTGAGCGTTCTGAAATCTTATTTTATTTTACAATGTATTTCCTTTGCATATTTCAATTTGGCTAGTCAGAAGTGCTGTAAATATAAGAATTACTGATAACAGTAACACTGCCTTTGTAAAACTAACAAATTAACCACAAGGTTGGAAATTATGGCTCAGGAGCCAAGTAGCCAGAGGCCACAAGATTCCCGACCTCCCCAGTTGCTCCTATAGATAAAATTACTATTGTAAAACCTAAGATTGGTGAGTGAGGTATTTTTTGGACCCTGCATTCTGGTGAACCAGCTGGTGTCACCCAGATCAATAACCTATACCAGGAAACTTGCTCAACTAGTCTTGTGGCTCCTACACAGAGACTGAAGACAGCTTCAATCCCCTGTGATTTCATCCCCAACCCAATCAATCAGCATTCTTCATTCCCTAGTCACCTGCCTATCCAATTATTATTTTTTTAAAAAAACCCTAGCCTCTGAATGTTCAGTGAGTCTGAATTGAGTAATAAACTCATGCCTTTCCTGTGCCTAGCCCTGTGATTCCACTCTTTCTCTACTGAAATACAACTGTCTCAGTGAATTGGCTCCATCTGTGCAGCAGGCAAGAAGAACTCATTGGGTAATTACATCATGAAACAAAGTGAAAGGGTTTTCCAAAGGACAGATACAAAATGTTATGTTATTTCCCAAGGAAAAATAAAGATTAATTTCAATCCACAGTAAACAGTAAGCATATATTAGTGACAGATACATTTGTATGATTTGTATGATATATTATGTATATATCATACATATGTGAATTAGGTACAGAGTGCAAGTAATTTACTGGCAGAAAATGATAACATTTTCTTCAGACTTTTCCATAACTACACTCACTGAGAGAATAGATTAGCACAATTTCTACATAGTAAATACATTTAGATTCTCAAATTTGGATACTTTGATTATTTCCTACTTAAATCAGAAGAAAGTAGTCATTATGAAAAGTAAGAACTCCTACAGTGTAGAGGTTACTACCTCTTTAAAAATCATCTAATCAAAACACAAAATGGATAAGCAAATAAGTAATATAATTTGTGGAAAAACACTCCAGCCAGCCAAGAAAGAAAGTGAAATAAATATCTCATGATGGATGAAAACAAATCTATAAAAGATTTTCAGTGAATTTTGAATCCACTGAAATAAATAGCCATCTGTCCACAATTGTTAAACTTCCGTTACAAAACTGAAAGTACCTATAATGCGCCTTTAAATATTTTGATGTCAATAGAGAAAAAGGGAAGATGTAAAACTTGCTAGTTTCATAGTTTTTGTTTGTTTGTTTTCCCAGTGGGTGTACAAGAGATTCTAATGGTGAAAATGGACAAATAGTGTTTAAGAATAAGTAATGTCTGGAAAGGTGTTATTTAGGCATTACAATGTATTAAAATCACATGAGGTGCTTATGAAATGCATGTTCCAAAGTGCTGTCTTCTAAGATAGTCTAGTTAAATGGTTATCTGAAGGGGAAATCATATTTTTCAATCACTCAGCTGGCTTAATGCAATGGTCCTTTGCCTCATTGTGAGAAATACTGCACTCGAGGAACCAAAACCTTATTATCAACAGCTTAGTTACAAAAAGAGGTATATTTGCATGCACCACTTCCACACCATTCATACACCAAAAGGGTATGTCAAATAAGGGAGGTAAAGTACTAAAATAATGTAGATGCACCCCATTGAAAGACATGTGATAACAAGAGATATTAGAAGAAGTTATCACAATCTAAGGCTGGTTTAAAATTTCATGAAATCTTACACCATATCAATAAATGAAATGTAAACTCATCCAGTCAATAGATACGTGTAAATGTAATTAGAAGAGTTTTTAATTAAAGAAAGGACAACGTCTTTATGAAAATACATGTAACCAAGATTTGAACAAGCCTTGCTTAATAGTAATAATTTCTTAATAGTAAGACAAGCATCACTAAATGAAAATTGTAGAGCACAATACCATCAGTGCAATATGTCTCTGTTGATGTTACATAACAAAACACCAAAAATACATAAAGTAAAACTTCTCAGAGAGAAATCCACTATGATTCACTCATCCATTTCATGTGATAATAGATCCCTGTCTCTCAGAAGACAAAGTCAATCTCCACTTGGGGCAGAATAACTTGCTGAGCTATTTATTTCCACATGTATATTTCATTGATACGTTCCCTGTCTTGTTCTAAGATTTCTAGAATCCTTATGCTTTCCTACATAGGGAATATTATTATGTGTTACGTAGCCAAAACAGCTTTTCCCCGAAGAGACCCTCTCCAATAGGGTTTTGCCATCCTGAAAATAGAGAATTCCACCAATGTGAAGAATGCTTATTGAATGGCACATTGAGGAGAGCAAATTAGCTACTTATGAGCAAATGGGATTAAAAGGAGTATGGAGGTCTGGTTTCAAGAGAGGGTGGCTGAGTGTAGGAGGTGGTTTCCTAGGCAAAACCTTAGAGGAGAAGATAGGAAGTACTACCAGGAGGCCACAACCTTGACCCAGATATTCTCATATTCATCATGGATTCCACTTCTGTATTGCTGACACAGAGACAGTGAATTGGGAGGATTCTGGAGTCAGGCTATTCCAGAACTGAGTGGTGCCAATGATGGGATGATGTCACCATTCTGAAATATATCTGAAAACATTATTTAAGAAATGCTAATGACTGTTGAAAAGATCTACTTTGGAAAGAAAAACTGGAAGCTTAGAAAGGGGAAATTTTCTTTTTTTAATTTATTACTTGATTACCCCTTTAAAAATTATCATGATTACATGCTACCATTACAATAAAAAGTTAAACAAGAAAGGCTTTAAATAAGAGCTTATTCTATGTCATTGGGTACGTATCAGCCTATGATTTTTCACAGAGCTTGCAATAAAATTATGGAAATAAAATTTACATTTTAAATCTCTTTAGGAAGTATCAATATATTACTAGTAACTCTGTCACAGAGCAGTAAGCTTTTCTTTAAAAAAATAAGCAAAGCTGCAATCCTTGAAGTAGTGCATTCTGAACATGATAAATGTTGTTGTTCAAGAGAGGCCAAGATGTGAAGAATTCTGAAGAAAAGAACACAGTTAACCAGGTGCTGGCCTCTGATGAGGTGCAAAGGCTAAATTATCTACATCCTTCATTGTGTACTCCCCAAAAGGCCACAGACTCTACATTTTTATTACATGTCATTAGGGCATTTATAGTCAAGGACAAAAAACCCTGATTAAGATGCCTTTGGCAACTCATTAAGAGTGGGTTTTAGGGACTTAGCAAATTGACTATGAGGAGGGATTAGGACAGGGGAAAACCAGCTTTTGTTAACCCTGTGCACCATACCACAAGTCTTTACACATATGGATGCATTTAATTATCTCACCTGCAGGCACGAACTCATTTTATTATATTCCCTTACATGGAAGAACATAAGACTTAAAAATGTTCATCAAACTTGCTCAGGTTTTTTCTTTTCCTCCTCCTCCTCCTCCTCCTCCTCCTCCTCCTCCTTCCTCTTCTTCTCCTTCTTCTTTTTGAGACAGAGTCTTGCTCATGTCACCTAGTCTTGGAGTGCAGTGGTGTGATCATAGCTCACTGCAGCCTCAGCCTCCCATGCTCAAGAGATCTTCCTTCCCCAGCCTCTTGAGTATCTGGGACTGCAGGTGTGCCACCATACCTGGCTAATTGCTAAAAAATTTGTTGTAGAAATTGGGTCTTGCTGTGTTTCCCAGGCAGATATTTCATTCCTGGGCTCAAACAATCCTTCTGCCTTGGAGATCTTTTCTTTTATTGTATAAATTTAATGTGTACCATGTGATGCTTCAATACACATATGTGTGGCGAAATGAAAACTATAGTCAAGTAAATTAACATATCATCACCTTACATCATTCCTTTTTTGTATATTAAAAACACCTAAAGTATATATTCTCTTAGTAAATATCCAGGTCTTATAAATGGTAAAATCAAAACTGTATGAGACGCAGAATAATTCCTCTAACCCCCACTTCTCAGATATGTCCACATTTTAATCACCCTAATCCGTGACTATGGGGCCTTACATGACAAAATGGAGTCTGCAGATGTGATTAGATTTAGATTTTGAGATGGAAATGTTATTCTGGATTAGCCAAGTGAACTCAAGCAATGTAATCACAAGAGTCCTGAAATGTGGAAGACGGAGGCAGAGGAGTTAGAACTACAGATAAGACTTTGTGTGAGAAAGATGTGACCAGGTCCTGTTAACCTTAAAGATGAAAAAGAGGCTGGCTGCAATGTCTCACACCAGAGATCTCAGAGCTTTGGGAGACTTAAGTGAGAGGAGGCTGGGATTTTGAGACCAGCCTGGACAATACAGCGAGATCCTGCCTCCATAACAAAAAAGTTAGCCAGGTGTGGAGGCACTAGCCCATAGTCCCAGCTACTCGAGAGGCTGAGGTAGGAGGGTCACTTGAGCCCAAGAGGTCAAGGCTGCAGTGATCTATGATTGTATTAATACCACTAATACCACTGCATTCCAGCCTGGGTGACAAAGTGAGACTCTGAGACAAAAACAAATAAATAAAAAGAAGGGATTATGAGCCAAGAATGTGGACAGCCTCCAGAGAGTGGAAAAAAAGGAAGAGATTGTGAACCAAGAATATGGACAGCCTCCAGAGAGTGGAAAAGGCAAGGAAATGGATTATCCCCACAAATCCTCCAAACAAAATGATTCAACCATGCCAACACAATGCTTTTAGCGCAGTGAGACCCATGCCAGGCTTCTGAACACCAGAAATGTCAGATAATAAATTTGTGTTGTTTTAAGCCATTAGATTTGTGTTAATGGGTTACAGCAGTTGTAGGAAACTAATCCTCTAGACAGAGATTCACACACCATGCCAACTAGTCAGTTAAAACTTGGTGTCTCAGTGCAGACTCAGGCAGATGGGATTTTGTCAGAAAGTGTTCAATCAATAGAACCCGGTAATGCCTGAGGACTTCTGTGTTCCTAAGTAGGCCAGCAATTCACAACCTTCTTATGTGAGAATTAACAACCTTATAACAGGCCAGAGAGAGGAGTGATCCTCATGTTTAATACAATCCTAGAATGCAGAGAAAAATGTCATGCCTAGAGTTAGATTTCTTCTTCACACTGGCAATCATGGTGAAGGACTCTAGGGGCAGGACTGGGGTGGGGCAGAGAAACATCGCTTGTTGAGACTGGAGTCATGGCACAAGTTTTATCCCTGTAAATTTGGTGGATTTTTAACTGTCAGGTAAGTGAGGTGAAAAAAAGACTCAGTGAAATCATTTATCTAATCAGAAGAAATAGTGGTGTATTCATCCATTCAGACACTATTTGTTATGGCTTGAATGATGATGTTCCCTCCAAAATGTATGTTGAAATTTAATCCCCATTGAGGTGGTAGTAAGAGGTGGGGATTGGGGGGAAGTGACTAAATCATGAAAGCTCCACCTTCATGAATGGATTAGGACCTCAGAAAACAAGCTTGCAGAAGTAAGTTCACTCTCTCTCTCTCTCTTCTATTCCTCTGCCATAGGAGGCTGTGACAAAAAGCCTCTCACCAAACACCTAATGCTAACAGCTTGATCTTAGACTCCCCAGCCTCCAGATGGTAAGAAATGAATTGCTGCTCTTTACAAATTACCCAGTCTAAGATATTTTGTTACAGCAGCACAAATGAACTAAGACAGTTTTCAAAAATAGAATGAATCAGTCATAAAGACATGGAGAACCCTTAAATGCTTATTGCTAAGTGAAGAAAGTCAATCTTAAAAGATTTTATACTGCATGATTTTGTTGATATGATATTCTTGACTAGGCAAAACTACAGGGATACCGAATCCACAGGATGAATAAGTCCAGTATATAAAATGCTGTATTATTTGAGTATAACTAACACACATCCTCCTGTATACTTTAAATTATATCTATACTACTTAATACAATGTAAATGCTATGTAAATAGTTGTTATACTGTTTTCTTTAGGGAGTAACAAGAAAAAAGTTTGTACATGTTCAGTGCCAATGCAACCATCCATTTTTTTTTCAGCACTTTCATAATGCAGTTGGTTGAATCCACTGATGCAAAACCAAGGGATACAAAGGCCTGACTGTATTGTGCATGATACTGTAATAGTGGATACGTGACACTATATGGTTGTCTAAAATCATAAAACCCTACAGCATGAAGATGAAACTAAATGTATGCAACTTAAAAGAAAACAGAAACAACAAAATATAGGAATTTAGGGGATCCCAGGATGATATGCACACTGAAATAGAAGAATTTGATAATGTTACAAGTGTGAGAAGCAATCTCACTGAAGGAGAGACCAGCAGTTCTAGCCTAATATTACTTTGCATCTCTGTGAATCTTTAAGACTAAAGGCAAAAGGAACTGCTGATAAATCACTGTTCTCTGGTTGATAAAGCTGTTTCCTACAAGCGTAGTGGTTAACAGTTCTAAAACCACTACATATATGTACTGGAATTCAATTAAGACAATAGATGGCAGGTGGTGGGAGGCAGGTTTCTCACCATTGGAGTGGGAGCTAGTATTGAAAGAAATTAGTAAAACCCATGCGGCAATAGATTAGAGAGAGTTGAAGTCCTCAGGATAAAATTATGTATAGCTTCATACAGACACAAATAATTACATATAGAAATATTTAGCAGTATGTATATACACATGGGTTACTTTGCACACATATGTTTTCTTGCTCTGTCAGCAGAGAAGTCCTTGAAGAAACAATACTCTAGTAGGAACAAGCACATCTGGTGGCCAGAATTTGGTTTCTCATACTCTTTTCCATTAAAATTAGCCAAGGATCCTGGGAAAAATGGCTGAATGTAGGAATGACGCAGGGAATGTATAAGACGAGTCTGTAACATCTTATAGGGTCAGAAAGTCATGAAGAGTGCACACCACACGCACACACACACACACGCATATACACACACAAATGCAATGATGGCTATGTGAAAATTAGTACCAGTGCTCAACTCAGCAAAACTGAAATATCATGAAAAGTTGCAGACAGGCTCAGCTTTCTACCCAGCAGTTTTACCTTTATACTAGATAAATGTATATGGCAGCACAAGGCGCTCTCTTGATACCAATTTTTTGTATTAGTCCATTCTCACACTGCTATAAAGAAGTATAAAGAACTACCAGACACTAGGTAATTTATAATGAAAATAGGTTTCATTGACTCACATTTCCACAGGCTCTACAGGAGACTGGGAATGCCTCAGAAAACTTATAATCACGGCAAAAGGTGAAGGGGAAGCCAGCACATCTCACATGATGGGAGCAGGAGGAAGAGAGAGAAAAGAAGGAGGTGCCACACATTCAACCAGATTGAATGAGAACTCTATGACTGGACAGCATTAGGAGGATGGTGCCAAACCACTAGAAACCACAACCATGATCCAATTACCTCCCACATGGCCCCACCTCCAATACTCAGATTACAACTCAGCATGAGATTTGGGTGGGGACACAGAGCCAAACGATATCAGGGATGGTAATCTTCGTATTGTTTCTTAAGAGTAAATATTACAAAGTGAGTAACAGTTTGTTTTTATGACAGTATGGGCAAATCTCTGCTATCAGTAGGTGCAGCAATTTGCAACTGTTAAGAAAATTGAACTGCATCTTATAACATTGCTAGGGTTTGAATATTTGTCTCCTCCAAACTCTTGTAGAAACCTGATCCCCAGTGTGGCAGGATTAAGAGTTAGGGCCTTGAGATGATTGGGCCATGAGGGCTTATCCTTGTGAATGGATTAATCCGTTCATCAATTAATGAGTTAATGGGTTATTAGCTTATAATGGGAGTGTAATGGGTTGAAGAGTCGTAATGAGAGTGGGACTTATGCCTTTATAAGGAGAGGAAGAAAAGATGTTATTACACTTAGCCCCCTAACCACATGATGTCCTTCACCACCTCATGGGACTCTGAAAAGAGTACCCACAGCAAGAAAGCTCTCAGACAATGAAGGCTCTTGACCTTGTACTTCTCACCTCCAAAATTTTAAGAAAGATTTTACTTAAGATATAAATTATCTAGTTTCAGAATTCTTTTATAAGTGACAGAAAGCAGACTAAGACACACATTTTTAAAGAATGAACCAGATCCACAAGTATCAGCCTAGGTGAGTGAAAAATGTAAATTGAAAAATGGCACTCGTCAGAATTTTATCATTACAGGAGAACATATATTTAGTCAGCATAGGAAAAATGTGCCCATAAAGAATGTATACCAGCAGGGCGCAGTGGCTCATGCCTGTAATCTCAGCACTTTGGGAGACCAAGGCGAGAGGATCACTTGAGCGCAGGAGTTCAAGACCAGCCTGGGAAGCATAGCAAGACCCCAGCTCTACAAAAATTTAAAAAATTAACCAGGCATAGTAGTACACACCTGTGGTCCTGGCTACTTAGGAGGCTGAGGTGAGAGGATCATTGGGCCCAGGAGGTTAAGGCTGCAGTGAACTGTGATTGAGCCACTGCATTTCAGCCTGGGCAACTGAGTAAGAGCTTGTCTCAAAAAAAAAAAAAAAAAAAAAAGGAAAAAGAAAAAGAAAAAAGTATACCTATTACTAGTAAGTGGCTACCTTTGAGAACAGAGGCAAGCATATATTAAGGAAGAGTAGTTAATTTCATATTTTATTTCTTTAAGAAAAGAATGCTTTGAAAAATGTATAACAAAGTATTAACTCATTATGTAATTGCTGATCAGAGAGGCATTTTTACATTTTTTTAATATGTTATGTGGTTAAAATAATGTATATGTTAATTTTTAAAATCAAAAGAGAGAACCTAGGCATAGGGTAAGGAATATATCGTGATGAACTGGCGAATAAGTAGAGTGGATGTCTGCAGGAAGTCTCCTTGAAAAGAGAGAAAAAATATTTTAGTTTTCATTTATTTTGTTTCATGAAGTGGTGATTAGTTCATGAAATGCTTGCAATATTAATAAGAGCTATCTACTTCTTTTGTTTACAATGTAATAGTCTGATTATTCCTCAGTTAAAGATTTTCCGTACAAGTTTATGTGAAAATTTAGAAGAAAATATTTGGAGGCTGAGCGGTGACTCATGCCTGTAATCCCAGCACTTTGGGAGGCCGAGACGGGCAGATCACCTGAGGTCTGGAGTTCAAGACCAGCCTGGCCAACATGGTGAAACCCTGTCTCTACTAAAACTACAAAAATTAGCTGGGCATGGTGGTGGGCACCTGTAATCCCAGCTACTTGGGAGCCTGCCGCAGGAGGATCGCTTTAACTCAGGAGGTGGAGGTTGCAGTGAGCCGAGTCCACGTAATTGCACTCCAGCCTGGGCAATAAGAATGAAGCTCCATCTCAAGAAAAAAAAAAAAAAAAAGAAAAAGAAAGAAAGAAAAATATTGGATGTCAGACATGGTAGCTTGAACTTGTAATCCAAGCACTTTGGGAGGCCAAAGCTGATGGATCACCTCAGGTCAGGAGTTCGAGACCAGCGTGGCCAACGTGGTGAAACTCTGTTCTTACTAAAAATACACAAATTAGCCAGGTGTGGTGGCGTGCACCTGCAGTCCCAGCTACTTGGAAGGTTGAGGCAGAAGAATCACTTGAACCTGGGAGGCGGAGCTTGCAATGAGCTTAGATCATGCCACTGTACTCCAGCCTGGGTGACAGAGAGAGACACCATCTCCAAAAAAAAAAAAAAAAAAAGAATTAGCAGGGTGTGGTGGTCCATGTCTGTAGCCCCAGCTATTTGGAAGGCTGAGGTGGGAGGATGGCTTGAATCCAGGAAGTAGAGGGTACAGCGAGCTGAGATCATGCCACTGCACGTTACAACCTGGGTGGTGAGTGAGACCCTGTGTCAAAAAAAAGAGAAGAAGAAAAAGAAGAAGAAGAAGAAGAAGAAGAAGAAGAAGAAGAAGAAGAAGGAGAAGGAGAAGGAGAAGGAGAAGGAGAAGGAGAAGGAGAAGGAGAAGGAGAAGGAGAAGGAGAAGGAGAAGGAGAAGGAGAAGGAGAAGGAGAAGGAGAAGGAGAAGGAGAAGGAGAAGAGGAAGAGGAAGAGGAAGAGGAAGAGGAAAAGGAGGAGGAGGAGGAGGAAGAGGAAGAAGAGGAAGAGGAAGGAAAAGAAAAAACTTTTATTGGGTTTCTTAGTAGCAATAGTATAGAAGACAGGCAGAAAATTGTTATTGAGGTAAAGGAGTTAAGAAAAGTAGTCTCCTAGCATGTTATACAATTATGTTTTCTCTATTGTTTGCTTTTAAACAATATTAAAAGATTTCAATGTTTCTCACAATAATGTCGCTTTAAAATTATGTAGCTTACTTAGTGACTTCCTCTCTTTTTGTGTCTTATGAGATACATGCAATTAAAAAAAAATAGCCCATAAAAATAATCTTAGACTGAATTAGCTTCCACAAAGTTGATAGAAAACAATACCATATATTATCACCTAGATACACATTTATCTATATGTCATATATTTAGACTGAAATAACTAATTCCTCCTCTTTACATACAGTACCAGAAGCAATCTCTTGCAATGGACAACAAGATTTATTTTGTTGCTATTTTTAAATGCACATGCTTCAGATTTAGGATTTTTTCAAAGTACAAACTTTCTGTTGGATTGGTTAGTCCTCTTCTCATGAACAAATCTTGATATTAACAAGAGAAGATGAACAGTAACTAAAACTAATAAAAGAGAGATGGATAGTAACTTCCAAAGGCCAAGGATTATTGTAAGGTTGTTATTATTACTACCACGTTTAATCATCAAAATAACTCTTCCAAAACTGATATATTAAGAAAAATTGAATCTTATTTTTATACAAAATGGGAAGTAGCTCAGTATGAGTCTTCTCTTTCTTAACTCTGATTTTGCTACTGGTTTCACTCTGGCCCAGGAAATCAGTGTATCTTTCACAATGAATATTATTGTTTTTTAAGTTCTCATCCCCAGTTTCCTCTTCTGTGAAATGAGATAACAATAAATACCTAGTTGATAGGGTGGACACGAGAAATACATGAGAATGCTTGGAGACTGCTTATCATGGTACATAGAATTCAATAAGCAGTCAAAGCATGTTATCTATTGTTTTACCATTAAGAATGTTTTGTGACTTAGTGAAATTTTTCAATAGATTTGTTTTCTTTTTTCTGTTTTGAAGTTAGTATTTGTTTATTTGTTGACCTTGACACAGGGAAATTTTCCTGGATTCTCCAGATGATACCAATGTAACCACAGAGGTCCTTAAATACAGAAGTCAAAGAAGAGAATGTACCAAAGTGGTGCCAGGTGAGATTCAGCCAGCTGTGTGTGTGTGTTTGAGTGTGATGTCGAACTCTCAGCAAACACATTCCTCCTTCTCGCACAGATCTTGACCAGAAGCGATAGATGGATTTTCTATTTCTCCCTTTATATATATAAAATGCAGAATTTTTGTCATCATCAAGGATCGGAATCAAGGACTTGTTGACCCAAGAGCAGCAGGCATGATCAAGTATGCATGGAGCTGTCCATGGTTTGGGAGGAGAAGGTGTATTACCTATTCCTCTGTAGTTCGTTACACTTAAGTATTATACCACATATACCCCTTAAATTAAATAAAAAATTTTATTGCAGATTAACTGCCATAAAAATGTTTAATAAACCCAACATATAAAAGTGTTATAACAGTGTCTGGGAAAATACAGTAAAGCCGAGCTGCCAGTACATAATGAAGTGTTCTGTGCTTTTATTGCTGTATGTTGTAATAAACCAATCTGAGGATTTTAGACTTCTTGTAAGAAAATTATCTGACTTCCTCTTAAGGTAGGAGTCACCTTTCAATTCATTTATCAATTGTCTCTGCAAAATTCAAAGAAAAAAACAAGCTATTTAATATTCGGTTAGAAATATTCATATTATATGCATGTTGTGTGTCATTAAAAATGTTTATGGAGTTCGGGCGTGGTGGCTCACTCCTGTCATCCCAGCACTTTGGGAGGCCAAGGCAGGTGGATCACCTTAGGTCGGGAGTTCGAGACCAGCCTGGCCAACATGGTGAAACCCTGTCTCTACTAAAATACAAAAAACTAGCTGGGCATGGTGGCAGGCACCTGTAATCCCAGCTATTCGGGAAGCTGAGGCAGGAGAATCACGTGAACCCAGGAGGTGGAGGTTGCAGTGAGCCGAAGTCGTGCCATTGCACTCCAGCCTGGGCAATAAGAGCAAAACTCCATTAAAAAGAAAAAAGTGTATGGATTTGCATTGATCCAACTAGAAATGCTACCATATATTTATTCCTCAATATTGGGCCTTTTCACCAAGAAAAACTACATCAGAAAGACTAGCAGGGCAAAACGGGTTATGTTATCTTGAAAACACAAAGTAATTTATGGTGACAGCAGGGATAGTAATAAAACTGTGTAATATTGTTGAACAGCTGAAGACGGTCTAATAACTTACTGACTTATCAACAAACATGAAGGAGATGCATTAGGTTAATGAAACCTGCTTGTGTATATCCAGTACACTGTTATTCTATTTTTAACCAGGTTATCACTAATTATTTCTGACTGGTTGTAGAGTCTTCATTCAGAATTGTTTCTTAATATCATCACTACTTACAGAGACATCTGTTTTAGCATATTATTTACGTAAGCCCTGTTCTCGTGTATCCTGAATCTTTAATGCATAGTTATGCTAGTTGTTGGCAATAACAATATTTAACCATACATTTTAGCAGAAGTTATAATAGACTTTTAACAGAAAGTGAAATGAATCCATCTGGAGACTGTATTTAATTTTCAAAATTAGGGTGTACAATAACCATCCTTCGAAAACTGAAAACCTAGAATACATGTATGAGATTTTACTAAAGACCTAATTTAGCAAAATGAAATTGCATTGTCTGAGTGTAGGCTGCATAAATCAAAAGAAATAGTCTGCAGACAATCTTTGTTTTCATATTTCCGCTCTATGCTCAATGCATAAAGTATGGTTAAGCATCACAAATTATGGTATTAAACCCAAAACATTCTCAGGCAATGAGAATACCATGGTCAGGGAAATCTGAAAACAGGTTGTTGGTGTAACTTTGCTTTTATTCCATCATATTTTCTTTCTGTCTTTACAATTTCTTCTCTTCTCATCTGAGCAGGTGAAGAATTCTGTAAATTCAAGAGTAAATTGTAATATAGGCAAATTGTAAATTATAAGTGCATTTAAATTTTATATTTGTGTATGTGTATATATATACACACACATTCATATGTATATTGCATATTACATACTCTCTTTTTAAA
This sequence comes from Rhinopithecus roxellana, assembly GCF_007565055.1. Taxonomy (NCBI): domain Eukaryota; kingdom Metazoa; phylum Chordata; class Mammalia; order Primates; family Cercopithecidae; genus Rhinopithecus; species Rhinopithecus roxellana. Next base: position 70,812,720 of record NC_044555.1, read on the forward strand.
AATAAATTTATTGTATATATTTAAGTTATACAACATGGTATTATAAGTTACATATATAGTAAAACATTTACTATAGTGGAATAAATTTGCATATTCATCATAACACATAGTTACTCATTTTCCCCCTCTGGCAAGATAAGTTATAATCTACTCCTTTAGTAAAAATCCTATAGACAATACAGTATTATTAACTATAGCCCTTAAGTTATACATTAGACCTTTAGGTTTATTCATCTACATGTTTGCTATTTTCATATCCTTTGATGTACATCTTGCCCTTTCCTACTCGCCACCCCGTCCCTGGGAACTACTGTCTTATTCTCTATTACTATATATTTGACATTTTAAAATGCCATTACATATTCTCTTTTAATTTTTCTCCTTCTTTGATAACACAAATGGTAATCATATTTTTAACAGAATCTCTTTCTTCTCTCTTCTTACTCCTGACTTCAAATTCACAAACCTCTTTAAAAGCCCAACAAAATGATTTACACTGGGATCGCAGTAAACTGTAGAAATATTGGGGACAACCAACTTAATATACTTGGTAGTTTATGAACTTGAAGTCAAGTCCAGTCCCATGAGCTTCAGATTGCCTTCCACCAGCAGCTGCCTGAGGCAATTTTGGGAAGCTCTTTCCAGCAAAATCAGCAGCTCTTGGTGACAGTAGGTGGCCATTGCACTCTTTGCAACATTTCTAAGGGATAATTCCTCAAACCAGTTTTGTCCCACCAAGTTGATTCTGTTTTCCGCTTAAGAGCATCTCCAATGTCTGTGAATTTTTATGCACCTTGGTGTTCAGTCCTGTTGAAAGATCAGGAAACCAACGTATGTAATATCAAATTCCTTGCTATATGGTATTCAACTTTTCTTCAGCATGTATATGGATATTACTGCTAAACTTTCCATAGCACTGTATACATTTTGCATATATAAGATACTTACCTTTAATTCTTTTCTTTGCTGTGACTTACTGCAAGTTAAAAAGCAAATTGGCTTATTTCTGAAACATGAAAACAATACTGATGTCTTTTATTACAAGCTCTTGAATTCCAAAAAAAGCAAAAAAACAATTTTGATGTGTGCCATGTTAAAAGTAGTCAGTTCCATAGACCATCTACATAGGAAGGATCTATAACCAACGAGGGACATGGGAAGCTGTTGAAGACACAAGCTGAGCAAGTTACTGAAGAAAACCTCCGTGGGACTTTTTAAGTGTTAACAAGGTAAGATGATTCTATAGCATTGATTTAATAAGCGCATACTGAGGATTGCTAGTTGTTTTTGGCTGGGTTTGGTTCCTAGTGTTTCGAGGCCATTCTTATTTGCCATCATACAGTTCTTAATAATTATACAGTTGTGTAAATAGGAGTGATTTTAGAGATTTCAGAGGGTCCAGAGCCACATAACCACCCAAAAGTGAGGCTCTGAGACAAGATGATAGTTCTCCTGCTCTTCCAGGCTCCATTGCCAGAGGTAACAAGGAAGCTTCAGGAATGCAGACAGCCTAACCTGCAGCCCTCACATCCTCACTCCCCCTGCAGCCTGATGTCCCATTTCTCTGTGTGTATCAGTCATACAATAGCACTAGCTTACAGGTCAGCCCACCTCACCTCCTGGACTCCAATATTCTCTGGTTGCAGTCTGTTGGTCCATCTCCTTCCTGTACACAACTTCTGAGATCCTCCCACTGCCCCTTGGAATGATAGAGCTCTTCCTGTTACTACTGGTTCTAAAACTCTCCCTCCAGGACATCACCTCCCCTGCAGCTATTTAAGGTTCTGAGTTGGGTGCAGGGGGCAGAATAATTGCCTCAAAGCCTTGTACTGGAGCTGGAATTAGTTTCCACATTTGCCTCGTTCCAATTTTCACCCTCAGACCACTTGCCATATGGCTTCTTAAGCCACCCAGCTTTAGATGTCACACCCTCTGATTATACCGATTTCATTATTCTATAATCTTATGACGTGAAATTATATCACCCTCTTTTACTGGCAGTCAAATTAGTCCCTTTCATTTCTCAACATTGTACCTCCTGCTTAATTCTCATCATTTCCAATTATACTCCCCACCTAATTCTTTTTTTGTTTTCTTTTGAGCAGGGTCTAGCCCTGTGGCCCAGGCTGGAGTGCAATGGTGCAATCATGGACCACTGCAACCTGGAACTCCTGGGCTCAAGTGATCCTCAGGCCTCAGCCTCCTGAGTAGCTGGGACTACAGGCATGCACCACCATGCCAAGCTAATTATTTTATTTTATTTTATTTTTTGTGCAGACTGTGTCTTGCTATGTTCCTTAGTCTGATATCAAACTCCCAGCCTCAAGTGATCCTCCCACCTCAGCCTTCCAAAATGCTGATATTACAGGTGTGAACCACTTTGCCCAGCCTTCATTTTTGATATTAGCATACATACATATAATTTTTCAACACCTTCACAATTCAGTTCTTGAAAATCTTACCTCCAATGATTTTTTCTCTACTTTACCTAATTCTTTACATATTATAATTTCTAATAAGCACCACTCCTTTATATTCTTAATAATACAACATCCCCTTTCTAATAACTACAATCTTTGCAGCTCACCACTGCCAGTCTCCCATAGCTTTTTAGAACATCATCGACCCCACCAGCATACCCTATCCACAGAGCCTACCAAATGTTCACTGAAACACGCCTTCTTTTTCTTTTCCCCTATTTCCCCACTGAAATCCCATGGCCTAACATCATAATTACTCCCGTGCCAATTCCCCAAATCTCTTGCTTCTGTCTTGCTTTGTTTTGTACTAGGTTGCAGCCACAATTTGGGTTGAATAAAACTCTACCTACACCCCATTGACTTTCATCCATGTACACAAACAACTGTACCAACTGATCAGACTTTGTATTTGAGCTCCAAGTGGGGCTTCCAGGTGCTCCTGCTGTACTTTTCCAGCCTATGAATCCTTCAACTCCTTCCGAGAGATGTTTTGCAGTTTCCTTTCCTGGAATCCCAACACTTACTCTGCTAATCAGGAGATGAAGTTCTCTTTCAAAAAGAGCAGGGAAGGAATGACACACAAGCTTCCACGGGCTTCCACCTGCACATTCACCGAGCTACCAACATCTCAACCTACCCGTTCTTAATGCAGATGAATGGTACATGTATTTCCTGTAAACACAATCCCTTCATCTTCACAATGGATTCTCTCTTCTCTTTTCCTTTCAAAAATACAGCTAGTTGACTGGTGCCCTAATGAAATCTTTCCATCCACACAAGCACACAAAGGTTGTCATAGTTTCTGTCTTTCAAAACAATTATCTTGATTCCTGCTATGGTAAGAATTTTTGTGTCCTCTGAAATGTGTATGTTGAAATCCTAACCCTCATTGCAATGTGTATTAGTCTGTTCTCATGCTGCTAATAAAGATATACCCGAGACTGGGTAATTGATAAAGGAAAAGGGTTTAATGGACTCACAGTTCCACATGGCTGGGGAAGCCTCACAATCATGGAAGAGGCGAATGAGGAGCAAAATCATGTCTTACATGGTGGCAGGCAAGAGGGCTTGTGCAGGGAAACTTCCATTTATAAAACCATCAGATCTCATGACACTTATTCACTACTATGAGAGTAATATTGGAGAAACCGCCCCCAGGATTCAATTATCTCCACCTGGCCCTGTCCTTGGCACATGCAGATGATTACAATTCACGTGAGATTTGGGTGGAGACATAGCCAAAGCATGTCTCAATGGTAGATGGAGGTGGGGACTTCAGGAGGTGATGAGGTCATGAGGGTGAAGCCTCATGAATGGAATGAGCGCCCTTATAAAAGGGACTCCGCTGAGCTCTCTCGCCTCTTCCACCATGTGAGGACACAGCACAAAGGTGCAGGAAGCAGGTTGTCACCAGTCACTGAAACTGCCATGACTTCATCTTGGATTTCTCAGACACCAGAACTGTAAGAAATACATTTCTATTGTTTATATATTACCAATCTAATATATTTTGTCAAAGCAGCTGAGACAATCTCATTTTTTCAATCAGGTAATGCCACCATGACCTCCTCCCTGCCCCACTTTTTTTTGCTCCTATGTCAGCAAAATTCCTCAATAATGGCTCTGTCTCCTTACCGTACCTCTATTTTTCCCACCTGCCCATTCTCTTTTAATAGTACTCCATTCAAGGTTTTGGTGCCACTGTTTCTGGGAAATTATTTCTGTAAAGGTTACTGGTAACTTTACAGTGATGAATCCTATTTTCAATTCTCAGTCTCTGTCTTGAAACAGCTAATCACTTTTGTGTACGGGTCTTTAGGACAACATGCTTCCTTGTGTGTGTGTGTTTTTTTCCCTACTATACTGGTTGCTAATTCTCAGTCTACCATTTCCTTTGCTTTTCCCTGACATCTTGATATTGTCAAATTCTGACTCAGTCTTTTACTGACATTCACTCGTTTCATACCGTGGCATGCCATTGAATGTCATCTATATATCACAGAGACTCATTTTTCATCCCTCTGTTACAAATTTCTCTTCCAGAGCCCAGTCTCACATGACTAATAAATAGTACAGTTGGCCCTTGGAAAGCACGGATTTGAACCTCACAAGTGCACTCATGCATGAATTTTCTTCCACTTCTGCCATCCCTCACTCAACAAGACCAAACTCTTCTTGTCCTCATCCTCCTCAGCCTACTCAAAGTGAAGACAATGAGGATGAAGACCTTTATGATGATACACTTCCACTTAAGAATTGTAAATATATTTTCTCCTTCTCATGATTTTCTTAGTACCATTTTCTTTACTCTAGCTTATTTTATTATAAGAATACATCATATCATATACAAAATATGTGTTAATCAACTGTTGATGTTATCAGTAAGGCTTCTAGCCAACAGTAGGCTATTAGGAGGAGAGTTTTGGGGCAGTCAAAAGTTAAATGCAGATTGTTGAGTGTGGGTGGGGATCAGTGTCCCTAACCCTCATGTTTTTCAAGGGTTACATTTACTTAAAACAATTAAATTTGCTTAGCACTGTTTTTCACGGCCTCCAAAAAACTTGCCAGGTGTCTCATTAACGTTTTCTTGTTTTTTAGTTAAAATATTTTCTAATTTCCATGTTTAGTTTTCCTTGGTAGTAACTACTTAGAATTTTCTTTCTTAATTTCAAACATTTTAGAATTTTTGTAGTGGTGAGTCTCTGTGTTCAGAGAAAAAAAATCTATGTGATAATCTTCCTTTGAAAGTTACTGAAATTTGCTTTATGGCCCAGGATGTAGTCTGTTTGGTGGTCTAAACCACAAAAACCTGAGACAGGTCTCAGTTAATTTAGAAAGTTTGTTTGGCCAAGGTTGGGGATGTGCCCCCGTGACAGAACCTCAGGAGGTCCTCACAACATGTGCCCAAGGTGGTCAGAGCACAGTTTGGTTTTATACACTTTAGGGAGACGTGAGACATCAGTCAACATATGTAAGAGGAACACTGGTTCAGCCAGGAAAGGTGGGACAACTGAAAGTGGGGAGAGGGCAGAGAGGGCACCCAGGTCGTAGGTAGATAAGAGACAAATTGTTGCTTTCTTTTGAGTTTCTGATTAGCTTCTCCAAAGGAGGCAATAAGATATGCATTTATCTCAGTGAGTACAAGGGTGACTTTGAATAGAATGGGAGGCAGGTTGGCCCTAAGCAGTTCCCAGCTGGACTTTTCCCTTTAGCTTAGTGACTTGGGGGTTCCAATATATTTTCCTTTCATAGTGGATATTCCACATGTTCTAAAGAATGTGTATTTTACATTGTGGATATAAGGTTTTGTAGATTACAAGTCTAGTTGACTAATAATGTTTTCCAATTTTAGGTATTTACAGTCTTCTACTGATTTTGTGTCTAGTTATTGTATCGGTTCCCTAGAGAAGTTTGTCAAATCTCCTATTACGTCATAGGTTTCTCTAGTTTCTTACTTGAGTTTCTGCAGCTGAATTTCCAAATGGCACTTGTTAACTCAGAATTTGAGTAACTTTTGCTGTTGATTAATAGCATTTCTGCTAATTCTGATCCTTTGAAACGACTGCAGTTGGATGTAAAATCAAAGGAAGCAATTTGGTCAGGGGAATAGGCAAAGAAGAAATGGTGCTTTGAGGAAATGGCTTCCTTTTTAACATGTGCTAGAATTTGAAAGGTTTCCATGCAAGAGGGAAGAAGAGAGTTGTCCCCCCAGCAAGTCGGCCATCTGTCACTCTCGGAATGTGTCCAGATGACTTCAGACTCTGGGAAACCAGTTGAAGATTATTATCTGCCTTCTGCAACTGATGTGCTGATCAATGATGAAATGAGCATAAATAGCTGGCACCAAGTGTGGTATAGTCTACACATCCAATATACCTTAGCTGCAATCATTTTCGCAGTGAGACTGTGCTGCCTGTGCTTTATCCAATTCTGTAAACTTCCCAGCAATTTCCTGTGATTTTCCTGAAAATGTTTGACCATTTCACTAGGTCTTCCTTGAAATCCATTTCATCAATAGCTTTTGTGGATGTAGACTCTCATCCACAATTTGTTTCTACTATATTTCTATGCAATCAGTTTCTCCCATCTTTGATGCTTGTTATTCCTCCAGGTAAGACACAGTTTGAACAGAATACTCCTCTTCCTTCGAATTCTCATTCTGATCAGAACTCGTTTATTCACATGGCTTCAAATTAGGTATACAGTTCTCAAAACCCAATCTTCTTTATGTTCACTTTTGCACTGCTATCTTGTTAAGCATTACCGTTCATAAAGCTCTTGTCAAATAATTATATGCTTTTACTGTAATTACTTTCAATATTACCACTGTTATTATTATATTGTGTCCACGCATCTTTAATAATATTTAAACTCTTGAGAGAAGAAACTAGTGTTTCTTCTAGTCGTGAATCCTAGGACAGCACAATGGCCAGTTAGATGGTAATTTTATTGGAAACACTTTGGAGAATCTCATATATATATGAGTATATATACACTGGTGTACCATCTAACATTGTGTAAGTACACTCTAGGATGTTCGCACAAAGACTAAATAGTATATAATATATAAATACAATATTTAAATATAATATGTAAACATAATATATATGTTTCTAATATAAAAATAAAAATATATAATATATAATATAAATATTACATTTTATATGTATATTTCTATTTAAATATTACATTAAACATATATGTATATTTTTATACTAGGTACATTTTATATATGATAAATATAAAATACACAAATATATAATACATAAATATTTACATGTGTTACATGTAATATATAATATGAATATTAAATATCAATAAAATGTAACTTACATATAAATAAAATATGCAATATTTATATTATATATCATATATCATTTGTACATTTTGATTTATATATTACATTAAAAATATATAACAAGTATATTTATATATGAAAGTTTTATATATAATAAATATGAACAAATATTTAATACCTATATTTGTATATTATATATAATATTACATATACTATTATTTATATATATTAGATTCTCTCATAGGAGGGAGTATCAAGAACAACCTATCATAGATACATACACACACATATATACATATATACACACACAGATATATGCAAGCACATATATACATATATACACATACAAACATAGATATACACACACACGTACATATATACACACATACACACATAGATATTGATACACACACACGCACACACAGACGCCTGCATATATAGACCTACTCTGAATCTACCACTCCTTCATTAGTTATGGGGAAAAGAGGAGTTTATAGGCGAAAGGAGGAGCAAATAGTTTACAAACCTTGTGTTCCTGTGATAATGCTCTAGAAAGACAAGCAAGATACAGAGAACGCAAGGGTTGTTGCTACTGTTTATAGGATGTCACACACGGCCACTGGAATAATGTAAAATTTGAGGTGACTGCCACCTAATAAAGGCCATGTTTTTATTGATGTCTTCTAAGCTGGGCCTAATGATGGCCCATGATAGAAGATGGATCATATACGCAGAGAAGCACATTGGATTCCATGTGCAAAGGGATGCTGACTCCTGTGAGAGAGACCCAGAGAAAAGCTGCCTTGGTTTTTGAATGTTGCCAGATTCCATTTCAGTTACATTTGTTTTTTCTATATGTCTATGCCTATGTGTATGTATAAACAGTCATGTGTTACTCAATGACAGGAATACTTCTGAGAAATGTGTCCTTGGGTGATTTGGTTCTTGTGCAAACATCCTGGAGTGAGTGTGCTTATGCAGTCTTATATGGCACAGCCTACTACACACTTAGCCTATATGGCAGAGTCTATTGCTCCTAGGCCACCAACCTGTACAGCACAATACCCTACTAAACACCCTAGACAACTGCAACACAGTGGCAAGTACTTGTGCATCTAAACGCTGAAAAGGTACAGTAAGAGTGCAGCATCAAAGATATAAAATGGTAGCCCTGTATAGGGTAGTTACCGTGAATGGAGCTTGCAGGACTGGAAGTTGCTCTGGGTGAGTCCGTGAGTGGGTGATGAGTGGATATGAAGGCCTAGGGTGTTAATGCACACTTTTATTTAACTGAAAACATAGTAGGTTTGTTTACACCAGCATGGCCACAATCACATGAGTAATGCATTTGCGCTACAACCCTAGGAAGGCTAGGACAGCACTTTATAATAGGAATGTTTTAGGTCCGTTACAATCTTGTGGAACTGTCATCACATATGCAATCTGTCGTTATGCAGCATATGACTGTACATACACGTGTGTACGTGAATATACCTATATCTCCATGTATATATGTTGTATGAGTTTCCCGTGCCTGCCATTAAAATGACCACAAACTGGGTGGCTTAAAACAAGAAGAATTTCTGGCCAGGTGCAGTGGCTCACACCTGTAATCCCAGCTACTCAGGAGGCTGAGGTAGGAGAATTGCTTGAACTCAGGAGGCAGAGGTTGCAGTGAGCCAAGATTGCACCACTGCACTCCAACCTGGGCGATAGAGTAAGACTCTGTCTCCAAAAAAAAAAAAAAAAAAAAAAAAGACTTGCTAAAACAGTGGAAATGTGGTGGGCTCCTGGTGGCTCCAGGTGTCCCTTGACTTGTGGCCACATCATTCCAACCCTAGCTTCCATCTTCACATCTTCTTCTTCCATGTGTCTCTTCATCCAATTCTTCTTCTCCTTCTCTTACAGAGACACCAGCCATCAGATTTAAGGTCTGCACTAATCCAGTATGACTTCATCTTATATCAATTATACCTGCAAGAATTATACAGCTGTAGATCCATATGCACCCCACATGTTATGAATTAACCACTAACATAGGTGTTGAAGAAACAAAATAATTCTAGAAATAATGTTGCAGTTGTTTATGGCAATAAAAATATAAGTATAGAAGACAGAATGCAGAGAGGCTGGAAGAAGAAAAGACTCTCCAAGAGAATGCACTCATGGCAGTAAGGGGCTGCCAATGTATTCCCCATCACTGTGGGAATCTCCAACAGAGCTGACCCTGTTAAGCCAGAGAAGCTTAAGGTTTTACCATTGCTTAGCTTCCGTAATAACTTATGTCTAACTAATGTTCATTTAAGCAGAGACACTTTAACATACTAAACTCAGCATTTACAAACTTTTTATATAAGTTGTGTGAAGCTCTAAACACACCGAGGTTCAGCTGCTCACCACTTGAAAGCAAACACTTGAGAGATGAGACTTCACGGGAGGAAAAACAGGTTTATTTGGAGAGCTAGCAAACCAAGAAGATGGTGGACTAGCATCCTGAAGTGCCTTCGTACGTCAGTACAAATTTCAGGCTCTTTCTGTGTTAAGGACGGGGGAAGAGAAGGTGGTTGGGATCAAGACACGACCCCAGACATGTGCTCACCAGCAAGGGTTCCAGGAAATTGCGAACTTTGTTGCCCTTGCTCAGTCCATTCCAATGCTCCTACAAATCTCTAACAAAACATAGTTCATTGTCTACGTACTTCTCCTTTAATTCCAGAGTTAGTTTTACAAACTATATGATTGTTGCTTTTGGGCCTGGCCTGGTGGCTCATGCCTGTAATTCCAGCACTTTGGGAGGCCAAGCCGGGTGGATCACTTGAGGTCAGGAGTTCGGTCTCCCAAAGTGCTGGGGTTACAGGCGTGAGCCACTGCACTCGGACATTTTCTTATTTATTTTTGAGACAAGGTCTCACTGTGTCACCCAGGCTGGAGTGCAGTGGTGGAATCATAGCTCACTGCAGCTTCAAACTCCCAGGCTCTAGTGATCCTCTCATCTCAGCCTCCCAGATAGATGGAACCACAGATGCAAGCACCACACCTGGCTATATTTTTTTTATTATTTGTACATACAGGGTCTTGCTATATTGCCCAGGCTGGTCTCCAATTCCTGGGCTCAAGTGATCTCCCCATCTCAGCCTCCCAAAGTGCTAGGATTATGGGTGTGGGCCCCTGTTCCAGCTTCTTGTTTTATTTTTGTAGCTCCAGGGAGTACATGTGCAGGCTTGCTACATGCCTATATTGCATGGTACTAGGGTTTGGGCTTCTAGAGTATTCATCAGCTGAATAGTGAACATTGTACCCAAAGGTAACTTTTCAACCCTCACCTTCTGGTGATCATTTTTATTTGCCTGCTGTATGAGTCCGTTCTTGCACTGCTATAAAGAAATGCCTGAGACTGGGTAATTTACAAAGAAAAGAGGTTTAATTGGCTCATGATTCTACAAGCTGTACAGGAAGCATGATGGCTTCTGGGGAGGCCGCAGGAAACTTGCAATCGTGGCGGAAGGAGGAGGAAAAACAGGCATGTCTTACATGGCCAGAGCAGGAGGAAGGAGAGAGGCGGGGGGCGCTACACACTTTTAAACAAACAGACATCGCGAAAACTCATTCACAGCAGGAGCACAAGGGGGAAGTGCTAAACCATTCACGAGCAACCACCCCCATGATCCAATCACCTCCCACCAGGTCCCACCTCCAACATAGGGGATTACAATTTGACATGAGATTTGGGCAGGAACACACATCCAAACCATACACTACCCACCTCCCGAGGCTTACACTTCATCTTTTAAAGCATTGATTACCTATTTGTGTTGATAGCTTTGTTGACCTCTTAATTACCCAGGAGAATGTCTGAGGACGCTGTATACATAAGATTCTGTAGCCAGACTGAATGAGTTATTTAGTGAGAACACATTGCTCTGTGTGTCATTTATAATATTGTGCAGCAAACCTTGTAGACAGAGAAATCTTATTATTTTAAATAATGAAACGGTGACCTCCTTAGAGGAACTCTCAGGCCTGAAGGTTGCCGTTTCTCCACTGTGTGTTGCAAGGCCAATTATGGTAGTAGACATGGGAAGCAAGAAAGCCTTCAGAAAGGTATAATTAAAGGCAAATCAAAAATCACCAAAATTCTGACCCTGTCTGCACCTAAGAAAATAACAAATATACACACACATACACACACGTGACAAAAGTAACTGACCCATTCAGAATCAGTGTTCGATTTAAATATATCTTTCTCAGAAACAGTTTGATAAGAAGAAAGTAATTTAGAAAATATGTGTATACAAACTAGAATGAATAGTTGCACATACAATAAAATAATACTGTTATTATTATTGTCTGGCAACGCTGTAGTAAAATTAGAAATTGATAACAAAAGTCAGTAAAAAGCACATTGTATACTTGGATAGTAGTAATGCTCACCCGCTTCTAAATAATTCAGGAGTCCAAAAGAAAAAAACAGATTTCTTCAGACTGGAAAGACGTTGACACAGTAATCCCTGTGATATATGACAAAAGCAGAATGTTAAGTGCAAAAGATGGAAATAACTTAAAATTAGAAAAAAGCATGTAAAAAACAAAGATAAAAAGAAAACAAAGGGAGAATTAAGTAACTGGGTTGTGTGCAATGGACTGGTGGAGAAAATCAATATAGCAAATAAAATGTGAAACACTAGCTAATGAAGCAGAGTAATATTATAAGAAAACATTGGCAAGACTTGCCTACTAAGAAAGAAGCATAAACAAACATTAGTATGCATAAAAAATGAAACACTAGCTTAGACAGAGATTTAAGAAAATCATGACAGAATATAATGAATAATTTTTATCACATAGACAATGTCTTTGAAACAGTAAAACACCCCAACACAGGTAAGAAGACATTTGAATCCTCAAACTTTATTCATTAATGATTCTCAATAATTCACTAAAATGCACTACATCTGGGGTTTTGGTAGTACATGTAGCTGAAACAGGCCGGTCCTAAGTTGGTAATTATTGAAGGTAGGTACTTGGCAGTTCATTACACTAGTGTCTCCACTTTGGAAAAATGCTTAAAAATCCTCCCTCCTTTTGTTTTAAAATTCATGTCCCCAGAAAGAATACCAGACCTGGATTATTTTGCAAGACTATTCTATCAAACTGAACTGAAGGAGGAGTTTCTTTATTTTATAAGTGGTAACTTTTAAAGAGTCTGTGAGAATCAGAGCCAGGCACGGTGGCTCACCCCTGTCACCCTAGCACTTTGGGAGGCCAAGGAGGGGCAGATCACTTGAGGTCAAGAGTTCGAGACCAGCTTGGCCAACCTGGTGAAACCCTGTCTCTACTGAAAATACAAAAATTAGCTGGGTATGGTGGCGCACGCCTGTAATCCCAGCTACTCAGGAGGCTGAGGCAGGAGAATCATTTGAACCCAGGAGGCAGAGGTTGCAGTGAGCCGAGGTTGTGCCACTGCACTCCAGCCTGGGCGGCAGAGTGGGACTCTGTCTCAAAAAAAAAAAAAAAAAAGTTTCTGTGAGAATCAAAGGCTTTCAGAGAAAGATAAGAATTCCACAATCCCTGCATCTATTCAAAACTATATTTGAGGCGCTATCACCAGCAAAATGGCAAGAAAATACCAGAGATACCTGAATGTTTTCTAAAAGTATCAGGGCCAGGCGTGGTGGCTCACGCTGTATTGTCAGCACTTTGGAAGGCCGGGGAGGACAGATCACTTGCGTCCAGGAGTTTAAGATGAGCCTGGGCAACATGGTGAAACCCCATCTCTACAAAACATACAAAAATTAGCTGGGTATGGTGGCACATGCCTGTGGTCCAGCTACTCAGGAGACTGAGGTAGGAGGATTTCTTGAGCCTGGGAGGCAGAGGTTGCAGTGAGCTGAGATGGTGCCACTGTACTCCAGCCCGGGTGACAGAGCAAGACTCTGTCTCAAAAAATATATATATATAAATGATACACATTATAATAAGCAGGCCTGAGAATCTATAAAACACTAAAATTAATGTGACTAGTCAGTAATTAGCCAGCATCAATACCTTTCTTCTATACTAGGAACAACCAATTAAATAATCCAATTTACATTTATCATTTAAATTAATAAAAAAATATAAAGTTGCCAGAGAGAAGGATCATGCATTTTTGTCCAGATATAATTAATTACAATAGCTCTAAGTTGGCAACAACTCAAATATGTAGTATAATATTAATAGAATGAATAAATTTTAGGATATGAGTATAGTGGAATATTATACAGCAGAGAAATGAATCAAGCATAATTACAAATAGCATAGATAAACCTTCTAAACAAATGTTGAGGAAAATAAGTAATATAAACCAAATATCATGCAAAGCAAACTGCATGATTCAAATTTTATAAGGTATCAAAACAGGAAGAGTGAACGTGCTTGGCTTTGGGGAGAGTAGAATGAGTAGGGACAGAGACAGGATGTGACACATGTTTCTGAGGTGCTGTCAATATTCTATTTATTAACATCAATGGTTAGTATATGGGTGTGTTCTCTCCCCTAATGCATCCAGTGCGTTACTTGGTTTGTATAATTTCAGTATTTTGGTTATACGTCGATCTAAAGCTAAAGGCAACTTGGTAATGTTTATGGATGTCAATATTTTCTTTGCATTTTAAAATAAATTCACTGTGCAAACATAAGAGTCATTATTCACTGTGCAAATTTAAGAGTCCTTATTATAAGTAAAAAAGAGTCATTGAGTTCTGCCAGTTCTATTGCCTTTCAGAATGGTAGTGATATGTTGTATTTGGAAATATGACAAGATGTAGAATTAAAAGTTGACTAGTTAACTACTGCATTGGTAGGCAAATTCGACTCCAGGTGGAAGCAGATTCAATATATTAATAAAAGATTAATGACCTAGCTCAGATTCAAGTATTACCACACATCCTGAACTGTGTGTACATATCCTTAAATATGGGCCTTCAGATTATTCCAACAATATAGGGACCTCATAGCACAGTGATTTCTGCAAGTTATTAGAAGGAATAATTAGGATCTATATTTATCAAAGAAATCAACAAGTTCCCTAACATCCTACTGAGACCCTGGGCAACAAGTTAAAACAACTTAAAAAGTTTAGACTGGGCGTGGTGGCTCATGCCTGTAATCCCAGCACTTCGGGAGGCTGAGGCGGGCAGATCACTTGAGGTCAGGAGTTCGAGATCAGCCTGGCCAACATGATGAAACCCCCACCTGTACCAAAAATATAAAAAATTAGCCAGGTGTGATAGCAGGCACCTGTAATCCCAGCTACTCGGGAAGCTGAGGCAGGAGAATTGCTTGAATCCTGAAGGCAGAGGTTGCAGTGAATCGAGATCTTGCCACTGCACTCCAGCCTGGGCGACAGAGCCATATGTCATCTCAAAAAAAAGTATTACGTTTTTATATAATATATTATAGATTTTAGGAGGAGAAACACTGTCTCTCTTTCTCTCTCCACACACACACACACACACACACACACACACACACACACACACACATACATAGTTATCACGGATGTCATTTGGATTTAGATAGAGAGAAGAGTTGGGAAGTAAATAAAAATAAACACATAAATTCTCTCAGAACTATCAATACTTACTTCAAAGGCCACCATTTTTGCAGAAGTTAAAATACCCATGTTTTAAGAAAATTTAAACATAGGGAAGGTGATATTGTATAAATGAGGCAAATTTCTACAAACATCTCTAATGTTTCTAATTATTAGCTTCCAATTGTTAGCTGTGTTAGAAACTTTTAGAAGTAACTGCATTTAAGAAAAAATTTACCCAACAATTTTCAAAACATGCAGAGAGTTGTGCATGTGCTTAATTTGATTTTAAAAATTTGAGTGTGGCCTGGCGCAGTGACTCAAGCCTGGAATCCCAGCACTTTGGGAGGCCGAGGTGGGCGGAGCACCTGAGGTCGGGAGTTTGACACCAGCCCGACCAACATGGAGAAACCCTGTCTCTACTAAAAAATACAAAAATTAGACTGGTGTGGTGGCGTATGCCTATAATCCCAGCTACTCGGGAGGCTGAGGTAGCAGAATCACTTGAACCCCGGAGGCGAAAGTTGCAGCAAGCTGAGGTAGCACCATTGCACTCCAGCCTGGGCAGCAAAAGCAAAACTCAGTCTCAAAAAAAAAAAAAAAAAAAAATTGAGTCTATTTGTTGTTTTTTAAACATTTCATGTGCTATGAGTTTATGGACATTCTAAAGAGTCTCAGAATGGAATTTTGACATGTTTTAGTTTGCAAAAATGGATGCCACACATCCACTTTTAGAGGTAAGAGAATTATTAGAAAAAGGTTTTGCTCCCTTCGTGTGGGCTATGACTGCAGAGGCCCACTGTCCCCAGGTCTAAAGAATGCTCTTCCAAATTATGGAACTGAATTTTAACCACGTTTCATAATCTGCTCCATAGCATACATTAAGTACAGGTGTTGATGTAGGCATTGTGTGATGACGCATACATTTGTCCCTAGGAGTGACACATTCCATGGTGCCTGTGTGGATGTTAGCACTGCCTTCACACATTCACCACAGCAAACTGAACTCCGTTTTCTTTTTTTTATCTCTTCTGACCCAAATCTTCACTTGTCCTTTTTTTCTCTTTCCTTTTCCTTAGAAATAAACACAAGTTAAATGTTAGCATTAGAGATTAAGGAAGAAAAGTTACTGTTAATGTTTCAGTATATGATTTACAACATAGACCTTAATTCTGATGAAAAAGTTAAATAAATTTCTCTGAGATTCTGGTATGTGCAATGTATACTGCATCAAGCTGTGAAGTCTATGAAGGTTTAAACCAGATACCATCAAGGTGGCCTAGTTTCACTTGTTAAATCACGCATAAAATTATGGAATCTTCTATGACAATAATGCTCTCTTAAGTAACAGAAATCAACAATGTATCAGATTGGCTCTGTTAGCAAATTTTGGAAAACCAGCAAAGGAATCCCACAGGTAATTATTGCATTAGGATCTCAGGAACGAAACAGTGATGACTTTGCAATTGTAGTGTGTTGCCTGAATTCTGGAGTCTAAGACGTGTCATCGATCATCTCGTCTCTGTATGAGATGAACTCTTGTGTTTCCTCGGATTGGTACTGATGGTGTTTTAAATGATTCAGTTTATAATTGAACTCTGAGAAAAGAGTATCATCGAAATCTTATTTAGAATACTCTGTTTTGATGGGTACACCTTGCTTTTTCTCCCTACAGGGTTCATGGTTCATGCATTGTCTTTCATGTCATATTGTTACATTTTAATTGTCTTTCTTTAATTGTGACTCCACAATGCTTCAAACATTCTAAACACTCAAGGAATGCTTTATCAAATAATTCATATTGATAAAAATATGGAGAGAAAATAATGAGGCATAGAAACACCGCAAAACTAGTGTTTTTTGACTGTAATAGTCTATCAACTTTAATTAAATTGCATTTTATCCCAGTCTACTAAGATTTTTTACTATTACTGCTACTACTACAAACATATACACCACACGCATGCCACATAAAAGCAGGAGCTTTTATATCCATCCTTGAATGTTTAAAATCATTTAATAAAGCACAGCTAAAATAATTATGGTTAGATATTTGACACTAGGTGATTGATTACACAAGACAAATACTAGAGCATATAAAATAAAAGAATAGGTATAAAATCCCATCTGTGCGTGCCCCATAGGAGCTGTGTAATAAACTCATATAAAATAATTAGACATGACAATATCAAATTTCACCAATAAAAATATTTAAGGGTGTCATTGTCAACATAAATGACTCTCAAAGAGATAAATTGATATCATCAAGGTGTTGAAATGGGAAGTGTGGAAAGAATTATATATCAGTCTTAATACTGACAGCATATCTATCTAAAAGGTAAATTTCTTTGAATCATCTTCGGAGGATATCGCTAAAACAGTCTTGTGGAGGAAGTCTTTGGACAGAAAAATGCTGCATACATCAGTATTACGATTGTGGTGTTTCATGGTCATTACTTACTTCATTAAGTTCCTAAATGATGGGTCTGTGCTTTGGGGGAGGTTTAGACGGTTTCTCTTTATTTTACTAACGAGAGTTGGGGTGTCTGAGTCTGGGCCTTGTAGATGTACTTACATACCATGTGTATACACCGCTGAACCTAATTTTCTTATCCAATAGCAAAGTGGTCAATTATCCAAAATCCTCTAAGCACAGCAAGGATGATCTTGCCCTTTCCTGTCACTTTATGCCTCTACTCCCAAAATACAACTGACATTCAGTAGAATTACATAAGGCAAGGATGTATAAACTCCCAGAAGAAGGTATGAGATTTTTTTTCTGCATCATGATAGTGCCGTGCATGTATTTTCTGAAAGAAAATAAAAGAAGTCTTGCTCAGATTCTTGTGATGAGCTTGCTAAGGTACTTCTACCAAGTGTCAGAGATCCAAATGTGGAATAATCTTTATTAAGCTTTCCGGATCAATCAGTGCCCATAAGAAAGGAATTCTATTGTACCTAAGGACAGAATGATTCTCCAAAGATCTGATACAATTTTTGGAAACTTGGCATGTCTGCAGTATCTTGATGCAAAGCTTATGTTATGTGTCCATTTATTAGATGGTATGTGTTCATTTATTAGATTAAAAAAAGCTGTACATTGAGGTATTTCAGGACATCACAACTCAAGGTAGTAGAAGAAAGTCTAATTTTAAACTGAATTGACCAGTTTTTCTCAAATTAACCAATAGATTGTTTCACCTCACTGGGTCGTCAAGCTATTTGAAACATATTCATTAACAGTTTTCACATTGAAACCAGAAAACAAAAAACTGCATTGGTTGCATTATCATTATTATTCACCAGTGTCTTGAATGGGGACAACTAGAGTGAATAAAGGATCTTCATTTCCATCCGAGTTGGTCTTAAACTCCCATGATTTTCTCATATTTTCATTCTTGTGTTTCTTTTGCTTTTTATTTACTCACCCAGTCTCTTCTCACCCACTCCTTTCCTTTCTCAAGACCCTCTCTTGTGCTCCTGGATCTGTTCCCCCCCAATAGCGTTTTTTTTCATGTTCTATTACTTCTCCGAACAGATCTTCCACCTCTATCCCGTAACCTGCCTTGAACCTGAGGACACCATCTGTCCTCCAGCCCTTTAAAGTGAGGGTGAACTTCCCTGTCCTATAGTATAAATCCATTTTATATGCTTCCTTGCTCTTCAATGTGTCTTCCAATCCATTGCTTTTTTAAAAAACTTACAAATGCAAAGAAAATCACAAGCACAAATATGAAATAACACACAAGCCAGGTTCCCTTCATGTTCAGTTCCCTATGACTTCAGTGGACACAATTTGCTCTTGAACTACTTACCATTGCTCAAGCTGAGACCAGTGGTTTTTACTAATGAGAGTTGAGGTTTCTGAGTCTGGGCCTTGAAGATGTACTTACTTATCAGGTATATGTGTCGCTGAGCCTAATATGGCCAGCCCACTCAAAACCATACCTTCTTAATTCCTTGACCATTTCATTCATTGCCTATGCAGGGCCCTTGTTAGTTTCAAATAAAATGTTTTTGTTGTTGTTTGTTTTTGTTTTTTTGTTTTTTTCCCCAGGAACAAAGCATTCATGCCAAGCAAAAGATGTTCTGTATTTTGACTTGTTTCTAAATATTTATTTTGTATTTTATGTTTCTTCCACATGGTCTGTCTTGTTTTTTAAAGAAGATCTCTTTAATTTAAAAAATTCTTTTTCTATTTTTCTACTCAATATGTTGTCGATTACAGGTTATCTGCCAATATTTTCCCCCAAACATGTTTGAAGGATGAATTTAAACAATATTTTTTTCTTCTGCTGAACATCACAAGGGGCTTAGAAAATTTGAAGCCTGGACATTCCAATTTATGTGAGCTGATGTTGTCATGTGTTTTTAGTTAGTTCTATCTTATTTTACTTCAGTTTCCACAGTACATGGTAATTTTCATTGAATCAAGTCAATGTGTGTTTAGATTTAGCTACATATTGGCCACCTTCAATAGTCTTCATCTCCCTTATTTCTCAGACTTTGAATCTGAATTGTGCTTTTCCTTCTTGAGACCTTGCCACAGAATTCAAATGATGCTAAGAACTTCTTAAAGACTTTGCCACCCATCACTAAAATAAATTCTAACAGGATCTTTTTGACTTTGTAAACTGTCTTCACTTTGACCTTGCTCCTGAAGGGTATTTTGCTGGATTTTGAGCTGTACGTTGAGGTTATTGTGGAGAAATCAGACCTGAGATGAATTGTTATTACTTTTTATTTTTAAAAAATGTTTTCCTACTTGTAAAATCTTTTCTTTGCCTTGTTACTCTGAATTTGTAGCCTATACTTTTTCTAAGTCTGAGTGTTTGTACGCATGCTGTTTGGATTGCAGGTTTTTTAACTGAGAATCAGTATCTTCAATTGATTTGATAAAACCATTAGGCAGTCACTTGAAAGATAGTTTCACACCCTCCCATTTTTCTCACCTCTCCCCGTAAAGCCTTGAATAGTTACATTTCAGTCATCTTCATTTTATTATTTTATATTTTTTAAACTCACTTTTCAGTTGTTCACCCCTTAATCTCACCATAGCTGGGTCCTTTATTTAAATGTTTCACACCATCACTCACTTTCTGACTCCTCCTCTTAGGAGCCCTTTCTTGCTTTCACTCCTTCTTTCATTTATTTAGATGCATTTATATATGGAACAAGCATACTTATTTTACATTTTACCTCTGATCATTTTTATATTTGGAAGCTTTGCTGATTTGACTGTTTTTCTTCTTTCAGATTTCAATTACATCTCCTCTGAGTTGCATGAATTGGGCCACAGACTCCATAGTCAACTCTCATTTATCTGTTGAAATTCTTTGAAAAAAATGCTCAACATCACTAATCGTTAGAGAAACAAAAATTAAAACCCCAAGAGATACAACTTTTCCCTAGTCAGGATGGCTATTACTAGAATGACAAAAAATAACAGATGTTAGTAAGGCTGTGGAGAAAAAGGAACAGTTTTACACCATTGGTGGGAATGGAAACTAGTATGACATCTATGAAAACAGGAGAGACATGTCTCAAAAACCTAAAAATAGGACTACCATTTAACCCAGCAATCCCACTGCTAGGTATCTACCAAAGGGAAAGAAATCATTATATTAAAAAAACAAAGACACCTGCACTCATATGTTTATTGCAGCACTATACACAATAGCACAGATGTGGAATCAACCTAAGTGTGCATCAACAGATGATTAAAGAAAATGTGGCATATATACACCATGGAATACTATACAGCCATGAAAAATCATGTATTTTGCAGCAACATGGTTGGAACTGGAGGCCATTATCTTAAAAGAAGTAAGTCAGAAAGTCAAATACCACATGTTCTCACTTGTAAGTGGGAGCCAGAAAATGGGTACACATGGACATAAAGAGTGGAATAATAGACATCAGAGACTAGGAAGAGTGGGAGGGTGAGTAAGGCCAGGGATGAGAAATTACCTAACGGGTATGATGTATATTATTCTGGTAACGCTTATACTAAAAGCCCAACTTCACCTCTATATGTTCACCAAACATATCCACCTCAATGGATATGTTTATCCATGTAACAAAACTGCAGTTGTAACCCTTAAATGTAAACGAATAAAATAAATAAATGAGTACATAAATAAATACACATTTTTAAAAGAAAGTAAAATTAGATAAATTCTTTGAAACCTGTGACAAAGGTAGATTTGTTTGTTTGTTTGTTTTTGAGATGGAGTTTCACTTTTGTTGCCCAGGCTGGAGTGCAGTGGCACAATCTCAGCTCACTGCAACTTCAGTGCTCCAAGTTCAAGTGATTCTCCTGCCTCAGCCTCCCGAGTAGCTGGGATTACAAGCATGCACCACCACACCTGGATAATTTTGTATTTTTAGTAGAGACAGGGTTTCCCCATGTTGGTCAGGCTGGTGTCGAACTCCTGACCTCAGGTGATCCACCCACCTCGGCCTCCCAAAGTGCTGGGATTACAGGCGTGAGCCACTGCTCCCAGCTGACAAAGGTAGATTATGAAAGTTATTTTGCATTCCAGGAATCTGTGCACTTACTCTTTTAGCTGCAGACTTTATATTGTCACCTTAACACTAGCACATACTTGAACAAGGCAGATAAAGTGCATTTGGGCTGAGAACCCTCTGGTGCATTCACTTATGGTTCGAATTTCTTTGTATTTATTATTATTTTCTCATTACTCAACGTCACAATCCCAAGGGGAATCATGCCTGTCCATGTCCTTTCCAAGGTGCTGGGAGTGTAGGGTATTTCTAGTTCATGTGTTCAGTGTAGGGATAGCTCTTTGCAGTCTGAACTGTACATGGGGTGGTGGTTCTCCTGTTAACCTCCTTTTGAGTGGGCTGTCAATGTTATCTTCTCTTCCCTGTTCATATGCAGTCACAATTATTAAAGCTCAGCAAAGTGCGTGTTTAATAGGAAACAGCTTTAAGATGCTTCTTATTTGTTACATTCCTGTTTCTCCTTTGCCTTTTGCACATAAAGACTTAATGCTCTCCTGTGACCTCAGTGATCCATGATTCATGTCAAAAGATTTCTAGGGCTTGGTGTGGTGGCTCATGCCTGTAATTCCAGCATTTTGGGAGGCTGAGGGAGGAGGATTGCTTGAGCCCAGGAGATCGAGACCAGCCTCGACAACATAGGCAGACTCCCATCTCTACAAAAAATACTGAAAATTATCTGGGCATGGTGGTGCACACCCGTAGTCCCAGCTCATTGAGAGGCTGAGGTGGGAGGCTCACTTGAGCCCAAGAGGTCAAGGCTGCAATAGTTGTGATTGTGCCACTGCTCGCTATCCTGGGTGACACAGTGAGACCCTATCTCAAAAAAAAAAAAAAAAAAAAAAAAAGAGAGAGAGAAAGAGAGAGAGAACAAGACAAGAATTCTAATAAATATTTTTTCTAAATAAATATTGGATTTAGCATTTTTAGTTGTTTCCTCCCTCTGAATTTCCAGTGGTATGTTAGTGAGAAGGTTGGCAATGGAAATCACCACACACGTTTCTGTTCTTACGTGACATGGCCAATCTCGCCATCTTGCGGCACTTTCTTGCTTCTCTTGTGTCTGTTGCCAAAATGAAGATCCGGTTTTCCCACGACCAGGGCAGATGTAAACCCCCTTTTTTTCTATGTCACTGGTCCTTTTTCCTCTGTTTATTCCTGAATTGTTAGAACACCCAGAACCAGGAACTGATTTCTTCTCTCTCTGCCCCGCCGATTACCTAACTTCATCTAGTTGCACGGCTTTGGCTTTTAATATTGTCAGTGTGATAATAACTCCCAAAACCATGCTTGCAGCCCTGAACTCTCTATTCAGATCCAAGCCTGTAAAGTTACTGGCTTCTTAAATAATTCCATTTGATTGTTTAATAATTATTTTGGATAGATTCTTGGAGGGGCCAAATGAAGTATCGCATCCCTCTTTCTCAGTTGAGTTCAGCATTCCCAGAAAGCTAGCCCAGGATCCAGCTTTATCCTTGTCTAATCTACCAATGGTGTGTGAGTTTTGGTTTGTGGGGGTCCTTCCATGGAAAACAACATCATCTTGTGACAAGAGAGAGAAACCAGATTCTATTGCTTCTGAGGTTAATAAACCCACAAAGTAGGAGGGAGATCAGAGAAGAAGAAGATGTTAAGTCTCTTCCCTGAAACTCTTCAAGTCAGAGACCTCACTTCTCCCACGGATAAGGAAAGCGTTGGCCAGTCCACAAGGAAACTTAAGGATTAGGGAAAATTACTTACAAAACTATCTTAAAATTAACAAGGATAAATATAAATGGTATAATTTTCTACACAGGGAATTCCCAGTTTCATGAAAGGGCACCATTATCTGCTTAATGTTTCAAATCAAGGACTTAGGAGTAGATATTTGCACACCCATAGTCATAACAGAACAATTCACAACAGCCAACATATGGAAGCAACCCAAGTGTCCATGTATGGATGCAGGGATGAGCAAAATGTGCTCTACCCATACAACACAATGGGAGTCATTAAAATGGATGGAAGTCTGACACATGCTACAGCATGGTTGTACCTTGAGGACATGACACTAAGCAAAACAAGCCCATCACAAAAGGACAAATACTGTATGATTACACTCATATGAGGTACTGAGAATCGTCAAAATCATAGACAGAAGGTAGAATGGGGGATGCCGAGGGGTGTGGAGGGGGTCAAAGGGAGATGCAGTTTAATAGAAACAGTTTTATTTTTGCAAGATGAAAAAAATAACGGAGATGGATGGTGGTAATGGTTATACAAGAAAGGGAATGTACTTAACACCACAAATTGTACACTCAAAATGGTTAGAAAAAGAAATTGCAGGTCCAGCGCGGTGGTTACCATCTGTAATCTCCACACTTTGGGGGACTAAGCCAGGAGAATTGCTTGAGTCCAGGAGTTTAAGACCAGCCTGGGCAACACAGCAAGGCCTTGTCTATACCGAAAGGATTTAAAAAGATAAAAATCAGCTGGGCATGGTGGCATGCCCTTACAGTCACAGCTAGTCAAGAGGCTGAAGGGGGAAGATCGCTTGAGCCCAGAAGTTTGAGGCTGCAGTGAGCTACGATTGTGTCATTGCACTCCAGCCTGGGCAACAGAGAGAGATCCTGTCTCAATTTTTTTTTTTTAAAGAAAGAAAGTAAAATTTGTGTTACGTATATTTTAATATAACAGAAAAATTAAAACTCAGTAGTTGTCTTTGATTCTTTTATTGATTACTTCTGATCAGTACACATGTCCTGATACCTCTACTCTGATTAATACCATTGTCCCTTCCACTTTCTCTCACATAGATCATGGCAAAACCTGCTTCAGAGACTCTCAGCCTCCAGGCTCTGTCTCCTATAACCCATTCTCTACATAGCAGTCAGTATGATTTTGTAAAAATATAAAGCAGATCATTATGCCCCAGAGCTTAATAGGAACTATTGACTTTCCATCACATAGAATATAACATTCAAGTCTTTTGTATTTGCGATCAAAGCAATAAATGATAAGCCTGTCTACACATGCTACTTAAACTCTGAATTTTCTCCACCAGTTCGGTATGCCCTGGTTACTCTGCCCTTCTTCTGGTTCCTTGAGCTCACCAAAGTTATTTAGCTAAAAACGTTTGTGCTGTGGGATTGGTTTCCACCTCCATGTGATGGAGTGGAAGGTCCTGCCTATCACTCCTTGTCCAACCTAAATCTCTCTTCTTTAATAGCACTGCTGCAATCTGAATGTTTGTGCCCCAAACTCAAATTCCTATCTTGAAATCGTAATCCCCAAGGTGACGGTGTTAGGAGGTGGGGCCTTTGGGAGGTGATGAGGCCAGGAGGGTGGAGCCTCATGAATGGGATTCGTGCCCTTATAAAAGGGACCGCGTGGAGTTCCCGCGCCCCTTTCACCATGTGACGACATAGTGAGAAGGTGCTGTCTATGAACCAGGAAGCAGGTCCTTATCAGACACTGAATCTGCCATGCCTTGATCTTGGGTTTCCAGCCTCCAAAACTGTGATACATAAATGTCTGTTGTTTGAGCCCTCAAGTCTATGGTGTTGTCATAGCCATGGAAATTATCACAGGTACCTTCTGTTATCATCCAGCACAGTCTCTTTCATCCTCACATCTTTTTTTTTTTTTTTCTTAGACGGAGTCTCACACTGTCGTCCAAGCTCTGGAGTGCAGTGGCTTGATCTCAGCTCACTGCAACCTCTGCCTCCTGTTCAAGCGATTCTCCTGCCTCAGCCTCCTAAGTAGCTGGGACTACAGGTGTGCGCCAACACGTCTGGCTAATTTTTTTTGTATTTTTAGTAGAGACAGGGTTTCACCATGTTTTCCAGGATGGTCTTGAACTCCTGAACTCATGATCCTCCCACCTCGGCCTCCCAAAGTGCTGGGATTATAGGCTTGAGCCACTGTGCCTGGCCTTCATCCTCACATCTTATTTGTCTGTATGGCTCCTATTATCAGTGTTTTTTTAATATTAGAAATCTACTCATTTTGAATCACCTGTTCCCAGAAATGAGGTTCTCAAAATACGCAACTGGAGAAAGCCTCTGTCCAGTGCGCCATGTAGTCTTGGTCTGAATCCTTGACCAGCACTCACTGGTCATTCTGCAACATTTTGAGTGTTGAGTGAATGGTGGTGTGTGTCAGGATAGCAGGTCAAGACTCAAGTCGTTGACTTTCTCCTACTGCTTCTCTCTCTAAAAAAAGGCCAACTGATTTCTGGAGATTCAATCCAGATCTTATTTAAAGAAAAGGGTATATATGTTGTGTCTTTTATGAATCGAGAGTTCTTTCTGGAATGAATGTTTCTTTATATTCTGCTCACGCTGGCTCCTGTTCTATTGACTCCTGGTGAAACTGAATAAAGACATATATGTTGGTGAAAAAAGACAAGTATGCATTTGCAGAAAAGTGAAGCTCCCTGGGGCCACTTTTTTTCCATTAGGCAGCCAGTTCTGGAGATGGGGCAACATCTGTTCAGGGTCTTGTAGGGCGGCTTGTACTGAAGGAATCCGAGACTCGGCCTGTTCTCAGCCTCTTAAGCATCAAAAAAATGTGCCTATCAATAATTTAGTACCATTGTAGGTGAATTTCACCATGCTGGGTTTTAAAAGAGATGTCAGAATGGACCTGTTTTAAATTATTGAATGAAACTCTTACAAGATGTGTGGATTTATATTTCATGTACCTTTTTGCAGATTTTTTTAGAAACGAAACTGTTCCTTTTCTGACGTAAATGTGACATCTCAAAAGTAGGATTAATGCAGAGGTATACAGATAAAAAACAATGGAAATTAAATTTTGCAAGAAGCAGTATGTTCCTATGCATGTAAAAGCTGTGTGTGTTTAAAAATTATGTGTACATAGGTATACTTTACAGACAGACAAAGACACACACACACGTTTACTGAGAAAAGAGAAAGAGAAAGAACATTAAGAGGCAACAAAGTTCTTAAACAAACACATTAGAGCATTCAAGACACACTCTATATGATGCTGCCTCTTTTTTTTTTTTTAAGAAGATAACAAATAAATTTTCCAAACAGAATTTCAGTAATCAGGTAGGAGATTAGGTTTATGCCAGAACAAGTGGTCAAGTAATTAGATAGGAGATGTTTGAATTCTGTTTTTTTTTCTCTCTAATAAATTTAGACATCAGATCTATGTAAAAATTGCTTCATTAATAAATTCAGTGAGGTGTTATCTGGATACTTGCAACTAAGTGCTTAGCATTCTAGGATTAATCATAATCATTATGTTTTGAAGGTGAACCAATTAAGCACAGTATCTATATATTCTAAAATTGAACTATAGTCAAATGTGGATGGTCCATAAATATTTGGCACCTAGCCAAGTGCAGTGGCTCATGCCCGTAATCCTGATACTTTGGGAGGCCAGGGTGGACAGATTGCTTGAGACCAGGAGTTCGAGACCACCCTGTGCAACATGATGGAATCCCGTCTCCACAAAAAATACAAAAATTAGCTGGGCATGGTGATGCAGGGCTGTAGTCCCAGCTACTCAGGAGGCTGAGGCAGGAGGATGGCTTGAACCTGAGAGTTTGAGGCTGTGGTGAGCCAAGATTACACCACTTCACTCCAGCCCAGATGACAGAGCGAGACTCTCTCTCAAAAAAAAAAAAAAAAAAAAAAAACAGCACATGTATAATCATTATTTTGAGTAATGCCTTATAATGTTGCACTGCTCTGATTATCTGTCATAAAATAGGGCATTTTAACCATACAGTTTCTAGTTGTTCTGGGAAAATATCTTCAATCTGGATGATCTACAATCATTGTTCATGGTATAAATGGCCTCTGGTTTCAAGGCCAAGCTCACTGAATAGCTACGGATGCCCCTTTGTCCTTCTCTGATGTGTTTTGCTTTATTGGCTGTTATCCAGATTCCTTGCAATGCACAATACCATATCTCTACTGATGGAGTCACTGAGCACTGCTCAATTTTAAAATCTGTAGAGCAATTTTCAACCATTTCATTTCTGGAGCTTCCTAGAGCATGCATCATTACGGATCATTTCCTGTTGCTTGAAACTTTGTCATTCCTTGGTAGCCATAACATGATTCTCCTGTTCCTATTATTCTTCATTATTCTCTTGCTCTTGCTCCTACCTCTTCTTTTTCCAATGTAGAAGCCTCCCTGTCTCTTCTTCCTGTGTCTCTCTTTTTAATATCAGTAGATGTTGGGGTTCAACCTTCCACTGTTTTATCTTCTGTATCAGATCTTCATTTTCCCAGGTCAAATTCTCTCTCTGTCCCCTGGATCTGATGAATCTTTCTATGCTGATGGCAGCCAAACCTGGCTATCTCGTAAAATGGTCTTCTTATAATTTGGATCCTTGTATCCATCTGTCCAGTGAATATCCATCTGTCTCTGGATAAACCAAAGCCAACTCAAAATCCATGCACATATCCGAACTGAATTTTCATTTTTCCCTAGGTAATGTGTCATCTTCATGAGTCTTCACTCAGGTGACAATAAAACAATGTTGTGTCCTAAGACATCATTACCTCAAGGCATCTACCTGTCTTTGGCAATGCTCTGTCAATTTTTCTTAGGAATGTCTCTCAGGCTCATCAATTCACTTCATCCCCATCACCAGGTACTTGTTAGTTAGGTATACAGAATTATTCTTGTGGATTCCCAAAAGTCCTGTCACAGTCTATGTCATCTGCAGACTCTCACTTATATTCATCTCAAGGAAATGAACATGAACACCTATTCTAGTTCTTCTGACAAGCCTGGACAACATAGCAAGATCCCATATCTATAAAATGTTTTCCAAAAATATTAACTGGGTGTGGTGGTGTGCACCTGTGGTGCCTGCTATTCAGGAGGCTGAAGCAGAAGGATCCCTTGAGTCCAAGAGTTATGGTGCCACTGCACTCCAGCCTGGGCAACAGAGTGAGACTCCGTCTCAAAAAAATAAAGAAAATAAATGTGTTTGTTGCTTAGTGCCCCTAGCAAAATATTCACATTAGGCTTGGCACAGTGGCTCACGCCTGTCATCCCAGCACTTTGGGAGGCCAAGGCGGGTGGATCACCTGAGGTCAGCAGTTCGAGGCCAGCCTGGCCAACATGGTGAAACCTCATCTCTACCAAAAATACAGAAGGTAGCAGGGCATGGTGGTGCACACCTGTAATCCCAGCTAATCAGAAGACTAAAGCAGGAGAATCTCTTGAACCCGGGAGGCAGAGGTTGCGATGAGCCGAGATCGCACCATGGCACTCCAGCCTGGGCAACAGAGTGAGACTCCGTCTCAAGAGAAAAACCAAAATTCCACTTTATTTATCATAGCCCATGCTAACTCTACCCCTTTCTTCTGACTATTTTCTAGCCTTGAAAATAGTGTTATATTTACTGCTGTGACAAATGACTGCAAACCTAGTGACTTAAAATAGCCCACATTTAGCCTGTAATCCCAGTGACTCAGTAGGCTGAGATAGGAGGATTGCTTGAGCCCAGGAGTTCCAGGCTGCAGGGAGCTATGATCGTGCCACTGTGCTTCAGCCTGGGTGACAGAGCAAGATCCTATTAAAAAAAAAAAAAAAAAAGCCCAGATATATTATCTTGCGTTTCTGGAGGGTGGATGTGTTGACACTGGATTCAGTGGGCTAAAATCAAGGAGTTGGCTAAGTGTTCAGTTCAGCGGCATGCAGTACGTGCACATGGTTGAGGAACCATCGCCTCCATTCACCTCCGGAAGTTTTTCATCTTCCCCAGCTGAAACTCTATATCCATTAACACACTCATCCACATTGCCCTTCCCCAGCATCTGCAACCTTCATTCTGTCGCAGGCCAGGCCTCACTAACAGCTGAACAGGCAGGCCTCCGTAATAACTGTTCCAGCACTGACTGAGTGGTGAAGTTAAATATTAAAAGCTGATAGAGCCAGCACCCTCATACAAAGGCTGGAACGTAACAAAAGCCCACCAAGAGCTTTGCCCAGGCCTCTCCTGGGGCTTGAAGCATGACAAGATTTTTAACAAAGGAATTCTTAATAGGACCCGTTTAGGATTAAACAAGTTTTATTGGAGGTCTGAAGAAACTCCCCAGACCTCCACAACCAAGTTTGATTGGGGGTCTAAAAGAACTCCCCAAACCTCCATGATTTAGCAGGAGACAAGATAATGGTAATCATCTCAGCATCTGGACCCATTTAGATTAAATAAACTTACTGAGGCTCCAGAAGAAGGTCTTCAAGACTCAGACCTTAGTTATAGATCAGAAGAAGTTAATTACTTATGTCTTTAGATGAACACACACTTGCACATAGACATATAGATTAGAGATATATATATATAGCTTAGATGTATATAGGCTCTGGAAAACTGTAATTTGGAGTTGGTCTAGCTATATTTTCCAGGCCTTCTCCCCGCACGTGGTTACAGAAGTAAACTCTCTTCTTTCCCAGTTCGTCTGTATCTCATCATTGGGCCATGAGAATCAGTAGCCCGACCCTCGGTTTGGTCCAGGAACAATTCTAGTTTCTGTCTTTATGAATTTGACTATGCTAGGTTCCTCATATAAGTGGAATCCTACAATATTTGTCTTTGGGGGACGGGCTTATGTTAGATCACGTTTAGCCTGCAGCCGCCTCCTTACATATTTTAAGGTTGGGCTAAAGCTTCTTCTGTACATCATGAACTATAACAAGTGGAGGTGTAAACAGGCCATAGCCTACCCTTAGCCAATCACCAAGTTTTGGCCGATCAAAGTTATCCAACTGTTTGAACTGTGTTCAAATAAGGCAAAAACCGAGCTGTAACCAGTCCAGCTGTTTCTGTACCTCACTTCCGTTTTCTGTACATCACTTGCCTTTTTCCGTCCGTAAATGTTCTTCCATCACATGGCTTGGAAGGCTGCCTAATTTGTGACTTGTTCATTGCTCAATTAAACTCTTAAATGTAATGCAGCTGAAGTTTTTCTTTTATCACCTTTTTTCACTCAGCATAACGTCCTCAAGGTTCATCTATGCTGTAGCCTGTGTCAGAATTCCCTTCTTTTGTAAGACTTTCATGGTTTGTCTAGACCGTCCTCTGCTTATCCAGTCATCTACCAATGGACTTTTGCGTGGCTTCCATTTTTTGGCCATTGTGAATGCCTCTGCTATGAACATGGGTGTGCAAATATCTCTTTGAGTCCCTGCTTTTAATTCTTTTGGATATGTATCTTGAAGTGGAATTGCTGGATTATATGGTAATTCTGTTTTGGGGGGATTTTTTTGTAACCTCCATACTGTTTTCTGCAGTGGCTGTGCTAATTCATATGCCCATCAACAATGCACAAGTGTTCCTAATTCTCCACATTTGTGCCAAATTCTCCACATCCATGCCAATACTTGTTATTTCCTGGGTGTTTTTTTTTTTTTTCATGTGTGTATGTGTGCATGTGTGTGTATGTGTTTTATAGGATCTATCCTAATGAGTGTGAACTTTCACTATTAAAGACTTTGTGCTCTTACACTTTATGTATGAACATATGTGTGTATGTATGAACATATGTGTGTATGTATGTAATTTTCTTTTGAGATGGGGTCTTTCTCTGTTGCCCAGGTTGGAATACAGTGGTGCAACTATAGCTCACTGCAGCCTTGACCTCCTGGGTTCAAGTGATCCTCCCACCTCAGCCTCCAAAGCAGCTGAAACTGCAGGCACACCCCATCATGTCTGGCTAATTTTTTTAATGTTTATTTTTAGTAAAGATGAGCTCTTGCTATATTGCCCATGCTGGTCTCCAACTTCCGGACTCAAATGATCCTCCCACTGTGGCTTCCTAAAGTGCTGAGATTATAGGCATGAACCACCATGCCTGGCCCACTTTTAAGACCCTAGTAATGACATTGGAGCCCCCAGATAATTTTTCCATGTCAAAGCCAGCTGATTAGCAGTGCTACTTTCATCTGCAATCTCCTTTTCAAGGCCACACATTCCCAGGTTCCAGAGATTAATGATATGGACAGGAGGCAGGGAAATACTGGGTAGAAGAAGGTGGTTTCCCAGCAAAAGGCCCCACCCTCAAGCCTAGAAACCCACGGCCCTAAATGTTGCCTTTTGGCCTGCCACGCATCCTTATCCTATACCCATATAAACCACAAACCCCAGGCTCCATGAGCAAATGAGCAGAGGAGCAAAAGTGTGGCAGAGAGGCATAGCAGAGAAGGAGAGAAGAGAAGGAGCATCTGAACGTTGAGAGGAGTTTGGCTGGGGACAGTCAGAGAGGAGATGGGCCATGGGACAGCCAAACTCCAGGGGAAGATCATCTTCCCACTCCAACCTCTTTGCAGCTCCCCATTCATCCCACTGAGAGCCACCTCCATCACTCAATAAAATCCCTGCATTCACCACCCTTCAAGTCCATGTGACCTGATTCTTTCTGGACACTGGACAAGGACTTGGGTGCCAAGAGGGCAGGGTGTAAAAGGCTGTCACCCTAACTCTCCACTGAGCTGGTTTAACACTTAGCCATCTGCGGACAGCAACTGCTAAAAGAGTATTAATTGTAACATGCCCTTAGACAGTACTGTGGGGCCGGAGCCCAGAAGTGCTCTCCTCGGCTCCTGCACCTGCCTATCTGCATGCTCTCCCTCCCATAAGGGGTTTGAGTGTGCAGTGGCCAAGCAAGCAAGCCACACCCCTGTCACAACCCCGCAATGGGGTCAGGGAACTCTCCTGTTTCATTAAGATGTAGACATCCTTGGGGCCGTGATTCTCTAGGCTACACCTGATGATCTTCACTGCAGTAAAAACAAACTAGTAAAAGTTCACCACTCTGCTTAGTCTCAGGAACGCTCATAACATGTGTTTCCTTTTACCCAGACCCCCTTTCTACACATCTTGCAACTATCTTTCCTAATTCTGATTCATTCTTCAGGTCTTTGTCAACGCGGCGGTTGTTTGAAGGAGCCTCCCCTATGGTAACTTCTCTCTGGCCATATTGAAAAGCCCCCTGTGTTTTCAGTTAGCACCTTGAGGAAGATTCCTAATAACAGTCTCCTAGCTCCTGTCAGCACAGCTGAAGGTATTTTTCTTCTTGAGGGAACCGATAAGATGAATAGACTGTCGTTCTCAAGTGAAGATCTCTGACTCCGTTGGAGGTGATGAACAGTGCATGTGCAGAAAGAAGCACATGCGATGTGTAGAAACCTCACCTGAACGTGTGTTTGTTTGTGTTTACAAGTCTGCTACAGAGATAGGTAGGAATCTGCTCCTCAATGACCTAAAGGAGGTAAGATAATTATAACTGGATACCAACATGGATTCATTTGGACTGCCTGGGGGGAAAGTGATATATAATTGGTAAGAATGCCTCTCTTGTGCTATGATAAATTAGTTGATATATGTAAGAGGCAATATTTCTTTTGTCTCATGGCATGCCAGACACTTGAGGCCGGGGGTCCAGTATGATTTCAAAGTATTTTAAAAAGGAGGTATACATTGGGAGAGTTCCTGCATGTGTTGGATATTGGCAATGCATTTTATAGAATTACTGAAATGTGCTTTTCCCACATGGTGCTACTGAAAATGAAAGAGAATCAGAAACTGGACAAACCTGTATGGTAGCAGATCCTAAAACAAGCATGGAGTTGACTAGATCGCTATTAATGTTGATGTTTCCAGAACTCTGTCTTTTGAATGTATGGTTCTGTTCTGGATTTTGGTAATTGTCACATCTCTGGATTTGTGCAGTTTTTGCTTTGCAGTAGGCAGAAGGGTATTTGTTCAGAGAAGAAAGAAAACAGAGAGGAGGGGAGGGAGAGGGAGAAAGGAAAGGAAGTACTATTACAGAAAGAAGAAATAGATACATCCAGGGTAATGAGAAAAGAAGGAATCTAACCCTGTAGCGTACTGTGCACTCTGGGATAATAGATTTTGAAGATGCATTATTTTAAAACACCACCGTGACACTATTCAGGCAGTGCTTCTCAATTGGAGGCAATTTTGTGCCTCTGCCCAGGTCATTTGATGTCTGAAGGCATTTTTCATTGTCATTATTGGGGGCCAGGGGAGGAGAGCTACCAGCATCTAGTTGATAGGTGGTAGACGCTGCTAAACATTCTACAAAGAACAGGATGGCCCCCACCACAAAGAATGATCAGAATTCAAATTCTAAAAGGTCCAAGGCTGAGAAACCATGGATTAATGACCTTTTTTTTTTTTTTTTGGTGAAAGCTGAAAGATTTCCTTTGCTGCTTTGACACATCTAAAGCATCTTTTAAAGGTATCCTTTTAGCCATCAGATGTTATCTAAGCACTGGTAGCAACCGATTTGTTCCTTTTGATGTAGTTATGGGTTTTCCAAAGTGCCAGTAAGACAGAATATTTAGCTAATAGGAATAAATGGATCATGTGTCTACAGTACGAGCTGTTTTTTTTTTATTATTATTATTTTGGTTACTGTGATAGTTATATTAAAAAAATGTTCATCAGACCTGATATTTAGTATCTAGGAATAAGTGAATATTTGGTTTCTACTCATAAACATATTAACTATGTCTCACATGTAATATAAATGTACAAATCTTGAGATCTCCTGTAAAATTGATTTTAGCATAGTTTTATTAGTTTCTCATACTCAGCCAAATAAAACTAATTCTAAAAAAGAAGTTTTAAATAATACAGGTTGCATTAAGCACCTGTCAAAGTCAAAGACAACCCCCTCTTTCAGTGAAACTTGATTTTGTTCATTTTACAATTACCAAATGAGGCAGAACTTTTGATATGGACAGGAGTCAGGGGAATACTGGGTAGAAGAGGGTGGCTCCCTGGCAAAGGCCCCACCCTCAAGCCTGGAAACCTGAAGCCCTAAATAGGAATAGGCATTCCTGTTTTTGTGCCCAAAATGTTTGGCCCACCATAGCCCCTATTCTGCACCCATATAAACCTCAAACCCCGGGCTCCACTGGCAGACAGGAAGATGAACAGAAGAGCAGAAGGAAGACAGACGGCACGGCAGGGAGAAGAGGAGTGTCTGAATGTCAAGAGGAGTTCAGCTGGGCATAATCGGAAAGGAG
Source organism: Rhinopithecus roxellana (assembly GCF_007565055.1). Classification (NCBI taxonomy): domain Eukaryota; kingdom Metazoa; phylum Chordata; class Mammalia; order Primates; family Cercopithecidae; genus Rhinopithecus; species Rhinopithecus roxellana. The sequence continues at coordinate 70,847,125 of NC_044555.1, forward strand.
ATTGGCTGCGGGACAGCCAAACTCCAGGGGAAGATTATCTTCCCACTCCAACCCCTTTCCAGCTTCCCATCCATCCTCCTGAGAGTCACCTCCATCACTCAATAAAATCACCACATTCACCATACTGTAAGTCCATTTAACCCAATTCTTCCTGGATGCCGGACAAGGACCGGAGTACCAAGAGGGCAGAGTGTAAAAGGCTGTCATCCTGACTCTCCACTGAGCTAGTTTAACACTTAGGTGCCAATGGCAGCAACTGCTTAAAAGAGCATTAATTGTAACACACTCTTAGATGCTACCGTGGGGCCAGAGCCCAAAAACACTCACCCTGGCTCCTGTACCCACTCACTTACATGCCCCTCCCTTCCCATAAGGGGTTTGAGCATGCAGCAGCTGAGCAAATGAGCCACACCCCTGTCACAAATCCCTCAGGGGATCAGGGAACTCTTCCATTTCAAAAACATGAGTAAATCCATTATTGATTTGTTTAAGTATCTCTTCCATTCACTCAATTGGACTACTATTTACAAAAAACTAGGTCAATATTACCACACCACTTTCTACCCTTAGCTTGCAATATTTCTTCCTTTGTTCTACATCACTGTTCTTTAAAAAAAAAAAAAAATTGGTAAAAAAATCATTAAATATATGCTGAGATTCGATCTATGATGCTTAATGTCTTCAATGGGGAACTCAACTGAAGTTCTCTGAACATATCTCTTGACTTTAATTCATGAAAGCTGCTTTTGTTTTTGCTTGTTTAACTGAGTATATTTGAAATTTAGGCCACTTTTTTCTTCTATTCTTTGTGTTTTTCTTTTTGCCGTTGTGTTGTTACTGTTGTTATTTTGTTTTGAAGAAATAGACCAGGCATAAATGGTTCCAGACTTGAAAACAGACTCTTGCAAACAATGTGTATAATTGAGTAACTCAGCTCGAATTAGTTCAATGGAATTCACATTAACAATGATTGGGTGAAGGTAATACACATTTATATTAAATTTTTATACTAAATTGAACACCTCGGAAGGAGGGATAGTCTTCCTCCTTTTCTTTAACTTTATGATGTACCACTCCCTGCCTACAGGTATATGACAGATATGAGGTGTCATTTGCAAGCAGTATAACCTCATGAACATATCAGTCAACAAGTAATCCATCAAGCTCTATTCTAGTGTTTGGGTTAAAAGAAGAACTGAGAAAATGAGTAAGACAAAACTCTGATTTAGGGAAATACAAACTTATAGCTAGATAGGAGGACTACTTTTTGCTGTTGTATGCCACTGTCATGAAACTGCTTTGCAAAAATTATATCAGTGAGAAAATTATAACCATAGAAGCCATCCAAGCTGACCCACCCCCATCCTACCTTTCCCTTAATTATTCCTGGGCTATTGGGCCAGGCTAACTTTGGAAGACAGGCTATAGTTTATATAATAGGGCTTGCCCAAAATTCAACGGCTTTTGTAAAGCTAAAGGGAGGCCATCAGGCTGAGAGGAGTAAAGGAGACTGATTCTGCTAAGATGTAGACATAGATTTCTAGCAATTCCTGCGGATAACACTACTATCATAGACTGGTCTTTTGAGATCTCTTTTCAGGTTTCTTTGCATGTCTGACACCCATGGCTCCACCTGGACCAACCCCACTCCTGCGGCCCCACCCAGAAGCAGTTCAGCTCACAGGAGGACAGATTTCCTCTAGGATTTCAGCTCCAACCTCAACAAGTCAGAAGCAAGCCTAACCATTCCCACTCCTTCCCCCAAACTGCCTTTGAAAAACCCCTAACCTACACACTTTGGTGCTTCAGATGAGATGATCTGAGTACTAAGCTGGTCCCCTATGTGCTGTGGCTGGCCTCGTGCGTATTTATACTCTTTCTTTACTGAAATGCTGTCGTCTTTATACAGCAGGCAGAACGGACCCCTCAGGCAGTTACAGTAGGGTAACTATAGTTAATAGTAATATGTATTACGAAATAGCTAGAAGGAGGATATTAAATGTTCCTAACACAAAGAAATGATAAATGTTTGAGATGATGGGTATGCTAATTACATTTATCTGACCACTGTACATCATATTATCACAACATCATGTACATGAATATGTACAATTTTTATGTCAGTTGAAAAAATTTAAAAAAAAATCGATAAACAATTAAAAACAAAAAAACTCTGACTCAGATCATCCCTGAGAAGGGGTCTTAACCTCCAAAAAATGGGCAAAATGTTTTCAAATGTATGTACTGTGTTATGTGTTTGGAAGAGGAAGTCACTTGGCTAAAAGGTTTGGGAAGTCTTCATTAAGCAAATAAAATATACACTCAATTACAAAAGACCAAGTCAAAATTAACTTTATAGTCAAGAAGAGGAAGAGTATTTCGGGAAAAGGGACGAGCTTGTACAAACAGTTCTGTTGTGAAATCACATTGTATAATTCGGGGATGATAAGAAGTACACTTTGTAATGAAAATGCACGTCTTCATTTGCAAGAGTACAGGCATTAACAGGTTAAAGATTTTTCACATGTCAGTGCTTAAAGATTCCTCCAATGTAGACCAGCTCTAAACTATGATCTTAGTGTCAGTTTAAGGTAATTGGAACAAAACAAATTCCATAGAGCTAAGTGCTGCTTTATATACTTATATCCTCGGGCATTGCTGAATTTTGTAGACTGTAGTTGGGTTGCTTACCAGGAAAGTAAAACACATGATTAAATGCTGAAAAATCCCAGAATAAAACTTATGATGCCTAAGCCTAATGACAGTTGTTTTTCTTCATGTTTCTTATTTGTTTGGGATCACTTTCTTTCTCCCATTTTTTTTGCTTCTGCTGCATTAAGGACTCATTTTTAAAAACTGGTGCCTTTGCTTTTAAGGTGTATAAGCAGCCCATGCAAAAACTCAAGAGATTATCTTCTGTATCTTCATAGATCAAAATACGACAGGCACAAATCAAATAGTGATGCATATCAATAAATATGAAACACAAGCCAGGATGTTCAACAAATTAGAAAAGTGAATATTAAAAAAGAATACAAAGATATTGCTCTTCCCACTAGGAAGTGAACGTCTCTACCTAACATCAAACTCCTTTATTTCTGACAATTATCAATCCAAGGACTGGTGTGAAAAGGACATTTTAAATGAAATTACAGTTAAGAGGTTTGAATCAATTATTCTTAAATTTTTTTATGAAAATAAAATATTAGATACACCTCATCTTTAGTGTTTATTTTATATATGTGTTATATATTATATATGTAGGATATGACATATTATATACAGCCTATAACATATATCTTATATAAGCTATAACATATTATATAATACATAATATATGTTTCATGTGTTATTATATATAAACCTAATGATTATCTATTATGATGATTATTATATATAACATAATATAATTATTGTATATATAATATATAAGCCTATTATATATAACACATGAAATACATATTACATATAGTAATATAGTAATAGATTTTATAAAACTGTTGTCAAAATTGTGTTTGTAACATGCACATAATTCTATGAGAAGTAATACAGTAATATATAATATATTCCATGTGTTATATTATGACATATATAATTACATATGATTATATATCATTATGTATCACCTGTAACATGTTATACACATTACGTATGGAATATATAATATATAATATATGTTATATAATATATATAATATAATAAAATATGTAATATATTTCATATGTTATATTGTGTATTATATATAATATGATTATATATTATATATAATAAATCCATAAGATACAATAAATAATATAGCAGCAAATGATATATTTTGTATGCTATATAATATAATGTGATATTATAATATATAATATAACATATTTATATAATATAACATTTCATATGCATATAATATATTTCATGTTATTAAATAGTATATATAATATATGGCAACATATATAAAACATATATTATATAGCATGTTAATATATCATATGTTATATTATTTATTATATATTTATATATTATATATTTATAGTATGCTGTATATTATACAGTATGTTAATATGTATTTATACTATATAAATATATAGTATTTTATATATTATAACATATGATATATTATATGTAGTATATATTATAAATGCAGTATATAATATATTATAAATATTTATATAAAATTTGCATAATTTATATTTATATTATATGTGTTATATGTCATATATTATGTTTTATGTTACATATTATTTTATAGGCTATATATAATGTTATATTATGGTCACATATGTGTGTGTGCATGTTCACACGTGTCATTAGTTGCAGTGTCATATTTATCAATAAGGGCAACTAATTCATTTTAATTTTGAGAATTCTCTGTATACCAGAACATCAACATATAACCCAAGTTTATTATTGTGTTTTCCCTTACACCTGTTTCAAGGCAAACCAATTGTAATACAGAATTACTACATGTGTTCCCAAATTAACTCACTGGCCAAATCAACGTAGAAAAGAGTCTATTTGTCACAATACCTACTGCCCTATGTAACGATGCTTCGACAATGAAAGCCTTTGGGATGACCTTGAAACACACACACACACTCACCAGTTAGAATATATGTGTGAGGATCAGGATCCTGTGATTACAAATAGATTTTATAAAATTGCTGTCAAAATTGTGTTTGTAACATGCACATAATTCTATGAGAAGTGTATTTGCTTGTGGATTAACCATTCTAAAGCACCCAGTCTAAAATCAAAACGTTACATCTCAAACAAGTAATTCAGTGCTATAAAACTAAAGTCTACATAAAATGAAAATTTTGAAATATTTCTTACAACATTGGATCAATAAAAATAAATACAGACTCAAAAAAACAAAAACAAAAACAAAAAAAGGAACAACCCTTGCAAGGAGTTTAAAATAAGATTATGTGTTAATATTGATTTCATGGGAAATGTAACTGCTATATTCCATATCATAGTTTTGTAATTCATAATGCTACTAAATGCATTTGTTTTCTTGAATACTACATGTTCAAGTCAAAACTTAGTTATAAAAGTTTTAAATTCAATGCAAAACACATTATTTCTGGCGAGAATCATTAAGCAATTGACTAACATTGCTAGAGAATTCTATATTTTATTCTAACTCCAAAGGGTGCTTGATCTGAACTGCTGGAAGTCAAAGCATACATTAAACAGAACAGCAACAACAACAACAAACTAGACATTAGTGAAAGCATGGTTAAATATTATCCCAAATTTTGGATCAAAATTTTCAAAATACCCAGTTGAAGGAAATTTTTATCCATGTTGTATTAGTCACAGTTCTCTAGAGGGACAGAACTAACAAGACAGATGTATATGTAAAGAGTTTACTAAAGAGTATTTCCTCACACAATCACAAGGTGAGACCCCACAATAGGCTGTCTGTAAGCTGAGGAAGAAGGAAGCCAGTCGGAGTCCCGAAACATCAAAAGCAGTGAAGCGGTCAGCGCAGCCTTCAGTCTGGGGTCGAAGGTCCAACAGTCCCAAAGCTGAAGAACTTGGAGTCCGATGTTCCAGGGCAGGAGGCGTCCAGCATGGGAGAAAGATGGACACCAGAAGACTTAACTAGTCTATTCTAGTCTTTCCACATTCTTCTGCCTGCTATTTATTCTGGCCATGCAGGCAACAGATTAGATGGTGCCCACCCAGATTGAGGGTGGGTCGGCCTCTCCCAGTCCACTGACTCAAATGTTAATCTCCTTTGACAACACCCTCACAGACACACCCAGGAACAGTGCTTTGCCTCCTACAATCCAATCAAGTTGACACTCAATGTTAACCATCGCATATGAGTACACTGCAAACCTAGTCATATTGAACAGCTCAACTTCTTAACATAATTAGATTACATTTTAAGAAATGCCATATAGATTTCAAATTTGAGAATTTGCTGTGTGCGTTTACAACACATGAAGCCATAAATATTTATTTTAACATCTAATAGGGACAGTTTCTGCATATGGAAATATCTGGAAAACTTACTACGTGGGTGGCAAGCCATCAGTGCCGAGGTGAGCCTTATTAATAAGAAAACATAAACCCGGAAAAGAGTCAAATACGTCATTACAGAAACTTGTGATTGAGACTAGAAATAATCTCAACAGGACAGTTCTCAGAGTGTGTACACCTTTTGATTTAGTCCCCTTAAGAGAGGAATATTTTGAGTAAATTCAATTTTCAAGTTTCTTCATTTGCATGCTTTCAGATGGAAATCCTACCCCTAAAAAACTAATAGAAATTATTAAGTCTCATTGTCATTGATTGATTGTTATTGTGAAGAGAGTCATTTTTCTTTTTCTATGATCTTTTAGGGCCTTGTGGGGTGGTAGGTGGGGCATGCAGTCTCTCTAAGAGGAATTTACAGAACTCCTATTGGTATCTTGATTGGAGCTATAAATAATACAGAATATGGGATGATAAATATTCAAAATGAGCTCCAGATATTTATATTTCCAGCCTGACCTTGTTCGAAGCCTTTGAAAGTCAACATCTTTCTTTCTCCCAGGGCCTGAGGGGAGCAGGAACCTGTTACTGATGGGTAAATCCAGCAGTGCCTAAGTGCAAGAAAAGCACATCTCTCTTGAAGAAAGGTGCTCAATTTATTTCTCTTGGTGTGTGGATCCCAATTTCCAGGGTGATATCCATTTCCCCCACCCCAATTCCATTTGTTTTCTTTGCCATCATACCTTATTTACAGAGAAGACTAATGACAAAAAGCAACTGCATTTTTTTTGTGGCATCACTCCAGGCTAACAGTTCAATTTTGTATCATTTTGATGGGTGAGTCAACTCAAGGGTTGAACTTCCTCACAGGGTTCTTCATGCTTCTTAGCTTTACTTTGTTTGGGGTTTTGGAGGGTTATTTTTATTGTTGTTTTTGGTGAAATCTGATAAGACATTTTATAAACTTGTCTTGGATTTCTACCGGGCAGGGGTCATCAAAAACTTCAGTAAGTACTAAAAGTGAGAACCATACCATATTGAAATTCATCTCATGTTGGATCTCATCTCATTTTGCAAGCAATGTTGTGGCCAGGAATTAGGATGTTCCATTCTCCTCTTTGCATGTTTCTAATCCACTAATTCATAGCTCAACTTGACAGTCATTTTTGATATCTGAGAAGATTGTACCTGGTATACCTTTTTATCATGATGGAGAGATATTGGAGAGATATCATGGTGAGAGATACCATGGTGAGATATCATGGAGAGATACCATGGTGGAGACATGGCCTCAGAAAGCCAGCTTGCAAGGTAAGTCTTTAGTTAGCTCCTGAAAACTTAGATTTCAGGTATGTTATCACTCTTTCCTAAGTGATAAGAGTGGCTCACGATGCCTCAAGAGTTGGTACACACAATGTGGTTCACATTGGGTACCTGATTTCCTTCTGGGAGTCTGGAATTTTGGGATGTGCTAGGCAGAAGGTACCTATACAATCAGACACTGAAAAGAGCTTTGGGCACTGATTCCTTATGAACTTCCTTGATAGACAACATTTTTGCATGTGTTGTCAAAATTCAATACCAGAAAAAGTTAGCATGTCTACAGAGAGGACTCTGGGAAGCTTGCACCTAATTTTTTCTGGACTTCACTGCATGTATCTTTTAAAATATTTTTTAACTTTACATTGCTAATTTTTGTTTTTGATTTTTTAGCTTCTATTTTAAGGGTTCAGGGCACATGTGCAGGTTTGTTGCCCAGGTAAATTGCATGTTGTGGGAGTTTGCTGTACATATTACTTTCTCGCTCAGGTGATAAGCATAGTACCCCATAAGTTTTTTTTTTTCTCCCTTCTTTCACCTTCCACCCTCGAGTAAGCGTCAGCATAGGATCTTCCCATCTTTGTATCCATGTGTCCTCAACTTTACTGTTTTGTTTTAAATTATGAATCTAAAATTACAAAAATGTTTAGCTCCCACTTGTAAGTGGTAACATGCAGTATTTGGATTTCTGTTACTGTGTTAGTTTGCTTAGGATTACAGCCTCCAGCTCCACCTGTGTTGCTGCAAAGAACATGATCTTATTCTTTTTTATGGCTGCATAGTTTTCCATGGTGTGTGTATATGCAACACATTTTCTTTATCCAGCCTACTGTTGATGGGCATTTAGGTTGGTTCTATGATTTTGCTATTGTGAATAGTTGTAAGCATCTTTTCTTTTGGCTGATTTTGTGTTCTGCCATTTGCTGTGATAAATCATAGCTATGAATAGAACTGCCTGATGAGCTCTCACAGTGAATCATCAAATCTGGTGGTGATATGAACACATATTTCTAGGCAAGAAAATCACTCCTGAATACTCACTATGTCTTCAGTTATCTTTTAAATTTGTTAACAAATTCGTTGAAGTGTAATTGATCTATATAAATTTAATGTGTATGATTTCATAAGTTTGGGTATGTAAAAACACCCATGATGCCATTGCTACAGTTAAGGTAATAGAGATACACTACATCTCCCAAAGTTCCCTTGCGTCTCTTTGTTTTTTGTTGGTTTGTTTGTTCTTTGGTAGAAATGTAGCAGGCCAGGCCTCACTAACAGCTGAACAGGCAGGCCTCCATAACAACTGTTTCAGTACTGACCAAGTGGTTAAGTTACGTATTAAAAGTTGAACGATCCAGCACACTTATACAAAGCCTGGAATGTTAACAAAAGCCCACCAAGAGTTTTGCCCACACCTCTCCTGGATCTTGAAATGTGACAAGATAATGAAGGAATTCTTAATAGGACCTTTTTAGGACTAAACAATTTTTTATTGGGGGTCTGAATAAGCACCCCAAACCTCCATGATTTAGCAGGAAACAAGATAAGGGTAATCACCCCAGGCACCTGAACACATCTAGATTAAGTCAATTTACTGAGGCTCCAGAGGAAGGTCTTCAAAACTCAGACCTTAGTTATAGATTAGAAGTTAATCACTTATGTCTTTAGATGAATGCATACTTGCAAGTAGACATATAACTCAGAAGGTATAGAAGCTCTGGAAAACTTGGTAATTTTGAGTTGGTCTGGTGATATTTTCCCAGCCTTCTCCCTGTACCCGATTACAGAAATAAACTCCCTTCTTCCCAATTCATCTGCATCTTGTTATTGGGCCACAAGAATAAGCAGCCCAACCCTTGGTTTGGTCCGGGAACAGAAACATTTACCATGCAATTTACACTCAACACATTTTGAAGTGAATTTCACCATAGTGTTCACTATAGGCAAAGTGTTGTACAGCAGACCTCCAGAATTTATGCATTTAGCATAACTGAAACTTGACACTCACTGAATAACAACTTTCCAGTTCTTCCTTCCCCAGCACCTGCCAACTGCTACTGTATTCTCAGCGTTTATGAGTTTGACTCTTTTAGATGCCATATTTAAAATTCAGTTATGTTTTAACTTCCAAAGCTTGTCCTTCAACTCACATCCCAGTAAACTTTGCCCAGAAAGCCCAAATCATATATTTTCTCTTCACACTAATATTTGTTTTAGGTGTGTTTGAACTCATGTGTGTTTTCTAGTTGATGAGTGTAGGTTTCTACATATGTCCATTAGATTATGTGCATTACGTGTTTTAGAGCCTTAATATCTTTATTTTTAAAAAAATTATATATCCAGAATTACAAGAAAAGATGTGCTAAAACCTGAAAATATGGCTTTGGTTTTTTTCTGCATCTCCTCATTAATTTCGTCAATTGCCACTTCATATATTTTAATGTCCTTAAGTATGAGATGGTTAAGTCCACAGATTGGATGCGAAAGAATTTTATAAGAAAATACACCCTCACTTCCAGAGGCCATCCATGGTTTCTTGATACAAGCAAGATTCCAGCAAAACAAACATTGCGATATTATATGTTGTACAAAATCTCGTTACCATTCATGCCTAATTGTGTGCAACTTATGACTTTGGATGTAATCTGTTGCCTGGAATTAGGGTACTAGCTCCAGCCCACATAAGAAGGGAGGAGATTATTCAAGGGCATAATTAGCAGGAGATGGGCATTCACGTGGAGGTGGATAATAGAGATTCTGACTACATGAAGTGCATAATAAGTGTAGCTTCTACAATCATTGTTCAGTGAGCAGGGGATATAAATCAGTTACTTATGGTGTCAATTTAACAAAAGAATGGCAAATACCATAGTCTATGCAGATTTTGCTACGGAACAAAGGGGTCAGGAAAGATGAGAGATGGGCAGTAAATACATGCTTGCAATGACTAAAACGTAACTTCAGCAACCTCATCATTTTGTCTTTGAATAGACTCACTAAGTCTTCTGCTTTAGTCTTAGATAAGTAGATAGACACTACTCTCTTTTGGAATTATTTTATTGCTTTCTCTCTCAACACAATTCACACTATTTCTGCTATTTGTTTCTTATTTGCATCTGAGCAGTCATCAGTCCACATCTAGTGATTCTGAAACATCTCATACATTCTAGTTTTTCAGTGTTGACAATGCACATTACAGTGTTATTTATGCTGTGCTGAATTAAAACAGCAGCAACAACATTGTTTCAATATACATCACAAAAAAGGAATAGCATGAAATACGGATCACAGAAGAGATAGAATCAAAATAGGGTTTAATGACTCAAAAAACTCAAATAACACATTTGAAAGTTAATTATGTTGCCGAAAGCCACCTTCAGGCCTCTTTTCTAAAATCTATGTTTTGCTTTATGATAGAAAAGGAGAAGTTCCTGGAGGCTGTCTCCGCAAAGTAATTATTACTAAAGGGGAAGAACTCCAGCATTTTGGTGACATGATTTGAATATCACACACATGCTTTACTCTGAATTTTCCTTTCCTTGGACATTCTTAAAACATAATATGGAATAAAAATGGATTTATCAGAATGGTGGAAAACATTAGACCTAGATTTATAAAAATTAGGTTGATGATAGTTTTGCAGAATTATTAGAAGAGGGAATAAAATTCTTTTTCCAGGGGCCACCAGGATGTATCTGTAAAAAGCTGCTCTCTCTCTAACTGGCTACCCATGATGTCAATGTGACCAAGAAGTTTATGCTGACTATCTACATATGTCTGAAATTATATATGGGAGGGTGAGAGAGAGAAGAAATTATATGCTTTGGAGAACTGGGGATCTGATCAAGAGTCAACAATTCTCCCAAGGCTAGAGTTCCACGATTAATTGTGGAATAGAGTTTGAGAAAGGACTTTACCAGCTGCCCATCTTCTTTTTCCACGTAGTAGGAGCTCGGTGATGTAACAGGTGCCACCATTGAGCAAGATTTCCTAGGATGGTCTCTAGATTTAGAGCATTCTCTTCCATGGTCAGCCCATGTATGAGGTGTTTTGTCTAAAAGTTTATTCGCAAACTATAGTTTTTTTCACCAAAGCAGCTCTCAAACCAAATCATCTTGATGCAGGATTTTTTTCGGTCAAACTGCAGGCTGGAGACTTCCAGCTGCCAATGCCCCTCATGAGCCTCGCTTGAGTCCAGGCCTGCCTTAGGAGGTGCCTTGAATACTCCGGCGTGGGTCCCGCAGCCGCTGAGACTGCGCACTCAGCCCCCGTGGGAGGTGTGTGAGCAAGCAAGTGCGGGGTCTGCTCCACTGTTCCAAATGCCAGTACGGAGCTGGGCTCCAGGTGAGTCTCCCTGAGGGGAACACGGTGGCACCTGCGCAGGGTTGCCCATGACCTGGAAGCCCCGGAGCCCGGCGGGGCGGGGGTGTATTCCAGTGCTCTAATTAGTTCTTTCAGTCCCTCTGTCTACAGCCTATGGACAGTAGTGTGTTAACAGCTCGGTCAGCCCCTTGCCCTGCTCTGGCCCATGGCTCCCCGGGGTAGTTTGGTCCCGCTGCTGCTTCTGTTGCATAGGGCGGCTACTCTCCACTGGAGGAGGGCAGAGGGCCACAGTGTTACAGCCTTCTTCCCGCCCAAGTTCAGCTGAGTCTTGAGTTTTTGTCCTGCATCTGAGAAGAATGCGGATACGCTGACAATTGAAGAGCGGGCAACTCAGAGCATTTTATTGAGTGAAGAATCAGCTTTTAGCGGACCACGAGACCCGAGGGTGGTCCCCCTACCTGAAGGCGGAAAAGTCCTCTCCCACCCAAAGAGGGGAGGTTTTCCCAGCGTGGCTTAGTCCAGGGCTTTTGTGGGTTCAGAATGGGGGGTATGTGCTGATTGGTCTGTGAATATGCAAAAAAGGCAACAGTGTAAAAATCAATTAGGGTAGGGCAGGTATAGGTGAAAAGTGGGAGTTCATCAGAGGAAAGCATGCCAAATGGGAAGACAGGTTCTCAATCTGGTCTGCGGATTTACTGAGACTCATAGCTTTGGCTTTCAGGCTTTAAACTGTCTTTGGTTTGAAGGTGGGGTTTCTCCCTTCTCTGCCTAGAGGTTTGTCTGCCTTCTGCTACCATCAGTTTTACCCATCCGGACATGGGTGCGTCAAATTTCTACCCTCTGTATAATTAGAAATCCAGGTAGGAGCTACGTATCTCCTTGCTTCACTAGGAGAAAGATCAGTTATTTTATGAACCCTCAAAGAACTTGAAGGAGTATGAACAAACATAAATATATTTATATAAACATATTTAGGTTAAATGAAACCTTACTCTTTATTAAATGTTTACATAAATATATTTATGTTTGTTCCTACTCTTTCAAGGGAGGAGGGTGTGTAGAGGGTGGGTGAAGTCTGAAGTTCTGTGAGTCTGAAAAGAAAGTACAAGGAAATCTGCAAGAGGAAATTGAATGATGGAATTAAAATGGACCTCGGGAAAATTAATAAAAAGCAGAATTAAGAAAGGGGGTTATCATTGAGGAGGTATGTGTTTATTGTTTGGAATTACACACTGCTTTGTTTGACTTGAGCTTTGGTGAATACAAATAGCAACAAATTTTATATTGTCAAGTATGATATTGAAGCAGGATATTTCCCTGACCCTTACACGAGTGGAAACTGGAGTACATGGGCACTGGCAGGGGTGAATTCCACTCACTCGACCTGCTGTGCTGCACCCCTCACCCATGACTTCTGAAGCCCCAGAGGAAGTTAACACTTTTAACAGTGCCCTTTTAGCTTTGCCATCCATGGATGGCTTAAGTGTTAACAGTTCAATGGAGGGTCACTGTGACAGCCTTTTGCACTTACACTCTTGGCACCCGAGTTCCTGTCCTGAGTCCAGGAGGAACGAGGTTGCATAGATAAATTGAAGGTGGTAAATGTGGGGATTTTATTGACAATGAAAGTGGCTCTCAGATGGAAGGGGAACTGAAAAGGGGATGGAATGGGAAGGTAATCGTCCACTGGGGACAGCTGGACTCCTCTCCAAAGCTACATTGTCAAGCTGTCAGTCTGAAGTCAAGCTGTGTCTCTCCAATGTCCAAACATAGTCTCTGATGTCCAGCTGCTTCTCTTCTCCTCTCTCTGCTTGCTGAGCCTGGGATTCTTATGAGCACAGGAGTGGGGTAGGGCGAGCATGGGTGGTTTTGGAAAAGACAAGATTCGAGTGGGAAAACAAGGATGTCAGTTTTACTTTGGGTTGTGGTATTAGGCTTTTTGACTTGAGGGTGAGGCCCTCGAGGGGCCCCACCCTCTTCTGCCCAGAGTTTCTCTGCCTCCTGTCCCTATCAATATTTCTTATGTAGTCAATTACTCCATCTCTTTCACATGATGTGAGCATAATAAAGCCAGTGACCAATATGGGCACATTTATATATCTATGTCTATAGACATTTCAATAGGTTGTGTTCATAATGAGGCACCAACTAGAAACATCGTTGCAACATTGTACTTGCAGGAATTTGCAGATGTCCCAAGTGGTAAACTCTATGGAAAGAGTCACACAGGTGCATAGCATATTTCTGCTCTCTGATGATCTACAGCTATTTAGACAATGTAGATAAATATGCAGGTTCAGACATGACATGTCCTCAAGATATTTTGTTTGGTGGGAAAGTAAGTTTCAGGGCAATAACAACAATGAGTGTCACAGGGCGGGGTTATGAAAATGAGGTTGAAAGAGGACTTTTTGCTTTTCTTGCTTTAATTTCTTATCAGCAGGATATTGTTTGATATTGGTTTTCACTATAAGAGCATGCTGGGGAACTGAATTACAGTGTGAAATAGTGCCCAGGTTTTGAAAGTAGCTCTTGGGCAGCACAAGAACCAAGAACACAAGAATCATAGTTCCCCAACGTCAGCTGGGATCTGCATAGTGTGTGTAAATGGCATACCTACCTGTTAAAATACACTGAAACCTTGACTTCCTGGTCTCAAGCAATCCTCCCACTTCAGCATCCCAAGTAGCTGGGATTATAGGCGTGCACCTCTAAGCCTGGCTAATCTTTTTTTTTTTTTTTTTTTTTTGAGAGATGGGCTCTCATTATGTTGTCCAGGCTGGTCTTGAACTCCTGAGCTCAAGCGATCCTCCCACCTCAGCCGTCCAAAGAACTTGGATTAAAGGTGTGAACCACAGTACCTGGCCTAATTGAAGCATTAAGATCATTTACTTTCCATTTGATTATTGGTAGTAGGATTAACATGTAACATGATGTAACTGAAAGTTCATGTCTCCTCACAAATTCATACATCCAAGCCCTAACTCCCAATATGATAGTGTTTGGAGATGAAGGCTTTAGGAGGTGCATAGAATTAGGTGAGGTCATGAGGGATTTATATCTTTATAAGAAAAGGAACAGACCATGGAGCACTCTCTCTCTCTGGCTGCCAAGTGAGGACACAGCCAAAAGTGGCCATCTGCAACCCAGGAAGAGAGCCCTCACCAGAAGGTGACCATGCTGTTAACCCTGATTATGAGCTTCCAGCCTCCAGAACTTTGAGGGAAAAAAACAAGGATTTTTTTGTTTTGTTTTGTTTTGTTTGTTTGTTTGTTTTTGAGGAGGGGTCTGGCTGTGTTACCAAGGCTAGAGTGCAGTGGCGTGATCTCAGCTCACTGCAACCTCCGCCTCCTGGGCTTAGGCCATCCTCCCACCTCAGTCTCCTGAGTAGCTGGGACTAGAGGCACATGCCACCATGCCCGGCTAATTTTTGTATTTTTGGTAGAGATGGGGTTTCACCATGTTGCCTGGACTGGTCTTGAACTCCTGAGTTCAAGCAATCCACCTGCCTTGGCCTCCCAAAGTGCTGGGATTACAAGTGTACTTATGTCACTAAATCTACAGTATTTTGTTATGGCAACTCTAGCAGACTAAGACATTCATTAATAACCTTTTAAATAGAGTTTTTAAGAAAACTCACATCCTTTTATATCTTACTGTCTTATGTTTCATCCCTGACGTTTCTGATTCAATTGTGTAAATCTACATTTGTAGCTGTTAAAATTATCTTGTTGCTTAAATGACTTTCTTTGACATTTCTTGTAGCACTGGTCTGTGGGTGTTTACTTTTTCAGTTTTTGTGTATTTTAAAAAGTTTTTATTTCAATTTTACTTTTGAGTGATATTTTTACTCAGTTTAGAGTTCTAGGTTATTATTCTCTTGCATTTCTTTAAGACTGCCTCTGAAAATTGTCTCATGTCTTGCATTTTATATGATGAGAACATTGTGGTTATCTGTTTGCATTCCTCTGTAGACAATGAATTTTTAAGCTAACACTTTTTAAAATTTTCTTCTTATTACTAGTTTATAGTACTTTGACTTTTAGTATGGTATGACTTGCTTTTGTGTTTAAAATTTTTTTTTCTGTTTCATATTCATTGGAGCTCTATGGATCTGTGAGTTTATGAGCTTCACTAAATTTAGAATATTTTTGGCATTATTTCTTTAAATATGTTTTTTCCCACCATTTCTGATTCCAGTTATCTGTGTAATATTCTGGTTGAGGTTGTCGCACAGTTCCCTGGATCTCTGTCCTCTTTTTTATTCATCATTTTAATCTTGATGTTTTATTTGGACAATTTCATTGGCTGAGTTTTCAATTTCACTAATCTTTTATTTTGCTGTGTCTTATATGCTATTAATCTCACCTAATATAATCTTTATCTCAGACATTGCATCTTCTAACTCTAGAAGCCTAATTTAGTTTTTAAATTTTTCTGAGCTCTTTTTATGATGTTGATAATTTTGGCCACTTTCTTCATCATGGAAATTTATAGTTGATTGCTTAATAATCTTTTCTACTAATTCTACCATCTATGTCTTTTTTTGTCTGCTTCTATTTATTGAACTCATTTATCTCAAGGTGATTGACTACACATACTACTGATGTTTGATTAGGTATACCCTTTGCAAATTCCACCTTTTTGGGAAAGGGGTCATCATAAAGTGGGTTATCATAAAGGTCTTCATCCTTGTCATCTTCACATTGAGTAGGCTGAGGAGGAGAAAGGGTTGTCCTTGGGGTGGCAGAGGCAGAAGAGAAGCAGAGGGTGGAAGAGGCGGCAAGAGAGGCATACATACTTGGTGTAAATTTTATTTTTAAAAATCTGAGTATAAGTAGGCCTATATGACTTAAATATGTGTTGATCAAGGGTCTATTGATCTGTTCAGTAGTAGACAGAGGAAAGAACATTTCCTACACATTATAAAGGAAAGGGCATACTTTAACTCCCAATCACTGAAAACAGAAAGACCTCCTAACAGAGAGGATGCAAACACAGAATATATTCAAGAGTACTGCTTCAGGCTGGGCGTGGTGGCTTACGCCTGTAATTCCAGTGTTTTTGGAGGCTGAGGCAGGAGGATCACTTGATACCAGGGGTTCAAGACCAGCCTGGGAAACATAACAAGACCCAGTCCTTACCAAAATAAAAATAAAAATATCAGGCTGGGCTTGATGGTGCATGCATGTAGTCTCAGCTACTTGGGAGGCTGAGGCAGAAGGATTCCTTAAGCCCAAGAGTTTGAGGCTGCCATAAGCATTGATTTATGCTACTACAATCTAGCCTGGGCAGCAAAGACCTTGTCTCTTAAAAAAAATAAAAATAAAATAAAGAAGAGTATTGTTTCAGTAGTTTGGCTCTAGACTAAAGGTTTTTCTGGTCTCACCCAACAGTGTTAAAAAGCAAGTTGCTATAAAATTGTCAGTTTGGTGGGAATGATTTCACACGGGCATATAATAAAGGAAAGACGGCATGGTTGTTTTGCAATTATGAATCTATAAAGATTGTCACTTGTATGTTGGGCGTGGTGGCTCATGCTTGTAATCTCAGCACTTTGGGAGGCCAAGGTGTGGGGAATCACTTAAGGCCTGGCCAACATGATGAAATCCTGTCTCTACCAAAAAATACAAAAATTAGCCAAGTGTGGTGGCACATACATGTAGTCCCAGCTACTCAGGAAGCTGAGGTGGGAGAATCACTTGAACCCAGGAGGCAGAGGTTGTAGTGAGCCAAGATCGGACCACTGCACTCCAGGGTGGGCAACAGAGTGAGACCCTGTCTCAAAAAAAAACAACAAAAAAAGGTTGTCAGTTGTGTTACTTGCAGATAAGACATGAAGCTGAATCAAAGAAAAAACACGTGCAAACCCATGCAAGCGTGTGCACACACTCACGTACGGATATACGGATATACGTATATTATCAGTGCTTTCCATCTGTTGCTTCCACATCCAAGAATACAACGGAGGATCAAACATATTTGGGAAAAATAAATAAACAATAAAAAGTAACAATGCAATAAAAAACAAATTACAAAACAATGTAGTATATAGCATGGCATTTATATTTTATTGTGTATTATAAATCATCTAGAGAGGATTTAAAGTATAGGAAAGCATGCGCATGGGTTATGTGCAACTAGGATGCCATTTTTTATCATGGGTCCTAGAGCACCCATGAATTTTGCTATCGGTAGTCCTGGAACCAATTCCCCATAAATACCAAGGAATGACTGTATAATGTATACCAGTTTATCCACTTTCTCAAAACAACAAAGAATACAAAGTGTGGGTTTTTCTTCTGACTGCTAAGACAATATGTTTATTGTTGAAAACTTGAAATATATTGGAGAAATATATATTTAATGGAAAAAATCAGAAAAAACAGTATTCTAACACAACTTTTTTTCTGAATTGAATAAAGATCACAACTTGGGTCAATATTTTGTGAAGTAATACTTTTTTTCTTTTCTTTTCTTTATTTAAAAATAGAAATGGTGTCTTACCGTGTTGCCTAGGCTGGTCTTCAACTCCTGAGCTCAAGTGATTCCCCACCTCGACCTCCCAAAGTGTTGGCATGAGCTGCTGCATCTGGCCAATAGTTTTGATTGAAATACGCTCATCATCTTATGTGAGGCCACAGTTTCTGATTAAATACTAAAGTAGATATTTTGTTATTATTTTGTGTTTTTGTCTTTGAAAATAGTGTCATGGCTGCACTGGCTGGGGCCAGCATCGCTGGCAGTAAAACAATTTACTAAGACAGTTGTGGATAAAGAAGGCAGATATATTCCAGAAAGCATGAAAATATGTTGCAAGAAAGCTGTCTGCAAAGAGGCAGAGGCTAGAGGAAAGTTTTATAGAGTTGTGCTGGAGGGGACTATGTGCAGAACAAGTTTGTGCCCCTGGGGCTACGTGCAGAGCAAGGCATTTGGGAGCAGGATGTTGTGATGTTGTGCCAGCGGGTTGTCTGTGATTGGAGTCTCTCTGTTCTCCCCAGACTTGGGCCCCTTTCCTCATTGTTGCTTACTTGTCTTACTGAAACTCCACAAACAGCATTTTAAGTTAGACTCCATGGAGGTCCATAAAACATACACAAGTAAGGAAAATAAAATGAAATTGATTCTAAAAGTGAGCAAAATTAATATTTAAACATTTATATAGAGATGGTACTTTGAATGCATCTTCAGCAGAAAATAGATAAATGTGTGTTAGAACTATTCAGAATTCAGAAAGTTTAGTTTGATTAATGTCGACTTCTTATGTCTTTTTCTTTTTATCCCTAAGGAAAGATGTAGAGGCAAGCTATGTCCTTGAAAATCTCTGACATTTCATCTGTATTCTGTTAACTAAAACTTCAAGATCTGCTTCCAAAATTTAAAACCTGTCAACAAGATTATGATTGTAGAAAATAGGAAACATTTTTCAAAATATGTTACTATGCATATGTGTGTTTTCAGTGTATTATATAGGTGGATAATCACCTTTGAGGTGCACGTTTTAGTAAGAATATATATTTTTAAATCAACAAAAATTTAAATAAACTCTCATTAAAAAAAAAGATTTGCCTAAAATCAAAGAGAAAAAGAAAGCTAAACTAAATTTAATTTGTCTTGTAATAAATTGTCTGCCATAAATGTTTCTTATTTTGGTCTACCTGTAAGCCTTAAAGGAAAATAAAATGTTGAATGGATTCAAATCCTTCCTGACTCAAACAGTTTAAGAGATACACTAACAGATATCCTTTAAATATGGCAATTGTAGTTGTCATGTGGTTGCTGGCTGCATCCCAATGAAGCCAAGATTCATTGAAGGTCAAAATTAAAGCAAAATTCAAGATTGAGCTTAGTGAATGGTTAGAGATAAATATCTTACATTCTTGTCTGCATTTCATAAAATAACTTGGACTATCCAGACAATGTAGAGAAAAAAATAGACTTCTCAGGGCAATTTGAATAACATATGATGCTTCTATTTTTGGAGGTTATATGTAGATTAGATAGAGATATAGATGTAGTCATAGACCATGTAATGAGGTTTCAGTCAATGGTCAACTGCATATAGGATGGTGGTCCCATGAGATTATAATGGAGCTGAAAAAGTCCCTTTGCTTAATGACATTGTAGCCATCTTAACATTGTAGTGAAACACATGAGTCTTGTGTTTGTAGTACAGACAAATCTATTCCTCAAGAAGAGCCGCAGGCAGGTGCTCCAGGAGGTATCCAGAAGAAGGCATCATTATCATGGGAGAGGACAGCTCCATGCATGTTATCGTCCCTGAAGACCTTCCAGTGGGACAAGATGTGGAGGTGGATAGTGATATTGATAATCCTGACCCTGTGTGTCTAGACTAATGTGTGTGTTCTTGTCTTAGTTTTTAAAAAAGGGTTGGAAAAGAAAATATAGTAATGATAATAAAATTTAAAAATAGAAAAAGGCTTAAAGAATAAGGATATAAAGAATGTATTTTTGTACAGCTGCACAATGTGGTTGGGTCTTAAAGTAAGTGTTTTGATGAGACTCAAAAAGGTTTTTTAAAAATTAAGAAGTTTAAAGTAAAAAATAGTTACAATAAACTAAGGTCAAGTTCGGGAAACCACCATTGCAAACTGTAACTGAGAATTATTACAGTGACGGAGATCTCAACTCCATTTTGCTTCTAACCTCCAAGCTGTCCTTGTTCATTCCTGAGCATAGGCCAAACTTAGTTTACAGTTTAACTTTAAAACAAAGGCAGTAACAGCCCTTTCCGGAAACAAACCCCTTCCTGCATGGAGACTGGACTGCCTTTGTAGGATTAACAAATTAGCCACAATATTAGAAATTATGGTTTAGGAGTCATGCAGCTGGAGGCTCAAGATTCTGATACTCCCCAAATTGCTCCCAGGAATCACATTACTATTTAAAACCAAAGATCGGTGCTTGAGATATTTTGCAGACCATGTACTCAGTGAATCAGCTGGCACCACTCAGATCGATAAACTGGCTCATCGGATCTTGTGGTCACCACCCAAGAACTGAGTCAGTGCAAGAGGACAGTTTTGGCTCCCTATGATTTCATCTCTAACCCAAACAATCAGCACTCCTGACTTACTGGCCCCTCACCCACCAAATTATCCTTAAAAACTCCGATCCCTGAATTCTTGGGAAGACTGATTTGAATAATAATAAAACTCCAGTCCCCCATTGATATGGTCTGGCTCTGTGTCCCCAGCCAAATCTCATCTTGAATTGTAGTCCGAATTCTAATCCCCACATGTTGGGGGAGGGACCTCATGGAAGGTGATTAGATCATGGGGGCAGTTCCCTAATGCTGTTCTCGTGATAGTGAGTGAGTTCTCATGAGATCTGATGGTTTTACAAGGGGCTTTTCCCCTCTGTGCTCTGCACTCTCACCTCTCCTGCTGGCTAGTGAAGAGGGTGCCTGCTTCTCTATCCCCTTCCACCATGATTGTAAGTTTCCTGAGGCATCCCCAGCCATGCAAAATTGTGAGTCAATTAAGTCTCTTTCCTTCATAAATTACCCAGTCTCAGGTCTTTCTTCATAGCAGTGTGAAAATGAACTATTACACCCATACAGCCAGCTCTATGTGAATAACTCTTTCTCTATGCCATTCCCCTGTCTTGATAAATTGGCTCTGTCTAGTCAGTGGGCAAGGTGAACCTAATGGGCAGTAAAATCAGTACTGAAGGAAGAAAAAATGTATAAATTTAGTGTAGCTTAATTGTACAGTGTTTGTAAAGTCTACACTAGTGTACAGGGATATCCTAGGTCTTCACATTCACTCACCACTTATTCGCTGACTCACCTAGAGCAACTTCCAGTCCTGCAAGCTCCATTCATAGTACGTGCCCTATATAGGGGTACCATTTTTCATCTTTTATGTTGAATTTTTGCTGTACCTTTTCTATGTTTAGATACACAAATACTTACCACTCTGTTACAGCCATCTATGGTATTCAGTACAGTAATCTGCTATACAGGTTTGTAATCCAGGAGCACTAGGCTAGACCCTATACACTAGGTGTGTGGTAGGCTACACCATCTAGGCTTGTTATATACATACATAATATATTTTCATATATATGATTATATATGTTATATATGTGATATAATTATGTATTTGATATCATATATAATAATTATATAATTATCATAATTTATTAATTATATAATTAATATATTTATTATACATTATATTACTATATACATTATATTATTATATATAACACACTATATTAATACTATAATAGACTATATTAAATATTATAATATTATATTATACTATTACAATACTATTTTATTTATATATATTGTTTATAATAATATAATATTACAATATTTAATATAGTCTTCAATATTATATGTTAGTATAATATATGAGTAAAATATAATAATGTCAGTATATGTTATAATATTCAATATAATATATGATAAATTATACTAAATAATATAATGTATCATTAATACATTATAAATTTTACCTTAAAATACATAATTTATAACAAATCATGTATTGTATTAAATAATATATCATTTAATATAATATATAATGTATATAATAGTAAATATTGTATTTATTATATAATGTAATACATAGTCTATTATATATTACATGCAATATTTAATGATATATAATGTATACATTATTATATAATATGGCATTAATATATTATGCATATTAATGTATGATATATTAAATATTATAATATGTTTATATACTATATTATTAGGTATATATTATATATGACTATAATAAAATGTGACTATATTTTATATTATTATATGTAAATATATTACAATATATGATATATGAAGATATATAATAACCTAATATTTTATAATAATGTATAATATATAATATGTTATATATTCCTATGCATGCATATTTATATATATATATAATTTCCAAAAGGACTAAGACAATGTGCTCTCAATTTTTTTCTCCCCTTCCCATGTTAAATAAATCAGAGCGATTAATAACTTGCTAGCTACATACCAGGTGCCAAGAAGGGGCACATGAATATAATGATACAAGACTTGGGGGAAATTGAAGTACAGGGTTTCCTTTAACCTTGGTCTTATCCTTACCTAATTATCCCACTCCACTTCAAGGAAACCCTACAGCTCGATAAACTTATGTGTGAATTAGAAAAAGGCATCTGGTGTCCTGGGCAGACATAACTCTAGTCTGGGGAACAAAGATTAGTAAACAGAGTAAAGCTAGATTTCAACCTGCACTGACTCCCTTGGCCAGAAACTCCTTTGAAAATAACAACCTCCTTAAAGGATGTGTGGCCCTCCCCTCATATCTCTTGCATGTTCTGAGGTTAATAAAAATTCACATGTACGCTAAAACTGTTAACAGAAAAACTAGACTTTGTAAAATATTTTAAAGAAGTTTATTCTGAACCAAATGAGTGACCATCATCCAGGAACCCAGTTTCTGGAACTCCTGAGAAAGTGCACCCAAGGTGGTCAGATTATAGTTTAGCTTTACCTATTTTAGGGAGTCAAGAGTTAAAAATAAAGACACCTATCAGTACGTGGAAGGTATACATTGGTTTTGCTCACAAAGTTGGAATATCTTGAAGCAGGGGCTTGCAGGTTATGGATGGGTTCAGAGATTCTTATTTTATTTGTTTTAATGACAGGGAGTCTTGCTCTGTGGCCCAGGCTGGAGTGCAGTGGTGTGATCATAGCTCACTGCAGCCTGGAACTCCTTGGTTCAAGCGATTCTCCCTCCTCAGCCTCCCAAAGTACTGGGATTATAGGCATGAGCTATCTTGCCTGGCCAAGAGATTCTTTAAGTTGCAATTGGTTCAAGGAGTAAAGCTTTGTCTAAAAATTTTGGAGTTAGCGGAAAGGAATGTTTAAGATAATGAAGTCTGTTAACCAGTATACATTGGGTCAGAGTGACCCAAAGGGGTGCAAGACTTAATGCTTGTCTGGCACAGCCTTAGGTCCTGTTTATAATTTGGTACCTTATTGTCACAAAGAGTCTGTTTTGTTAGTCTTGTGTCTATTTTTTTTTATATATTTTTTTTCTTCTTTATTTGAGACAGAGTCTCACTCTGTCACCAGGCTGGAGTGCAGTGGCATGATCTTGGCTCACTGCAACCTCTGACTCCCTGGTTCAAGCAATTCTCCTGTCTCAACCTCCCGAGGAGCTGGGATTACAGGCATGCACCACCATGCCCAGCTAATTTTTGTATTATTTTTTAGTAGAGACGGGGTTTCACCTTGTGGGCCAGGATGGTCTCAATCTGACCTCGTGATCAGCCCACCTCGGCTTCCCAAAGTGCTGGGATTACAGGCGTGAGCCACCGTGCCCAGCCTTGTTTCTATTTTATTTTAGCATTAATCGGGGTCAGTTGTTGTGCCTAAACTCCAAATGGGAGGGGTATAATGAGTTGTGTCCCACCTCCATTCCTGTCATGGCCAGGTATTTAGTTTTTCAGGTTTCTCTGGGGACCCTGGGGCCCAGAGAAGATCTGTTGAGTTGTTTGGAGAACTTAGGATTTTAGTTTTGGTTTAAAGACCAAGCAAAGTCACACGATCCTGGAAGTAAGCAGAGAGTTCCTGGTTCAAATGAATGGAGATCAAGGGTCAAGAAAGAGTGTCAGGGTCTGTCCCCATAATGGTACCCACGATGAAGGTGCATCAGTCAGGACGTAGCACAGAGAAAGACAGTGAGCAGCACCTGTTAGAGGCATTAATTCAGAAGCTCCCAGGTAGACAAAGGGCAATGACAGACCAGGATAATCCAACATGGCACCCAAGGAACCATCTCTCCTTTATATCCAAGAGCCCAGAGTCCCTCCTTCACATCTGGGAGAGAGAAACAAGAGACAGAAAACAGACAGAAACACTGCAAACAAGCAAACAAGAACTATTCACAGCATTGAACGAGACTGAGTTTAAACCCACGTCAAAGAGAGAGTTGATTTGTTTTTCTCTGCTAACCAGCAGGTTAGGACGTAAGAGGAAAAGCAAATTAATTCCAGAATAAATCAATTACATTGCTTTCTATCCATCCAGGTAGCACTGTAAATAATTTTTTGAGCTTATTTTTGTGAACCCAAAGGTATCTGAGAGAGGTCTTAATCGATTTGGAAAACTAATTTTGCCCATGACTCAGCCTTAGTAAGTCCTGATGACAAGTGCTCAAGGTGGTCGGGGTTCAGCTTGGTTTTATACATTTTAGGTAGACTTGAGACATCAATCAATATGTGTAAGATGTACATTGGTTTGGTCCCGAAAGGCGGGAAAACTTGAATTGGGACTTCCAGGTCATAGGTAGATAACAGACAAAAGGTTGCATTCTTTGAATCCTTCAATGTCCTTTCACTGAATACACGTTTTAGTCGGACTCAGTGAATCTGCATTTTTACAGTAACAATAGGGCAGAGGAAGCAATCAGATATGCATTTGTCTCAGGTGAGCCTTAGGGGGATGACTTTTGTCCAGCACCTGTGAAGATAAGCAATCAGCTTACATTGCCAGGGTGAAATTCAACACAGCTGTTTTACGGTGACGCTATGGAGGCCCACAAGGAATTTCCATGTGGGAAAATTGTGACGTAGCTTTTCTATCTTTATAGTTGCCTTATTTAGGAATAAAATGGCAGGCAGGTGTGCCTCATGTAGTTCCTGGCTTCACTTTTCCCTTGGCTTGGTGATTTGGGGGTTCCAAGATTTATTTTCGTTTCACATATGTTATGTCATGGGTATAGTCTGGCAAAGCATTAACAGAGATGTGTAGTCAAACAGTGGTAAGAATAAGTGTCTCATCTTTGAACGTCTTCTTTGTAGTCTGACATATGGGAATTATTAGGATAACAAGGAAACAGTGTATACTTAATTGCAAGAAAAGAGATGTGTCAAGGTGGGGAAGAAAGGTCAGCAGAGGACTGGATGTGGTGGGATAACTCAAACGTCAAGCCTTATTCCAGAGAGATGATCTTTCTGAAGTGCTGGGACCGGTCACAATTGTCCTTCCTCCTCTACCTCCCAAGAGTGCCCCTCATGATTTACAAGGAGTTTGCGTAGGCCGGGTGCGGTGGCTCAAGCCTGTCATCCCAGCACTTTGGGAAGCCGAGACGGGCGGATCACGAGGTCAGGAGATGGAGACCATCCTGGCTAACACGGTGAAAACCCATCTCTACTAAAAAATACCAAAAACTAGCCGGGCGAGGTGGCGGGCGCCTGTAGTCCCAGCTACTTGGGAGGCTGAGGCAGGAGAATGGCGTGAACCCGGGAGGCGGAGCTTGCAGTGAGCTGAGATCCGGCCACTGCACTCCAGCCTGGGCGATAGAGCGAGACTCCGTCTCAAAAAAAAAAAAAAAAAAAAAAAAAAAAAAAAAAAAAAAAAAAAAAAAGCAGTTTGCGTAACAACTAACTTTATTTCACAGAACCTTCAGTGCCAGAGGGGATTCCTTTGTTAACGTATCTCTACCAGACAGAACAAAATCATTAAATCATTTCCACTGGCATTGACGAAGCTCCCTGTGGGGGAATTGATAAAGTTTAGAGGCAGAAACAGAAGTTGCAGCTCAGTAAGAGGCAGGGAGCCTCACTGATCTTTCCAGGATCGAGTGATGGGGACCCCAGAAAGATCATCTTATTATCTACAAATTGGAGACATTGAGCCTTTCCTCTCTTCTCTCTCTTCATGAATCCTGAACTACACTTTTAGGATGATGCACACAATTTCATGACTCCAGAATCTATGCTTTATGGAAATGTGTGAAGAATCCTTAAATGAGAGAAAAGTACATATCACATCTTCAAAAATAATTGTATTTCAAGGCAAATAATGTAAAATGTCACTTTACATTAAATAATCATATTCATGGGACTTGCAGTAGGGGTGCCTCATTTACCCACCCGGCAGCTTTCAACTCCTTGTAGGAGCACATGGGTCAGCAGGTGCGGGAGCCAGGGCGAGCACTTTTGGACACCGGCAGGAGATAACTCCATGTAGGCCCCGCGACAGTGTCTAGGGGTTGCCTGCGACCGCTGAAGCCCCAGAGGACATGTTACAGTGCTCTTTTAGCTTTGCCATCTGCGGATGGCTTAAGTGTTAACAGCTCAGTGGGCCCTCTGCCTTTTTGTGTGAGGCGCTGCCTTCTGCCAGCGAGGGCAAAGGGCAAGTGTGACAGCCTTTTGTATCCACACTCGTGGCACCTGAGCTCTTGTCCAGCATCCAGGAGAAATGAGATCACATGAACAAATGGAAGCATGGTGAATGCGGGAGATTTTACTGCTGAGAAAAGTGGCTCTCATTGGGAAGGGGAGCTCAAACGGGAATGGGGTGGGAAGGTAGTGTTCCCCTGAACGCTGTCTCCAGTCTGATTCTTCTCCCAAGTTTTGCTGTCAAGACAAGCTGCCTCTCTCCGACCTCCAAACAAAGTCTCTGGTGTCCAGCTGCTTCTCCTGTCTCTACTGGTTGGGTCTGGGGTTTTCATAGGCACAGGATGGGGTGGGGTGGGACCTTCGGTGGTTTTGAAAAGGCAACATTTGAGCACGAAAACAGGGATGTCAGTTCTCACTTTGGACCATGGTTTTAGGCTTGAGGGTGGGCTTTTATTGGGGACCTACCCTTTTCTGCCTAGAATTTCTCTCCTCCTGCCTCTATCATTGTATCAATATCATGATTGAAAGAAATGGATATGAATTATACCAAAACAAAGACAGAATGCCAACCATCTTTATGTTTAGGGCCAATGGCTTCTCATTATGACTGTTGCTTTTCCTTCCACTTTCTTTCTTATGTCCACTGTGCCTGTAATTCTGTGACTGTGTGTAAGTATGTCTGCTTATTCACAAAGTGGCATGATACAAATTAGAGTAAAATGCATGGACTATTAATGTGTGCTTTGACACTATGATAATCCCATGCGTCTACCCCTCCAATCAGAATATAGAATATTTTCATCACAGGTAAACTTTCTCCTATGCTCCTTCCAGCGTTGGAAAGCAGGATTCTATTTTGTCTTAACATGGGTGGTTTGTTGCTTGTTGTGGAACTCCATATAATGTAATCTCAACACATAAATATACATGCTATTGTGTCTGGTTGTTTTGATTTTTGTGTTTGTTTGTTTTATAGAGACAAGGTGTTACTCTGTTGTCCAGGCTGGAGTGCAGTGGCACAATCACAGCTCATGGCAGCTTGGAAATTCTGGGCTCGAGCAATCATCCCCCTGCAGCCTCTTGAGGAGCTGGGACTACAAGTGTACAGCACACACATGACTGGTGTCTTTCACCCAGTATAACATCTATGAGACTGACCCACGTTGTTTGTCCATCAGTACTTGATTTTTCTTTTATTGGTGAGTAATATCCCATTAGGCCAAGCGTGGTGGCTCACGCCTGTAATTCCAGCACTTTGGGAGGCCGAGGCGGGCAGATCACTTGAGGTCAGGAGTTCAAGACCAACCTAGGCAACATGGCGAAACCCGATCTCTATTTAAAATACAAAAATTAGCCGGGCATGGTGGCACATGCCTGTAATCCCAGGTACTCGAGAGGCTGAGGCAGGAGAATTACTTGAACCCAAGAGGCGGAGGTTGCAGTGAGCCGAGATTGCACCACTGCACTCCAGCCTGGGGACAGAATAAGACTCCATCAAAAAAAAAAAAAACCTCATTGTATAAAATATACTAAAATTTGCCTGTGCATTTTCCTGTTTAGCCTTTTTTTTCAAATATTATTTCCTGCACCCACTAAATTGATTATATAGTATTTCAACTTTATTCTGGTTGGAATTATGGAGATGAATATTGATTTTCAGATGTTAAATCCTCCTTAGGTTTCTGGACAAAATACATTTGGTCGTGATGTACCTTTCTCATATATTGCTGAAACTGATTTGTGAATTTGGTGTCTATTTCAAGGAAATTTTCCATGGTGACCACTTTATCCATTTGGTTATTGGAAGGAAAGCATCCTTTTAATTATCTCTTGACCATAAAGCACAGGTGAAACATAAGTTTTTAAATGGACTTACCAAAGAAAAACGTATTAACCTCTTAAGTACACAGAATAGAATAATTTCATTAAACCTGTTCTTCCTCACTGTAAGAGTTAATCTAATTGTCTTTCAAGTTAGATTAGATTTCCCGGGTGAAGCTTCTTTATTTTTTATGTATTTATTTATCCATTTATTTTTTTACTAATTCAGTAGTTTTTAGTATATTCACAATCAATGGTTGAAACTTCTTAATATGTGAGGAATAACTGAACAGTAGAGTCTCATCCTGAATCTTGGATCCAATAAGGCTTTGTAGAATTTTTCTCTCTCTGCTTTCAACTCCACCCTCTGAGCCTCATTTCTCTGTCATATATCCATTATGTATTGGATGCCAATATGCCAATGGAGATGAACCTTTTCCTCTTATTTCCATTTATAATCTCATTATGATTTGTAAGGCTATTCAATAGCTTAAGCACCCAGAAGTGAGCAAACTAAGTCCAAACTTTAGTTTCCATCCGAAAAAATATGTCTGCCTATGTATTACTTGCTGCTTTCCCATTTCAGACTTGACATGGCCTCCTCAGTAACTACCCTGTGTTATTGGAAACATCTTTAAAAAAAAATTTCTCTGAAGCCTTGACAGGCAGGCAAGTGACCAATTTATGCATACGAGGAAAACATATCTTGGCATAGGATCTCTCAGTTCTGGTCTTCCCTATGTGTATGCAGTGTATTGCACAGAGCTCTTCACCACTCATAAGATGTCTCTGAAGGGAAGACATTAAGAACTGGCAGGTCCTATTGACCACGGTGTGCAACTTTGCTATATTTTGGCAACAAACTCCACAGCTCTTGGTCTGCCTTTCTCTCTCTCTCTCTCTCTCTCCCTCTCTGTCTCTCTCTCTCTCTCACACACACACACACAGAGAGAGAGAGAGAGAGAGAAGAGAGAATTATCTCTAAAGGCACCAAAGTTGTTAAGAAATGTAGTGATTTTGCTGAGCAGATCTGCAAGGAAAACTTCCAGGAATAAATAATCAACCTCTTATCTAATCATCTTATATATAGTTCACCCTTGAACAACACAAGTTTGAAATGTGCGGGTTCACTTACATGTGGATTTTCTTCCACCTCTGCCACCCCTGAGACAGCAAGGGCAGCCCCTCCTCCTCCTCTTCCTCATCTGCCTCCTTAATGTGAAGATGACAAGGATGAAGACCTTTATGATGATCCACTTCCGCTTAGTGAATAGTAAATATGTTTTCTCTTCTTTAGGGTTTTCTTAATGGCATTTCTTTTCTCTAGCTTACTTTCTTGTAAGAATACAGTATACAATACATAAAACTTACAAAATATGTGTTAATTGACTGTGTTATTGGTAGAGTCCACAGTAGACTATTAGTAGTTAAGTATAGGGGGAGTCAACAGTTATATGCAGATTTTTACAGTGAGGGGATCAGTGCCCCTAATCTCCATGTTGCTCAAGGGTTGACTATGCCATGGACATTGGATGAAACACACGTCTGAAGTCAAAAGAGAAGGTGACATAGAAGTTGGATGAGATTGCCTGTTTTCTTATCTTCCTCTCCTGCACTGGAATCCATGGTTATTGTGTTGAAGTTAAATGTTCTAAAGAGTGGATTTTGGAACCTTAGAATGGTAAAACAATGTCAGGATGGAGGTAATTTTGGGTACCTGAACTCTAGCAGTATTATTCAAAATATTATAGCTGCTTAAACTCTGTGGCCTTTAAAATCGTCACCTATGACTGAGGGCTGGGAAGCTTATATTTAAAACCTGGGTTTATGCTGTTCAAACTCTAATATAGAGGCAGTTAAAATAACTACAATCACAGTAAGAGTCATTCTGGCTCAATTGTATTTATCATCTCCAAGTTTTTAAGTAGTAATGATGAGTAGTAATATAAGAATCGATTAATTGCAATCTGACACACTTAAACACATGTCCTATTTCTTTTTTATCTCTCTGGATAGCTATTATCTATTCTCTTTTTATAGATATGTTTTCCCTTTGATAGGAAATAATTACATTATGCAAAAATATCTTAATTGGTTCCAAGGGAATAAGCAACATGTGCATCTAATGAAAAGAAAAGAAGTAAATTTCTTATTGTGTATAGTATACTTTATTACAGAGAAAGAGGAAGAGGAGGAGGAAGATAAAGGAGGAAGGAGAAGGAGGAGGAGGAACAAGAGGAGGAGAAGGAGGAAGGAGGAGAAGAAGTGCTTAAAGTTTTAGCATTACATCAGGGAAAACAGTAAGGGGTAAAATTGATTCTGCCAGCTTTGAAGTTTAATAGGATATTTTATAATAAAGGATAAGAGAGGCAGCTTTGTTTGCATCAAATGACTGGAGTACTACCTTTCAGGAGTTAAAGTTCATCTGTGTAATTAAATCAACAGCAATCAGAACAGCCTCTTTGTGGAAAGGTCATGCATCATTCCAAAAGGTGGAACTCACAAGCACATAGAAAAAACAATAATGAATTGCCATAACATGGGGAATTTCTCCCCTACTTAACACTCCAACGGCATAGCTAGAAATTTAGATAGGAAAGTTCCAGCTAAGGTTTATATGAGGAGATGTATGACATATTGGAACATTATTCAACATATTCAACATTGCGATGTATTCAACATAATGAGACATTATTCAACAATGGTAATATTTCCTCTTTTCTTTCTTGCTTTGGAATTGATGGTTTTATGTTCTTTTGTTTTTGTTTTTTGGTTTTTGGTGGTTTTTTTTTTTAACAAATCTAATGATTCTCTTATTGGTCTCTGGAAGAGAATGCTTCTCAGAGACTATAGTGGTTATAAAGTCAGTTAAAATAGGAGGATATATGTTTAAAATTTAAAAACATATCACATTGATAAGTTGCATCATTAAGCCTTATGTAGTAACTATTAAAAAAAAACATGCAAAAAATATTTTTTTGTTTACCATAGAAATCTTATACTCTGAAGGTAAAATAGTGTTATAATTTAAATCAAGTTACTAATTATATCTATACTAGAAATTATTTTCTGGTAATATTTCTTTTAGTCCATTGTATAAGAAGAGAAGGAAGAAAACAATGTAATTTTCTTAATGAGAGAAAGTTCCAGTGGAAATTATTCAAAATGTTAAGGCTGTTCACACGCATCAAAGTCAATTGAAGAAACGAAGATCAACATCAGCAGATTAATATTGTGTATACAACTGGAAATATTTTTTTAGAAGAAAAACATTTTTAGGACAAGAATTATGCACCTAAGTATTGAATTAAGTTGAGATGATTTAGGAAAATTGAAAATTTTAAATGTACAAATAAACAAATAAACGAAAACCTCCTTCCAGCAAAACACACCAATTCTCAGTCAAATGCTATACAAACAGAATGAAATGAAACAATCTGCAGTTGCATTTTTAAAAAATAAAATGTAAGCTTAAATAAGTGATCTTCAACATTAGGTACACCGAAAGTGGCTTCCAAATATTCAAGGTATTTGCCCTAACAGAACTAATGTCCATGAAATTAAAGTGCTTGTATTTTTATTTTCATCCCTAACCTGGGGATCACTCTTGTTCCTCTCCACTTTAGTCACACTTACTTTCTTTTTATCAGTTTTCTACCAAAGATGAGGAATAAGCTAATTAAGTGACTTTGAGGACGTTAATAAAAATAATCCTCAGAACAAACTAATTTTAAGAGCTGCTAATCTAAATTAGTCAGTTACATGGGAATACAAAGTTATCTTAGTTTCTCGGTGGTCTTACATTCAGTCATATGTAGCCTAGCTGAAGATGAACTTGGAATGTGAGTACTCATCTATGAGGGAAGTAAGGCACCCTGAATGGTTTCTAAGTTCAGTCTTCATGCTTTTTAATAGAACTTGTACTTTACAAAACCAAAGGAAGGTTGAGCTTCCATCTCCAGTCACTACTTTTCACTGAGTGACCACTATCCAACTGTTAATTTCCTGGCAATGCTGTGAGAAAATATTCCATCCTATATTCACTGCCCACATCAGGGAAAAAATATATTTTTTAAGATATTATTGTCACCTCCTGCAAATTTCCAGGGGATTTTACTGTTGGCGGCATACTTTTATGGGTTTATCAACACAGTTTTTATATAGTTGGAATAGGTGAATGTTACAAAATAAAGAATAAATTATTCCTATAACAGCAATAACAACATGTAATTTTCAAAAGATACAGTTTATATTAACATTGTCAAAAGATATAATTTATCTTAACACCAAATATATTGCTAACTGTATATATTAATATTTGTATGAAACTATATATGTATATATTAAAACATAGTATTTATAATGTATGTGTATATGTGCTTGGGTATACATATTTGAGCATGTGTGTGTGCATATGAAAGCATGCATGTATATGTGTGTGCCTATAAAATACAGCTAACAAATGAGAAAAAACAATTTGAGGGCTGGGCATGGTGGTTCATGCCTATAATCCCAGCACTTTGGGAAGCTGAGGTGGGAGGATCGCTTGAGGTCAGGAGTTTGAGACAAACCTACGCAACATAGCAAGACTCTATCTGTACAAAAAAGTTTTTTAAAGAAATTAGGCGCACATGGTTGTGCACGCCTGTGGTCCCAGCTTCTTGGGCGGTTGAGACAGGAAGATTGCTTGAGCCCAGGAGTTGGAGGCTGCAGTGAACTACGATTGCACCACTGCAATCCAGCCTGAGTGAGTGAGATCCCATATCAAAAATAAATAAATTAATTAATTAAGGATAAAACTAAGATTCTATATTGTGTGGCATTGAAAAAATTAAATATGGCAAAAGTATGAAGTAGTCATGTTTAAGAAAATCCTCCATCTTTAAAATAATTGTAAATCCCACATACATGCTATCAGATTCCCTACAGATTTCCCTGTGGAACTTACAGAACATATTGTCTCACATAATAAAGGCCAGTGCCTTCTAAGGCCCGGTGTAGATTTTGTTGCATTATATAAAATGCTAAAATCTACATGTCACCGTGTTTACAACTTGAGGCCAAACACGATCCAATTTCTAATAAGCAGACACATCCTTGTAAGATTTGAAAACCTC
The DNA here is from genome assembly GCF_007565055.1 of Rhinopithecus roxellana. Classification (NCBI taxonomy): domain Eukaryota; kingdom Metazoa; phylum Chordata; class Mammalia; order Primates; family Cercopithecidae; genus Rhinopithecus; species Rhinopithecus roxellana. The sequence goes on from NC_044555.1 coordinate 70,880,823, forward strand.
TGGGAAAACAATTGCATTTGGAATTCATGCTTCTGCTGGCTGGCATGGTTAGGAGTGAGTTCAGTTTTTCTGCAACAATCATAGTGCATATTTTTACAATTGCCTTGCTTGTAGCTATTGAGTGGTAGAACAGGGAGAGGAGTGTGTCATACATTTGAATCTGACTATGGGTTTGAGTGTTTTTGTCCCCATAGATTTGTATGTTGGAACCTAATCTTCAAGGTATTAGGAGGTGGGAAATTTGGGGGGTAATGGTGTCATGAGGGTGAAGCCCTTGTGAATGGGATTAGTGCCTTACTAAAAAAACACCCCCTAGAGCTCCCTTGCCCCTTCCACCATGGGAGGACACAGTGGGAAGGCACCATCTATGAACTAGGAAGTGGGTCCTCACCAGACACTGAATTTGCCACGCCTTAATCTTCAACTTCTGGCCGTCAGAACTGTGAGCAATAAATGTCTGTTTTTTCTAAACCATTCAGTTTACGGTGTTTTTGTTATAGCAGCCTGAAGGGACTGAGACATATGGGGTCCATCTGTGTCAGCTGGAAGACATACCTCTCAGAATTCCAGCTTTCTAAAATCATAGCAAAGGAAAAAAGACCCATAAATTTTAGTGATTCTAGAAACTTTTCTGGGAATCTTGCCTAGAAAGTCAGCATAAAGCCTGCTCCTTCATTTGTCCCACTAAATGTATATACCATTACAATTGCTTTAGGATTAGAGTGGATCTACTGGCTTTAGCTGGAACAGGAACAGAAAACAGTCTTCTGAAGATGAATGCAAAGATCAGAACTTGTCCAAAAGTGTGCCAAGGGTTCCAGAAGTTAGAGTAATGAAGACAGTAAGGTGAATACAGAGGGATTAAATATTGATGACTCAAATGGGAGGGATTAGAACCAGAACTAGGAAACATAAAAACATTTGTATAAGAGAAATGCAATTACCAAACAGTGGGGAAAAGAGAGATTATTTATCAAGTAGTGCTGGGATACTAGGAAAAAGCCCAATTTCACATCTAAAAAATTCACTTCTAGAGAGATCTTAAAAAAAGTTCTTGTGCCTTCCCGTTTATTTTATTTTCATCTGGACTATATATATTTATATATTATATATAAGTACATATTACATCTATATATATTTACATATAAATATACATGATATATATGTAATATATATAATATATTTTATATAATATAATATATGTAATGTAATATATATAATATATTTTATATAATATAATATATGTAATGTAAAATATATTACATATATTTATATATAAATATATATTACATAAGATTTCTATATATTATATACATATATTACATCTATAATTATATATATATTTGTTTATATATTTTTAAGAGACAGGGTCTGGCTCTGTTGCCCAGACTAGAGTGCAGTAGCAAAGCCATGGCTCACTGCAGCCTCTACCTCCTGGGCTCAAGTGAGCCTCCTGCCTCAGCCTCCTCAGTAGCTGGGACTACAAGCATGAGCCACCATGCCCAGCCAAGTATTTCTTAAATAAAGAATAAAAATAAATATAAATAAGTAAATAAAATGATTAAGTTTTTATATTAAAACTTTAAATGCTATTCATTAACAGCTGATATTTGCAACAAAGATCTAGGCTTCCATATGTCCCAGTTTGTTCAGAAATAATAGTGTAGCCTTTCACTTTCAAATATGTTTCTTTTGGGTTATAAATAGTTTGACTAACCTAGACACAAACATCAAAGGGTAAATATCTGAAATACATGAAACACTTCAAAACTCGATTGTAAAAAACCATAAAATAGTATTTGAATTTCAATGCTACATTTCAAAGATAATAAAATATTTACGGCCAACAAACAAAATACAATCAACCTCATTTGTAACTTGAAAAATAAAAACTAAACTGTAAAACCTTAGCATTTTACATCCGTGAGATTGCAAATATTTAGAAATCTGACAATAGCTATGAAATCTCTCTTAAAGACAACAGAAACTCACATACTGTGAGTCAGAGTGTGTTTTGTTGTGAATTTTTGTGGAACAATTTGGTATTCATTATCTGAAAAGTAAAATATATATCCTAAACCCATTCCTTTGCCTTCTGGCTATGTTTCCTAAAGAGACATGTGCAATTATGCTCTTATCAACATTGTTGATGATAGCCTTAAAATGGGTAGAACTCACCTTGTAACCACCTGAGAGGTTCTTCCCGCACAGTGCAGAAAGAAAGACCATGACTTTGTAGTAGAGAAAGAGTTTAATAGACACAAGCCTGGCCATGCCATGGGGGAGATGGCGCCCTGTGCAAACCATCTCATTCAAAGTTCCTAAGTTAGGGTTTTTTCAAGGGCAGTTTGGATGAATGGGTGGGGGTGGCCAGGTAACAGGAGCGTGCTGCTGATTGGTTGGGGTGGAGATGAAATCATAGGGGGTTGAAGCTGTCCTCCTGTAGGGCCAAATTACTTCTGGGTGGGGCCACAAAAGTGGGGTTGTTGGTCCATGTGGAGCCATGGGTGTCTGGCAAGCAAAAATCCTGGAAAGATATCTCAAAAGGCCAATCTGCAATAGTGTTTTATTTGCAGGAGTAATTGGGGAAGTTACGTATCTTATAACCTCTGGAATAATGGCTGACAATCCTTTATGTCTGCAGGATTCAAGCTCCTCTCCTCTCCCTGGGCTGATGGCCTCCTGTCAACTTTACAAAAGTGGTTTTGGGGCAAGGCCTATTATCATTTTAACTGTAGCCTAAGTGTCTTCCAAAATTAATTTGGCCCAATAGCCCAGGAATAATTAAGGGATAGGCAAGATGGGGATTGGGTTGGCTTAGCTTACTGTTATAATTTTCTCACTGATAATAACTTGCAAAGGCAGGTTCAACACATCTGTTAATAGGTGGGACATTAACAGTAACTAAACTGTGTGTAAATGGGGTATCTATGGGGGAACCTAGGATATACCATCATCCTAAAAATAAGCTTGTGACATAGTGATGCAATAAAGAGAAATGAAGCATAACTACATCTATAAGTCTGCATGTGTCTCATAGACAAAACTTATGGAGAAAATCAAGTTCCACAAGAGGGTATGCAATGTGACCCCAATCATGTGCAGTTAAGACCACTAAAAAATTATACAATGAATATATCTCTGTGGAGCAAAATTGTGTACAAATTGAGGGAATGATAAGTACATAATTCTATGGCATGATGTGTGTGCACCGGAAGTAGTTTGCTATGGCTGCTCTAACAAATTGCCATAAACTTGATTTCTTATAACAAGAAACATTTATTACCGTACAGTTCTGAAAGTCCAGAGTCCTCAATGAATGTCACTGGGCTGAAACCACAGTGTTGGAAGAGCTGGGCTCTCTCTGTAGGGGAGAATCTGTTTCTTTGCATGTTCCAGCTTCTAGAAGTTGCTGCCTTTCCTCTTTTCATGGTCCCTTCTAATGTCTTCAAAGGCAGCAACATCAGGCTGATTCTTCCTCTAACGCCTTCTTCCAATTTTAAGGATCATGTAGAACCCACCTGGGTAACGCAGGATAATCTCTTTATTTGAAATTTAGCCTATCGACTTCCATCTGCAACCATAATTCCCTGCATCATGGGATATAACATAACAAGTTCCAGATAATATAACAAGTTCCAGATAAAATGATGTGGGCATCTTAGGGGATCATTTTTCTGCCTATGACAGTGTATTAGTTTGTTCTCAATCTGCTAATAAAGACATACCTGAGACTGGGTAATTTATAAAGGAAAGAGGTTTAGTGGACTTACAGTTCAGCATGGCTGGGGAGGCCTCACAATCGTGGAGGAAGGCAAAGGAGAAGCGAAGGCATGTCTTACGTGGCGGCAGGCAAAAAGAGTATGTGCAGGAGAACTCCCCTTTATAAAACCATCAGATCTCATGAGACTTATTCATGTAATGAGAACAGCACAGGAAAGACCCACCCCCATGATCAATTACCTCCCACCAGGTCCCTCCCACAATATGTGGGAATTGTGGGAGCTATAATTCAAGATGAGATTTGGGTGGAGACACAGCCAAACCATATCAGACAGGTACTGGGATGAGAGGGACTCTTGATTATAGGCTTTATCATAACAATTTATATTTCCTTGATCTTACAAATATTTGATGAAGCATTTTTAAAAATAAAGAAGATAGTATATGTCTTGTTAATTTCTATTTACAGCAAGGTAGAGAGATTACTGTTTACAGTAGTAATAGGAAGTTTATTTCCAATAAAATATAAAAGAAATAATTCTAATCTCAATGAGATTATTGTTCACTTGTATGTAGTAGAGGGGTGTGTGTGTGTATGTGTGTGTGTGCGTGTGTGTGTGTGTGTGTGTGTGATGTTTACTCCAGAAGCTTTATTTCTTCTTTATTTATTTAAGGTTTTTCTTCTTTATTTCTGATTTAATGAAGTTTCATAAAATTATGCCCAACTGGCTTGATTTGCTTTTTTCTTTGAATTTTTTTTTTTAATTTGCACAGTTCCAATTGAGCACTCTTGGCAGAACACCTGTCTTTCTCCAGTTATGAGAAATGGTCAACTATTATTTCCTTTGATTCGGTATATCATTTTTCCTTTCTAATTTTCCCTAAAAAATGGTGTTCAAAAATCTGGATATAAATACCATGTCTACTAAAATGTATTATATATTTTTTCACATAATATATATTAAACATAAAGTATATATTTTATATAAAGTATGTATATAATATATATCAAATATATATAATATCTAATGTATGTAAAGTATATATAATGTATAAAATATATGAAGCATCTAAAATGTGTACACACACACACACATACACATACACACCCAATGTATATGTTTATATGTTTTGGGACTATTCCTCAGCTCAATTTGTGAGATTATTAAATTTTTCTATTACTCAGCACAACCTATTCTATAGTACCCTTCTTGAGATTTTATTTCCACATGGTTAAAACACACACATACACACACACACACACAAAATCAACAACAGAAGGAAATGAATTCTCCCCTAGAGCCTCATGAAGTTCTGTGGACACTTATACAATGAATATATATGTTATGTTATATATATATTATGTTATATATATATATGTTATATATATATTATGTTATATATATATATATGTTATATATATATGTTATATATATATTATGTTATATATATATGTTATATATATATTATGTTATATATATATGTTATATATATATAATGTTAGCCCAGTGAGGCCTATTTCTGGCTCCTGTATCTGTAAAGAAATAAATTTGTGTTGTTTAAAGCCATCAGGCTCGTGGCAACTTCTTACAGCAGCAATAAAACAACCTGACACACTTACCAGTGCTCACCTGTACAAAAAGTAATATTGTATAGCACATCAAGGGAAAATGACAGGGATATTGATATAAATTTGCCAACAATAGTTACTTTTATAATAGAAAACATCAATAATAAAATAAATGCAAAAGATTAAGAACAAAGTTAAATGCTGGATTCCTGTATGTCCAAATTAAAATCCATTGGAAGCTTCCCATGGCAAACTGGATTTCAAGTACACAGCTTTTCTTACATCCAGTTTAACAATCTAAGCGGATATGCACCATAATGTATCAAGATTTTTAAAATTGTAATGGCTTCAAATTATAATCACGATCGATGGATTTTTTTTGGTATCACATATGTATTTAAAAAATTCAGTGTGGATTTATGCAAGTATTTGAAGACTGTGCATTTGGTTGTCATCCCTGAAGTCTCTTCCTCCTTGTGCCTTTGTTTTGTGTGCATTTCACAATTTTTTGGCATGATAGCTAGGATTTGTCTTGCAATTGTTTCTGTGGGATTGTGTCAAAGCCTATGGGAGCATATGAGTTCGTATCTGACAGGGTCTGGGGACACTAAGTGTGAGGTCACTTTAAATTAATTTGGCCGGGCAAGGTGGCTCATGCCTGTAATCCCAGCACTTTGGGAGGCTGAGGCAGGTGGATCACCGGGGGTCAGGGATTCAAGACCAGCCTGGCCGACAGGGTGAAACCCCATCTCTACTAAAAATACAAAACTTAGTTGGGCAGGGTGGCACGTGCCTGTAATCCCAGCTACTCGGGTGGCTGAGGCAGGAGAATCACTTGAACCTGGGAGGTGGAGGTTGCAGTGAGCTGAGATCACACCACCACACTCCAGCCCGAGCGAAAGAGTGAGGCCCTGTCTCAAAAACAAAATAAAATAAAAATTAATTTATATAGAAAAATTCTAGGGCCACAGAGAATTGTCTATTCAGGCTAAAAATGCACTGCCTGGTGGTTATGAGCTTTCGAGGGTAGATTGTTTGTCCCTTCTATTGAGAGTCAAGATTGCAGTTGGGCAATTTTCTTTGCTATCTTTGTGAGAGGTCACATTTCTAATTCACCCTTCTCTGAGGTTGAAATGCTTTAGAGTTCCACAGTTGTGGGAGTTTTGTATTAGGTGCACTACATTGACTAAGTGTGGAACTTTATGTTCTTTCCCTTGTACATCATAAGGCTATGAAAACGGAAGCTCAATTTCCCCAAATTGGAGCATTGTGCGTTAGTTGAGTGCTAGTGCTATGCTTAGTTCTTGCGTTTTGAATTGAAAAGATTTAGCCTGCTAATTCTTTTTTGTTATTATTTTTTGCACCCCATGAATTGAAGATTTGTTGTTCATTCCACAGTTGGTGTTTGCCTTCATCAGGTTGGCATATATGAGAATGCTAACAAGGAGAATTCCTGAAGAAAACAAAATGTGTTTTAAAACATTATTGATGGAAACAAACTCCTTTTTTTCTCACACTGTCTAGATGTGAGCATTTAAAAAACATGTAAAATTGTTGTGTGGGTGTGTGTATTTGGTGTGTTATTAAAATTAATTTTGGGCTTAGGCATCGTGGCTCACGCCTGTAATCCCAGCATTTTGGGGAGCTGAGGTGGGTGGATCACCTGACCAACATGGCAAAACCCCATCTCTACTAAAAACACAAAAATTAGCTGGGCGTGGTGGCATGTGCCTGTAATCCCAGCTACTTGGGAGGCTGAGGCAGGAGAATCTCTTGAACCTGGGAGGCGGAGGTTGCAGTGAACCAAGATTTCGCCATTGCACTCCAGCCTGGGTGACAGAGTGAAACTCCATCTCAAAATAATAATAATAATAATAATAATAATAATAATAATAATTTTTGCTCTTCACATTTATTAAAAATGGCAAGGAAGCGTTTACCTTTACTTCTCAAGGCTGTTGCAAGAAGGATCAAGACTGTTTTAACAGGGGAGAGAGAGAGAATTCAACTCTGAATATACTAGCATTAGGGGATTGATAGTGTGGGGGCCATAGACTCCTGGCCCCTTAAAGGTTTGTTGAAAAATCCCTGACCCGAGGCAGATTGACTAGTAGGAGAAAAGGCATCCACATTTACTTAATGTGTATATTCCTTCATTCCTTTGGAATGAAGACCAAAACCCACAATGATGTTCAGAAGCTTATGCACCATGTTGAGGTTACAGAAAGAATGGGGACTTGGATACTAGTAAAGCAGATTTTGTGTGGAGGAGAAGAGGAATTCTACTGAGGGGCAATAAATGATTACCAGGGAGAATGATGGGATCAGGAACCGAGATTAACTTGTAAGTAGTTCTTTTTGAAATTTGAATGATCCTTGGAGACAGTCATTATACTTGTAAAGAAAGGTCTGCTTGGATGTGGTTACATCTTGCCCTTCTTTTCTGCAATAGACAATGAGATAATTTGAAGGGGAAGTAAAAATAATTGTTCTCCTTCATGGGACTGGATCTTGGGCAGCTAAAGGAACTTCTGCTTCTTTGGGAGAGACAGTGTGTGTGGAAGGTCAGAGACACCTTGAGGCTTCGTCAGTTCAGCACATCAAAATGCCATCTTTTGGAGTATGACATCAAAATAGCCAAGGGATAGGATGAGGGGGTGGATGGAAAACTACTAAGAGGAACTTGGCTAGGCATCAAGGGTACAGGAAGAGGAGCTTAATTGGAGATGAAGAGTAAGGAGGTGGAGATCCTTGATAAACTGTTTTTGCAGGATTCATTGCTAAAACTCAGTTAATGGGCCACACAACAGGGGTGGCGCCAAGGACAAGGCCAGGTGAAAAAGAGGACTCAGAGGGGCCACCGTGAAGTTTGGTCTGGGAGAGAGTTTTTGTGAGTCTTTGTGTGTGGGTCTTTTCTCTCTTTGACGTAAGAGCCATTCTCACACTTATTTCTCTCTGCGTGCAATTCCATGGTCCATTGCCAAGCGGCATCTTTAATTAGTTTCAGTCAATGGAGTCAGAAGCGTTTGAACCAGAACCACTCCATCTTGAATAGGGGCCAGGTAAAATGAGGCTGAGACCTACTGGGCTGCATTCCCAGATAGTTAGGCATTCTAAGTCACAGGATGAGACAGGAGGTCAGCACAACATACAGGCCATAAAGACCTTGCTGATAAAACAGCTTGCAGCAAAGAAGCTGGCTGAACCCTCACCAAAACCAAGATGGCCACAAGAGGGACCACTGGTCATCCCCACCAGCACCATGACAGTTTACAGATGCCATGGCAACGTCAGAAAGTTACCCTATATGCTCTAAACAGGGGAGGCATGAATAATCCACCCCTTGTTTAGCATATCATCAAGAAATAACCACAAAAATGGGCAACCAGCAGCCTTCGGGGCTGCTTTGTCTATGGAGTAACCATTATTTTATTCCTTCACTTTCTTAATAAACTTGCTTTCACTTTACTCTGGACTCACCCTAAATTCTTTCTTGCACAAGATCCAAGAGCCCTCTCTTGGGGTCTGGATTGAGATCCCTTTTTTGTAACAGTGGGAGGCTATGGTAGAACTTGAGAGGAGAAAGGAGCTTAAAATCCAAGTAGTTCAATATTTCTTCTGAGAAATAAAAATAAAATCCTAAGCCCCCCAATCAACTGAATGATCCCCCTCTTGGCCGTGGGGACTCCAGGCTTACAAACTTAGTTCTCACCCATGACAAGATAGGAGGTTGGATTCACGTCTATATGCCCTTTTCTTGTTAACCTTTAACCAGAATTATTTCCTAAGTAGTAAACTGAAACCAGGTCTAGAAAAAAGAAACAGAGGACTAATTCTTTTTTGGCCCTTAGCCAATCATCTGAGGCCACCACTAGTCCCCTCTCCCTCTTTCCAGTTTTGGAGTGACAGCTTACTAGTTTCACAAGGCATCCTTCCCTAAAACCTGACCAACCTCTCATGGAGGATGCACAGTGAGTGTTTTTGTGTCTTCTCCTTCACCACTTGTCATCAGAGGGCTGACAACTTCACCCTCGTGATGCTAACACCACCCTGATTTTTTGGTTCTTGTGTGTGTTTGTGGTAATTTTTGAGACAGGATCTCACTCTGTCACCCAGACTGGAGTGCAGTGGTGCAATCACGACTCACTGCAGCAGCCTCTACCTCCTGGGCTCAAGCTATGCTCCCATTTCAGACTGAGTAGCTGGGACTACAGACATGAGCCACTGCACTCATCCCACCATTTTTTAAAAGCATGCTACTTATGAAGAGGCATGAAGCTCAACTGTGCATGTGCATGTTTCTCCTTTTATAAATATTAATGATTCTTCTTGTAGCTTATTGAATATGTATACTCAGCCAATCCATTCAGCATAAATACCTGTTTTATTCTTCTCTCCCTCAAAGTTTTTACTCTCAGCTTTTTCCAGCAGCTATACTTCCCAGCCTATGGGATGACCAACATGTAGGCTGCAACCCATTACGAGAAATAAAGTTCTCCTTTTCAAATTTTTCAAATTTATGAACCTCGTGATTCTGCAGTTGACACCTTTCTTCCAGAAGCTTCACCATCAATGGCCTTGTCTTTCCATGATTACAAGTCCTGCTAGGTAGGTCCAGCACCTGGACTGTAGGTCTACCCTCTGGCCCTAAGAGAAGTAACAGTGGCTCTCTGAGGTCGAGGTGGAGGGCTCATTTCTTAATAGGCTTAAAGTCTGATTAGATAATATAACTCAATTTCCCAACAAATACAAGTTCATTTCCTTAAGGAGTTATCCCAATATATAAAACAGAACAGAATTTCAGATACCACCTTTTATTCACATTAGCATAATTTCTACTTCTCTGTCACATCCCATTTGCTTTTTTCAGCTCTTTCCATGCCTTTGCAAATAGGTTTCTATATGGGATTCTTCCAGCAAAAATCAAAATTATAACACTTGAAGATTACTTTTTGTCAACAAGAAATTTTATTGTGCTCCATTACTAAAATTTTGACATTATCTATAATTAAAGCTAGTATTACTTTAACATAAATAATAATAATAACATAATACAACTTACATACAGTAAAAATGTGTGGACAAAATATACACATTTTGTAAAACACATACAAACAAAAAAGATAGCTAAAATTTAGTTTAAGACTTAATTGGCTTTTATTTGCAATTTATGAACTGGGTAGCAGCCCATTCTCTAAGATAGAATAAGAGCTCTTGACTGGGCGTGGTGGCTCACACCTGTTATCCCAGCACTTTGGGAGGTCGAGACAAATGGATCACTTGAGGTCAGGAGTTCAAGACCAGCGTGTCCAACATGGTGAAACCCGGTCTCTACTAAAAATACAAAAATTAGCCAGGCGTGGTAGTACAAGTCTGTAATCTCAGCTACTTGGTAGGCTGAGGCACAAGAATCACTTGAACCTGGGAGGTGAAAGTTGGAATGAGCTGAGATCACACCACAGCACTCCTGCCTGGGTGACAGAGAAATACTCTGTCTCAAACAAACAAACAAACAAACAAAAAACAATAAGAACTCCCAGTGGGCATGACACAACCATGGGTTTTATAAGATGGGAACAAATAAACAGAACAATCAAAAGAAGTAGATCAGTAAACATCAGATTACTTCAGGTCGTTTTTCTTGTAATGTTTAAAGCAGAGGGGACTTATGCTGACTCAGGTTATCTGGGCCCTTTCTGATTAATTGCTGTGACTTTCCTGTTCTTAAGCAAAACTAATTGGTTTGGGATTTTCTGGCTTCCGTAAAATTTCACTTTTGTTATTTGGCACTTAGCATGAGTGACTCCATTTTAATCTGGTCTGTTGGGACCTGGTATAGGAGGTCAGTCCAAAACAACCCCCTTCAATACATTCTATATAATGATTCTGTTAGATTAGCTTGTGTGAGTTCTGGGGTTTTTTGTTGTTTGCTTGTTTTTTGAGATGGAGTCTCACTTTGTTGCCCAGGCTGAAGTGCAGTGGCGCTATCTTGGCTCACTGCAACATATGCCTGTTGGGTTCAAGTGATTCTCATGCTTCAGCCTCCCAAGTAGCTGGGATTACAAGCACGCACTACCACACCCAGCTAATTTTTGTATTTGTAGTAGAGATGGGGTTTCACTATGTTGGCCAGTCTGACCTCACACACCTGACTTCAAGCGATCCACACACCTTGGCCTCCCAAAGTGCTGGGATTACAGGTACGAGCCACTGCGCCCAGCGAGCTTGTGTGAGTTCTGTTTTTCTGAGTGGATCATAACTAATATACTCTATATTTTTATTAAATCAAAAGCTAACTTAAATTTAAATTTAATTTTACTTTGGTACCTTTGCATAGTTGATTGATTATCCCTTTATGCCCTGGAATTAATAGGGCATATATTGAAAAGATCCTAGGGGATTCCAAGAGCCCTTCATTCCTCACCAGTGACAACGACTTGTCTAGAAGAATGATATGTCAGTTCAGCAATTTTCCCAGAGACAAGACACTTTTGTGTAAATCATGGGCAACGTTAGCATTCTAACCTATAATATTTGTATGTCTAGAAATCTTTGTTTCTGGATTTAAGTCTTCATGTAAACCCTGTAAAAGTTACACTAGCATAAATTGTTCATTCAGTTGTGTCATTGATATTTTAAGAATTATAAATTTTAAGTGAGACTTTTAATATTAGGATTATGGTACCACCAAATATTGAACCAAAAAAACTATGATTTTTGAGCTAATTCATTATTTTTTAAAATATATATATAACTCATGTTACGTCTTAAGACTCACAGTTGGATTAGATAACTCAATTTCCCAACAAAATACAAGTTAATTTCCTGAAGAAGTTATCCTAATAGACAAAGCAGAATAGAATTGTAAAATATCATCTTTTATTCACATTAACATGTCTATTTGTCTGTCAGTGAAAAGAATAATGAAATTCTTTCTCTTTCAAATCTCACAGATATTTAAAGGATATTGTCAACTCTCTTTTTCTACTTCGTACCCCCTGCCACTGTGTAGTTACTGGCAATGTTGATTTTCTGTCATGGAAATTATCTCATTGGCTCGTGCATACATCTTTTCTCGTATCTTAACATGAGTAAGTGAGTGAAGCCCTAGACCACAAAAATAATTCAATTTAAAGAAAAAAAAATTCATCATATAAATTAAATTAACACTATTCTAAAGCACATATTTTGAGCATTATTGGCAGAGACTTATACTTTAAATGTTGCCTAATTCATTTCAGTTCCAGAGTCGCACATTGAAATTTAACACTATAGAGGACAACAAATCACAACATAAATGTCTGTGATGGTTTTTAATTTACAAGTGTCTGTCACATGCCTTATGTTTTAAACATGAGTGGCATTCAAGTCTTTCACAATAGATTTGTCTATTTCTTTTATGCCTCTCATGAGTTTGCAACATATCGGAGAGTAGGTCAAATCTTAGTCGTTTTTATGGAGCAAGAAAACTTGACATTCTACCCTTGTTTCATCTAAAGTTTCAGGAAGGTCTGGGCAAGCCTTGAAGTCTGTTGTATACAGTACTTGTGGATAAGTAAGAAATGTTCTGGAATTATGCATTTTGTTGGAAGAACATTGAGCTGGTTCAGAAAATCAACATCAGAAAAAAGTAAATTTTAATGGGTTTGGTGGGTGGTGCTGAACTTATTTTCTTACTCTAGACCCTTCTCAAAACGTAATGTAAAAACAAAAGTTATGTTATGAAAATCTCAGGAATATATAATGCATATCAGGCAGAGCCTCTCTGCCATTTTTACCTGAATTTACCAGAGGTTGTTCCTTGGATTTGATTAGCTTGTGTTTGTTTCCCAAAAAGTTACTTATTCACATGACCTTATAGCCCTAAGATACGTGATACCACTTCCAGGTTTTGAAACACAGGTTTTTGTTAGACAACACAATTTTGGTTTTATCTGACATTTTTGCATATTTCTTCTCGAGCACTATTGTGGATACTTTCTTTTACCCTCCCTGAAATTTTCATGTTCTCCATAGATGCCCGAGTATTCATTTTCTTATTTTTTTCTAACCAGTCTCAACAGGCAGTTGAATTTAATCCTTTCAAATAGTATATAAAACCTGATTACTTGCCTGTCTAGAAATCTTACTAGCTATACACCAAACACTGATCTCTCTCCTTAAATCTATACCTTGAATATTTAATAAATTTTTATCTTGTACAGGCAAGGATCTGACAACTTGTCTCTTAATATGTGTTTCTTTTTCATGTTTGTTTATTTTTAGAAATGATATGCTCACAATGATTCTTGCCATTTTTTTTCCTTTAAAGATGTCTTTCTGTTTGAATTATGTGTGTTTTTTCTTTTGAGATGTGTCTCTGAATATCTTTTCCCCCTTCTTGTTCCTCTTCTCTTACAAAATCTTTGTTTGTTTGTTTGCTTGCTTGTTTTGAGACAAGGTCTTGCTCTGTTATTCAGGCTGAGTGCAGTGGTGTGATCATAGCTCACTGTAGCCTCAACCTCCTCAGGCTCAAGTGATCCTCTCACCTCAGCCTTCCAAGTAGCTGGGACCACAGGTGCACACCACCAAAAATACATGGGGCTAATTTTTGTATTTTTTTGTGGAGACAGGGTTTTGCCATATTGCTCAGGTTGGCCTCAAATTCCTGGACTCAAGGGTCCAGTTCACCTCGACTTTCCAAAGTGCTAGAACTGTAAGCATGAGCCACTGTGCCTGGTCCTCTTATAAAATCTTTGTGTTGGACCCTTTCATTCTCTTTATTCTTCTCTTTATTTTTCATCTTTTCTGTTTTTCTCTTAATTTCATTTGCTTTGGTAAATAAACAGGTGAGTCTCTTTGGCTTACTTAGTATAATCTCTTTGCTTACATTATGGGCTTTAAAATTGTGTTTCTTAATTTGTCGAAATGAAAAATAAAATAGCATCCCCTACTCTTCCTATGAAGAGTGAAGAAACTGACTTTAATTCGATATTTGAAACTCTCATTTTAAATAATTTTAATATACTTTTGCCTATATACATCTGCATGTTTATTTTTATGTGGATATAACAATGAACTATATTCCTTATGTTGACATGGTACATCATAATCTGGTTTTATTAAACACCTAGTTGTATTATTTTATAATCTTAATGGTTACTGACTGTGACATTGGTGTATAATTAAGATAAACCAATATAGGCAACATAGATAATCCAAATTAGGTTTTTAGGAAAAAGAAAACTGATAAATAAGAATATTAAGATAACATTATTAGTCATTGTGATGAGGTTGAGGCAAGGCCAATAGCAATTTATAAGACAGAATTATTTCGTATATCTACTTTGTCCAAAGAGTAACTTGGTTGCAGGTATTATATGAACTTTAATTTTTTTTCTTAGGGATGCAAACCAAATATGTAAACAAATTAAAAGGGTAAAATATTGAAGTACAATAAGCATTTCTTTCTTACAAACCACTCACCAAGACAATTAATTAAAGTCATATTTGAACCATTTTTCTTTTTGACATATGGGTTAGATCACAAAACAAAACAAAAACAATATATAACTACATATATGTAACTACATTTAACTATATATAAAAATAATATAGTTACTATATATGTGACTATATTTAACTATATATAGCTACCTTTATATATATCATAAAGAAGCAAAACAAAGCATAAAGAATACAATTTTTTTCAGAAATGTGAATTTTTCTTGTTTATGTGAACCATTATCAATCACTATTAACCAACCAGAATACTTGCTCAGTTAAATTTTAAGAAAACCTGTAATCTAATTCATTAATTAACTTTAAGATTATTCAAAGAATAGCATTCTGATTCTCAAAAATATTTCAAAGTAATAACATAGAAATTTTTTGCCTAATTCCAAAGGAAGCAAGGGGAGCTCATTTGGTGAAGCAGCAGGAGATGTGGGATTTAGATGCGTTGCTGCCTGCTGGAAATGCTGATCAATGAAGGAACCAAATGCATATAATTGAGAGCCATTGTATGCTGCAGAGGAATAGCTGCATTAGAATAAAAGTACTTTATGATTACATTCTGAAGCTGCCATGCCATTCTACGTCCAGGACTATTATAACAATGACATTTGTTTTCATCTGCTTTTGTAACGGTTTGAATTGGCTCAGGATTTGAGTAATTATTAAGTACTAGTTTTATTGACTACCAGAGCCACTATTTTAAAAATTATGTGTGTAATTTCTAAAGGCATGTTTCTCTTCATTCATTTCATTGCTCTTATTTCAAGGGGCCTGCCATGATCTTCATTTTTAGTAACTTCATTGTTTAGATTATTCACTAGAAAGATGCTCCTCAACTTACATTTGGCTTATGTCCTGATATACCCACTGTAATGAAAATATGTATAAGTTGAAAATGCATTCAATACACTTAACCTCCCAAACATCAATATTTTACCCTTTTAAGCCTACCTTGAACGTGCTCAGAACACTTACATCAGCCTGCAGTCGGGCAACATCATCCAACTCAAGCCTATTTTACGACAAAGTGTTGACAAATTCATGTAATTTTATTCAGTACTGTACTGAACATAAAAAACAGAATGGTCGTATGGATACTGGAAGTATGGTTTCTACTGAATGCATATCCATTTTGTACCATTGTAAAGGCAAAAAATCATCAGCCTAACCATTTTAAGTTGAAGACTGTCTACATACTTGTCCAAGATTATTCACAGAATGTTAGAGTTGGTTTTCTTTCTGTGGTGAGGCCCTCTATAGGTATAATGCTTTATTACAACCAATAGCTTCTTCTGGATTTATGCTGTATCAAGACAATCCTTCATATAAAAATTGCATTTTGTAGATCCTGATAATTATTGAGGTGACAGTGAGTAACCATAAACACTAAAGCTTGGGAGAAGGAACAGGCTCTGAAATGCGTACGGTTAGATGAAGTGGTTGCATTGTTACCAGTGGCAAATCCGTATGAGTCTGCAACAAACTCAGCCCTTGCCTCCTCAGAGAAAAGAATTTGGCTCAGGAGTGTTAGGCAGGGGGGAGACCAACGTAAGTTTGAGAGCAGGAGTGAGAGTTTATTAAAAAGATTTAGAGCAGGAGGGAAAGAAAGCAAAGTACACTCGGAAGAGGGTTAAGTGGGTGACTTGAGAGATCCAAGTGCCTGGTTCAGCCCTGGACTTAGGGTTGTATACATTGGCATGGTTTCAGGGTTTGTGCTGTTCCTTCCTTGATTTTTCCCTTGGGGCAGGCTGTCGGCATGTGCAGTGGCCCACCAGCACTTGGGAGGTTCCGCGTGCCCAGTATGTTTACTGAAGTTGTGTGCATGCTCACGTGCGAAGATGAGAGGAGCCTGAGTCTTGCAAAGGCGCAGACATGAATGATTGCCAGCCACTCTTCTGGAGGTTATAAGATATGCACCTTCCCCAATTACTCCTGCAAATAACACCTTTTGTGTGTAGATTGGCCTTTTCAGAGATATTTTCCCAGGTGTTTTCATGTCTGGCACCCATGGCTCCACCTGGACCTGCCAACCCTGGTCTCTTATGGCCCCACCCAGAAGCAATTCAGCCTGTAGGAGCAATATTTGAGAGACATTATAGCAGAGCAAGGGAGGGGCTGTACCATGGAAACTGTCTTGGATTAAAGTCCAACTCCTCCATTTACCAGCTATGTAGTTAATAATTTCTCACTGGTGAAATAAAAATAATGCATTCATTCAGTTTTGTTATACAGATGAATCATGCACATAGTGATCTATTCAATACTATCATTATTTACTATTCTTGTTGTTTTGATTACCATTATCAGATACAGATTAGTGCCTCCTTTGTGAAGGACTTCCTTTTCTTAGCCTTTCTGCACTTACCCTTGGTGATCTGTTAGTGCTACATGCATTCAAATGTCATAATACTCCAGTGACTCCCCCATTGATGACTTCAGCATTGACCTCTCACCTGAAAGCCAGGGTCAAATATCCATGAGCCAACTTAACAACTAGATAAGAAACTAGAGACACAGCTGCACACAGCTGGTAAGCAGAATTGGTTGACAGGGCTGATAGGGTTTAGCTGTGTCCCTACCCAAATCTCATCTTGAATCATAGCTCCCATATTCCCCATGTGTCATGGGAGGGACCTGGTGGGAGGTAATTGAATCATGGGGGCGGGGTTTTCCTGTGCCTTTCTAGTGATAATGAATAAGTCTCATGCGATCTGATAGTTATATAAAGGGCAGTTCCCCTGCACAGTCTCTCTTGCCTGCCACCATGTAAGACATGTCTTTGCTCCTCCTTTGCCTTTGGCCATAATTGTGAGGCCTCTGAAGCCATGAGAACTGTGAGTCCATTAAACCTCTTTTTCTTTATAAATTACCCAGTCTTGGGTATGTCTTTATTAGCAGCGTGAGAATGGACTAATACGAGGGCAGACTGAAGGATTTGAAGATTGGGGTACATGAAGAGGACAGAAAGATATGGAGGTCTGAGTAATTTGGGTATGTGCAGGACTTATTAAGGAATGAGAATTTCATCTGGGTGGTACCATAGTCATTGGAGGGGTGAAAATGGAAGATGTAGGGGTGATTTCCTGAGAGCAAGCAGACTGGTTAGGAGTTCTTTTTGATACTCCAATGAAACATGGCAGTGCTTTGGCTGTGTCAAGGACAGTGGTAGTCATGGAGTGGTGAGAGAGGAAGTACTTTGGTGGTAGACCTAATAGGAATGGCTGAAGGATTGACCATGTAGTATGAGGAGTTTGCTTTGATTTGGGGTAACTGAGTGAAAAATTGGACCCCTTCATGTGACAGTGAAGCTTAGGAACATCTAGCATAAACTTTGACATATTCTGTTGAAGATCAATCTATCTGATATCCAAGAGTTGGTTAACTCAGAGCCTTACACATAGTAAATAATTGCTTAAAAAAATAAAGAAATTGAAATATGTAGGGGAAAGTGAGGAAGGGAAAGAGTGAAAATGTAACGGTTAAATTAGGTCATTTATGCAGTTTCCTCTTCTCCCATAGGCTTTTTCACCCAGAATCCTCATCTTTTGAGGTAAAATCCTATGGGAATGTTTTTCTTGATTTATTTCAGTAGGAATAAATTTTCAGCCCCAGAAAATAATGGGAGAATTGCATTCTTCCTACTTTGATTTTGTCTGTATCTTGCCTCCATACAGATCTGGTTTACAACCTGGGCTTTGGGCTCTGAGCCAATCCCTAATTACATTTTAGTTGGAGTTTTTTTTTTTTTTCTTTTATGATTTTTATTGTTATGGATTTCAGAAAGGACAGCAAGGTAAATATGAGTTTGCTCCCCTATCTTTCTCTATAAGCCTTAGACTTTTAAATACTTAGATGTTCCAGCCTTAAAGGGAAATTTATAGCCTTTTTGGAATGTGAGCTATCTTCAGTTCCCGTTTCCTTAACTCAGGTAGGTATGAATAAGAAAGCACATTTCAAGTTAAATTCTAAAGCTCACTTGTTACCATCCACATAATAGCATAAAATTAAAATGTTCCCTACCTCTTCTATTTTGAAATATCAAAGTTTAATGAATTATTCTCTACTTCAAATATTTTACTATCACATTTAGTACCTCTCCCGCTGGCCATCCTTGCTCCGAGCAGACATCATGTTTTGTTACTGGCCTTCACAGAAACGTTTCCCCATTTGTAACATCAGTGGTTTTACTGTGAAACATTACCAAATCAAACTTTACTGCTCTGTGATTAAAATGACCTTAAGAACAATCACAGCATAAAGCATCCAACTCAACTCAAACTGAAACTTGACCATCCTTGAAATTTCATGCCCGTGGCCTGCAACTGAAATTATTCTTCTGATCTTTTTCTTTTTAACAACTCACTCTCTTTTACCTTCAAGATTATGAGGCTAGAGTTTAGATGAATAATTAAAATAACATTATATAGCATTTCTCAAGGAATTCATGTATAATACTCAAAGCACATCATTCTGAGTTACACCTGAGATGAAATATACCTTTTTGGATAACAGAATTCATAAAGAAAAATATAGCCAGGATCTAACTCTGAATAAAATTTGTATGAAGGTATTGTAACTTATTAAGGACCTACTATGTACAAGTCACTGTGCTAAACATTAGAGAAATCATCTTTAACCTTCTCAGTGCTCATGAACGTTGGGTAATATCTCCCTCTATTTCTTAGGATATTAACCACATGAATCTTACATGTTTTGTTTAAAGAGGTAAATGAAGGATTTGCTCAATCAGCAAATTCTCTACTTGCAAACTGCGTTAAATCACCTTTTTTACATAAAAGTGTATGACACCCAATGAGTGCTAGTAACTGCAGTGACTTTATTTTATTAATATAAAGATATTGAAGTATGCTACTCAGGGAGATGTCTAACCATGATTGATGAGAGGTGACTTCCACAGAATTAGATAATGAACAAGAGACACAAAGTAGCTTGGTGTATCTAAATAAATATGCTTGGTCATTGTTCTTACACTTTAGTATTATTATACATTATTACAAGCCCCCTACATAGAAATATGTTTCAAAATCTTTGATAACTCAGTTAAATTTTGTCACCAACTATTACTAAGATGACGGTCATCATAGATGAAAATGCCAAACTCTATCTGATGCTCACTGATTTCACCTTTCTGATCATCATTATTCTGTATGTTGGGCCAGCCATAACACACAAGGCTTATTTTGTAAAGAAGTACATGAGTAAATACATGACCTCATGAATAACAAATATTGCTGAGATGGGGGAGTTCCCTGCACCCCTTCGTGGGACTTGCAACAGGGGTGTGGCTCGCTTACTCGGCTGCCACACTCAAACCCCTTGCAGGAGGAGCATGCAGGCGAGCCGGTGCCTGGGCCGGGGCAGTGCTTTTGGGCCCTGACCACATGACAGTGTGTAGAGGTGTGTTACAGTTAATGCTGTTTCAGCAGATACCATCCACAGATGGCTAAGTGTTAATCAGCTCAGTGGAAAGTCAGGGAGACAGCCTTTCACGCTCTGCCCTCTTGGTACTTGGGTCCTTTTCCAGCATTTAGGAAGAATCAGGTCACATGGACTTGAAGGATGGTGGATTCAGAAATTTTATTGGGTAATGGAGTTGACTGTCAGTGGGATGGGGAGCTGGAAAGGGGATGGAGTGGAAAGAGAATCTTCCCCTGGAGTTCAGCCATCTCAGGCAGAACTCTTCTCCAATGGTCCTGAGCCAAACTCCTCTCAACATTCAGATGCTTCTTCTTTTCTCTTCTTCTCTGCCACATCCCTCTGTTCCTCTGCCAGTGGAGTCTGGTGTTTTTATGCGTACAGGATGGGGGGTATGGTGGACCAGAGTGATTTTGGAAAAAGCAGCATTCAGGCAGGAAAACAGGGATGTAAAGTTCTCATTTAGGGCTGTGGGCCCAGGCTTGTGGGTGGGGCCTTTATCGGGGAACTACTCTCTTCTACCCAGTATTTCCCTGCCTCTTGTCCATATCATTGCCACTTATTGAAAGTTGGCCATTTTCGACAAGGGTATCAGCATATGTCCTTGGCAGGCACTATAAAGTTTGGATAAACAAGCTGTGTCACTGAGGTAGAGAGATGTATTAGTTGACTATAATTTTTAGTCTATGAAAGTCATAATGAGGCTTTTAATAAAGTGTGTGGTTGGGGTTAGGGAGAAAATGAGAAAATGGGACATGTGATGATGACAGAGGCTTGGCAGATTCACCAAATATTGGGTGCACAAGATTCGGCAGATAGCAGGCTCAACAATGACTCTAGTGGTTTTCTGTTGGGTGAAGAAGTCAAGTAAAGGAGTTTATTTGAAGGAATGCAGATAGATCCAAATCTGTGTATGGTGACTTTATTTTATTATTTTTATTTTTCTAGACGGAGTCTCGCTTTGTCACCCAGGCTGGAGTGCAGTGGCGTGATCTCGGCTCACTGCAAACTCCACCTCCTGGGTTCATGCAATTCTCCTGCCTCAGCCTCCTGAATACATGGGACCATAGACGCCCACCACCGCGCCCAGCTAATTTTTTTTTTTTTTTTTTTTTTTTTTTTTTTGTATTTTTAGCAGAGACGGGGTTTCACTGTGTTAGCCAGGATAGTCTCGATCTCCTGACCTCATGATCCGCCCGCCTCGGCCTCCCAAAGTGCTGTGTGTGTGGTGATTTTGAGATGCAAGTCTATGAGCTAGTCCAGTAGGCTGAGGGGTAATGTGGTTTGGAATAAAGGGAGCTGAAATCCATGCATTAGACACCATTGGTATAAGGTGGTTTGGGAAACCAGGGTCTTTGAGGTCAGCACCAGGGGAATAGAGAGGAGAGGCAGAGAGAGGGTAGAAGAGATTGAAACTGCCTTTGCAAAAATTATAGCTGAGGAAATCATGGCTATGAAAGAGATAAGACTATCTGATTCCATCTTGCTTCTAACATTTAACCTGTTCTTGTTCATTCCTTGGCATAGGTCAAACTAACCTTGGGGAGGAATTGAGCTTATGGTTTGACTCTGAAACAAAACTGATAATAGCCCTTTCACGAAAATACCCCCTTCTTGCCTGGGGACCAGTCTGCCTTTGTACGACTAACAAATTAGCTACAAATTAGAAATTATGGTTGGGAGCCCTGTGGCCTCTGGATGCAAGAATCTGAACCTCCCCAAATCACTCCTGGGGATAACATCACTGTTGTTAAACCTAAGATCAGTGCTTGAGCTATTTTGTAGACCCTGCATGCACTCCATGGATCAGCTGACACCACCCAGACCAGTAATCTGGCTCAACCAGTTCTGTGATCCCACCCTGGAACAGAAGATAGCAGGAAAACCTCACTTTGATGCCCTATGATTCTATCTCCAACCTGACCAATCAGCACTTCCCCCACTTCCCAAGCCCTTACCCACCAAGTTATCCTTAAAAACTCTGATCCCCAAATGCTCGGGGAGACTGATTTGAGCAATAATATAACTGCCATCTCCCACATAGCCAGTTGTGTGTGAATTACTCTTTCTCCATTGTAATTCCTCTGTCTCGATGAATCAGCTCTGTCTAGGCAGCAGACAGGGTGAACCTGTTGGATGGTTACAAGATGGTCAATAGTGTCGGTGTGAGTCAAAAACAAGGAGCAGAGAAAGATGACACTGAGTCAAAAACAAGGAGCAGAGAAAGATGACACAGAGTAAGAAAAATGGAAATAATTAGAAGACCATAAGATGATGATGCTTCAATAGGAAAGAAATGATAAAATATCAGCAGAAGGCACATCCTCAACTGGGAATAATGCTCTCTGCCTATGCGGACTTAAAATGTATACTCAGAAAGAGAAAAGATTCTTTTTAATTGCTCATTGTATTTTTCTGCTTTAATGAAATGCTCTTAGAAAGTGCTGAATAAATATCCATTAAATGAATGTGAAGTCAAATGAGATGAGTTTTTCAGAGTATATTGGGCTTCACCAGTATGAAAATATTCTACAATAATCTCTCAAGCATCTATTAATTTCTGGACAATAATATATTATGATATACTTTGGTATATTCAAAGGTGGACAAGACCCCACCTTTGAAATTTGACAAAGTAATACAATGTGAGAAAAGAAAATACAAAGCATGAATTGTAGCTTTTCAAATAAAATAATGGTCTGTATGCACTGGGAAACACAGAGTTGGGATGGTATGTCAGCATATCTGTATTATAAACGATCGTAGTGAAAAGTTTTTTTAAAAATTAAATATAGAACTAAGATAACTAGCAAGAAAATGATTCCAGAGCACTGTAAATAAATATAAAATTCGAATATTGCCGGAATGTGGAGAGTTCTGAAGAATGGATGATTGGTTTGAATAGCTTGTTTCACTGAAATCTCCATCTTATATTCTTTTAGTATCAAATAATGATTTTTCAGGAGTTTCTCTATATGTTGGCACAATATTGCACTTATACTTGGGCAAGTCGGAATCACACTCTTCAATTTTCCATAACCACCTTGAAATTCACTAACTCCTCTTATTTTTTTTTGTTAAAACTACTGTAGCAGCTTTGCTAATGCACCACAATGTTTCAGTTTTCTTGTTTGAAGTAGGACCCGGAGTTCTTTGCCTCAAGACCAATACAATTAAGGAACATGGACACAAGGGTGAGGTTGGAGTGCAAGTTGAATGAGTGAAAGGAGAAAGCTTTCTGCAGTCGAGAGGGGGCGCAAAAGAGGGTTGCTGTTCCACAGTTGAATACAAGGGCTTTTATAAACAGTCTCATGGGGCGAGTAAGGTGCAAATAACCAGTTAGGACTGTTTCGTTAGCATAAGGTGCAAATTCCTGACAGCTCCTTACTGCCCTAATGTGCGTATGGACTCTTAGCCTAAGTTACTCCATGTTGTTTCATTTCCCTTACTGCACATGTGTAAGTGGGTGGAATTCTCCATTGTGGACATGCTGGGTTCTGTGTTACTCCTCTTAGGCATGTTTCAAGCAAGCCCCCACCCCCGCCCCACCCCCCAGCAATCTACATTCCACATTTCCACCCTTCCCTGTACAAATTCCGTTATATAACTATGTCGAAAAAAGGAAAGCAATGTGCTCACTGAAGCCTACTGTGTATACATGACCCTTGCTAGTTACACAGAAGGCATCTTTATGATGGACTTTGCCTCCTTATCTAAGCTTGCAGCCTGATCCTTCAGGCTGATCCTTTGTTAGAAAAAAGGAGTTCTACCAAGGACCTGTCCTAGCTATCTGCCTAACTGGTTCCTTTCTTTTTTTTCTCACTATAATTCTAAATGTGACTTTGCTTTAATTAATGTTTCACATGCTAAAAATGCTACCAGTAATCCCCCATCTCTCAAGATGTAAAGCCTCAGGGCTGGCATTTATGAAGACACAAATAAATGAACAGCTGCTTACAGTGAAATGAAAGTCCTGGGTGACGTAAATTGTAATAATAGGCTTATCATTTGTTCCATTCTTAAACTTGCATATTCAGATTTTGTTGAAAATGTGGAAAAACTTGAATTCCAATTAGATTCAATAATAGTTATTATTACTCAAAGACCCTTGGAAGTGTTTTTGTGTGTTTTAATTAGCTGCAGATTTTTGGGGGATGAGGACAGATAAAATAATTTTGGAGATGGTTAAAAAATCAAAATATTTTCAAGCTACAAAGCGTGGTACATTCAGGTAGTACATGTGCAGGAATTTTGTCCTTTTAAGGACAAAATAAGCAAGTCTTATTAAGGAATTTTTCAGTGGAGTGGGGCAGGAGGGAGGCCGAGGAACATACACATACTTAAACAAGTTTGATCACCAAGACAGAGATAATTAGCTCATCTGTGGGGGAACCTGAAAGCAGGAATTATCACTTCCACCAAAGGCTTTGTGCTTAGTTTTCCTGACATTTTCAAGAAACCTTGAGGACATATTTGACAGCTCTTCTTCCTTACCTACAGAGGTTCTCATCTCTGAGAATAAGGCTATTTAAACTTTCAAGATTCTCAGCAGGTTGCAACTGTTTCCTGCTCAGTGACTTTAAAGTTTATGAAAAGAAGAAATGTGAAAAAGGTTTTCGTTCACTGAGTCAAGTATATTGAGTTAAGAGGTAATGATTACATTTTGTTTCCTGAACTCAATGCCCTGGGCTCCATAATCCTTTAAACCAACTCTAAGGGTCTTCTCAACTTCAAACATTCTTCCTTTCTTCAACTTTTTCTTCTTGGACATTTAAAAGTTTGGTTCTTGTTTCTTCTCCTTTAATCATTCTCATGATTTATTAATTCTTTTAGATGTTAATCTTTTATATTTTCTATACGTCCATCATCCCATCTATGATAATTTCTTGTCATTTGATGTTTTAATTATGTTGGTCTATCCTACCAATTTATTATTATCATAAAAATAACCTAACTGAAATTTTTCAATTGCTTTCTAAATTGAGAATACTTAGGCTGCATTTAGTTGTTGTTTTAATGTTTATGTGAATGAAAAAAATATATCTTTCTTGCTTGTTAGTGATAGAGAACGTGGAAATGGGATAAAAGATGGTACCCAGGAATATGTCTGCAAATACATATCACCTAAACTGTGACAAACTGTGGCATCAGACTCTCACATAGCAGGAATATTCAAACACTACACATTCCAAGCTGTAGAAATTTTATGACATGAAACCAAAATAAACAAATAAACAACTAACTGTTGGTTAAACAATAATAAACATAATAAATAAAAATAATATAGTATACCATACCAATCATTAAGTGTTGTTGTTTATTTTGTATAAACTTTTAAAAAATAATTAAAAGTTTTACACAGCTATTTGAAGTAAATAAATAGGACAAATTTCAATTTATTTAGACGTTAGAAACAGAGATGTATCCCTCAATTCCGGTCTTTTGCAATGAGTATATTCTGTAACACAGGTATAAAATATTTTTTATTTTCTATTTAACTTATTGGGGAGAGTTGATAGTCCTGTCTATGCTTCTGCACATTATCTAGTTACTTTCAAAATAAACTATTATCCAAATATCTTGTCACTAGATTCTTAATGGTGATGGCATTTGTTTCTTCTCTGTGACTGTCTTTCTCCTAAGTAGATTCACCCAGTGCCAAAAACAACTGTGCTGTTCATTTTGCAGAGCTAGAAATACAAGTGTGTGTGTGTGTGTGTGTGTGTGTGTGTGTGTGTGTGTGTAGAGAGAGAGAGAAAAAAAAATATGTAAGTAGTTAAACATCCATGAGAATATTTACTGTAGAGAACATTTGTGGAAAATTTCTTTCTCTTTGTTGAGTCAAATGAGCTCAGGTATTCAAAATGTGTGGTTTAATTACTGAATCTTCTAGTGCAGAAGTAAATCTTAAAGTACTTACATTTTTTATATAAAATTTAAACGAATTGAATACATATTTGAAGACCTATAAAATTGGACAAAATCATGTTAACTTCTGATGGATGCGATGAACTGAATTGATCAGGGAATCTGCCCTTTCATTTCGAACACAAACAAGTACTAGAAATATGTAATAATGCATTCAGGTCATCAACTCAGTATCAAGACAGGAAAATCTATAGTTATTAGGAACTCAGTATACTCTAAGTCAAAGTTTTAAGAGTGAGCTGAAGGCAAGAGAACATAGGGGGAATGAGACTCTAGCTAGGCATTAACAGGTGGAAGTTGCAACCTTCCCACCACATAGGGAAGGAATTCAGGCAACAATCCCCCGCGAGCAAACAGATTTGCTCTTATTCCTTTTTATTGTAATCACTGTAATTTTGCATCCAACCTGGAATTCTGAACAGCTTCTCTATAATTGTAGGAAGAAAACAACTTCTTTTGGAAGGTATTTGACGTCTACCAAGATGGCAGGGATCTGAGAGACCCAGAGAGTTCAACTCAGTATCTCACCCTAATATAATGTTCAAGGTGTTTATGATTCACCAGTGGCAGTTAAGACAAACATTATCTGAGAGTCTGAAGATCCCAGCAAAGCCATGGGTATTTACCCTGTAGCAAAAGGACAAAATCTGAGCATGAGGGTCTGTCATAGAACAGGGTCTGGTGAACATCTCAAGCCCTATTTTGAAATTCTGACAGACTACACTATGGGAGCAGAGGTGAACCATAAGGAGTTACATATATGAGTCTTGTCAATGAATGAAACCAGGTTTTTTTTTTTTTTTTTTTTTTTTTTTTTTATTTTTATTTTTTGACAGAGTCTTGCTAAGATCTCAGCTCACTGCAACCTCTGCCTCCCAGGTTCAAGCAATTTTCCTGCCTCAGCCTCTCAAGTAGCTGGGATTACAATCACCTGCCACCATGCACAGCTAATTTTTGTATTTTTAGCAGAGACAGGGTTTCACCATGTTGCCCACGCTGGTCTCGAACTCCTGAGCTCAGGTGATCCACCCATCTCAGGTAAATCCCAAAGTGTTGGGATTATAGGTGTGAGCCACCGCACCCAGTCAAAACCAGCTTTTAATATGTCCATATGACAATTAGATCAAGGAAATAAATAGATTCTTTTTGAAGAAAGATAGTAGCATCTTAAGTCAAATTTTATCTCTCAAAATTATTTTAAACAGTATCAGCATTTAATCAGAAATTACCTGCTGTAAGAGGAAATAATAACACACGACTGAAATGAAGGTAGACTCCGAAAGATAATAGATGGAAATAGCAGCATACTTAAATTGGGATATAAGTTTTAGATATCTGTGATTACAATGTTTAAGCAATTCTCTGCTAAGGATTATCAGCAGGGCACTAGAAAGAGGAAAATATGGGGTAAAAATTCCTGAATTGAAAACTAAAATAATTAATGAAATTGACAGGTGATTAATTACAGAAGAGGGAATTAATTAAGGAAAAGAAGCATACATAGACAAAAGATAATAAAGTAGAGGGGGAAAGTAAGATATATTTGAAACATGGAGGAGTTATATAAGATAATATAGCTGGAGTCCCGGGAGAGAGACAGAGAGAGAGAAAGGAGAATCCATGTTTGAAAAGATAATCTCTGAAAATATTTTAACACTATTGACCGAAGTCAAGGACAAATCCAAGATGTAAACACCAGTAAAGTTAAATATAAAGAAATACACAATAAGCACATCACAATACTAAACAGGTTATTAAAAAAGCAAAACAGAACAAACAGAAGAGAAAGTCTAAAACATGATGGAGAAAAATATGGCATTGCATGTAAAACAAATATAATAAGACTTTCACTAATTTCTCAGTAAGACAGTAAACTTTTGAGTTGAGATAGACAGAAAATGAAAAAATATGAATGCCTAATTGATGACAAACATTGGATTACATATAATTTTTTAAAAGCCAGTTTTTTTAGTAATTGATAAAGGAAAATTTGGTACAGAAAAAAAAACAAAATTATACTTTATCCCCACTCCCCCAAAATCTGCTTGAATTTTAGGTGTACACATGAAAATGAAAATGATATTTAGATGGTAATATTGGATGGCATTTTATTCATCAAGGATTAAGCAAATTTTTTGAGTGTGGGTGAAAGCAAGTTTATTGAAAAAGTAAAGGAATAAAAGAATGGCTACTCCATAGGCAGAACAGCCAGGTTTAAGCAAAACGTTATTAAAATAACACAAAAAAGCTTTGCAAAGAAACGATGAGGGTGATAAATTTAACTACTTTAATATTTGGAAAGTTTGATTTTCAATCAATACCACTGAAACAGTACAAACACAAGGTACTGAAAGCAGATTATGTCTGCAATTGTACTTAATATTAAATCTACTTTAAAAATGTGACCATATCCAGCATTCATGATGACATACTATTTTAAATCAAGTATGCAACACTTAATAAAAATAGCAAAAAAAGAAAAATAAAACAAAACAACACCACTCAGGGACTTCCCTAGGTGGAATATCAAAACATTATCACTAGACATCGGTGTAATCTGTATTAAAACTATACTAAGCCCTCACCTACCAAAGTATCTGAAATTTAAAAGACTGACAATCTAATTAAACCTCTGACATGCTGGTGACTTACATTCGAATTGGAATAGCGACCTTAGGAAAAAATTTTGTCAGCATTAACGAAAGTTGAATATAGAACTTTGGGAGGCCTAAGGGGGAGGATTGCTTGAGCTCAGGTGTTCGAGACGAGCCTGGGCAGAATAGCAAAACCCCGTTTCTACAAAAAATACAAAAATTAGCTGCATATGGTGGCACATGCCTGGAGTACCACCTACTCAGTAGGCTGAGGTGGTAGGATCCATTGAGCCCAGGAAGTCCAGGCTGCAGTGAGCCCTGATCATACTACTGCACTTCAGCCTGGGAGACAGAGGTCTAAAAAAAAAAAAAAAAAGGTGGAACACAGATATATTCCATGACCCAGAAATTTTACTTTTACATAGCTATAACTCCTATATGTATGAAATTGTAAGTTATCTATGTTCTCTATATAAATATATACCCCAAAATATGCCTATACACACACACTTACTAAAAAGATTGAATAAACACATTTCTTTTTATAAAAAGGCATAGCATCCTAAAATTTACCTTGAGGTTAGCCTCCAGCAAAGCCTCAAAGTCCAGAAATATAGTATCTTACAGAAAAATTCTCTGACTCCCATAACATTTAATTAGCATTGGCCAGTACATCAATGATAAAAAACAAATACAAATGTATTTCTTGTGTGAGTTCTAAAGAAGCAATCAGAGTGGGATTGGAAAAATAACCCAAATTAATAACTCTTTGGAGTATGCAATAGATACATATTTAGGTAAGTAGTGATTAAAATTTTAAAAAAATAAAAATGCGAAGAGCTGCAAATAAAGTGTAATTTTATTTCACTGCAGTTATGACCTCCAGGACTTAGGTGATCCTCCCCCATCAGCGTCCTGAGTAGCCAACCATGGCTAATTTGTAAAATTATTTTTAATAGAGACAAGGAATCACTAAGTTTCCCAAGCTGGTCTCGGACTCCTGGGCTCAAGCAATCCTCCTGCCTGGGCCTGCCAAAGTGTTGGGATTACAGGCATGATCCTGTAATGTAAAAAATTACATCATTTGATAAAATTATCTTAAACGTATTTGGTTATTCTAATTGAATGTAGATATATTGAATATAGCTTCAGATTATTTAAGGATACCTTTATAAGACAACAGATGAGAAACATCTTTTAAAAATTATATTTTGTCAGCCAGGCACAGTGGCTCACACCTGTAATCACAGGACTTTAGGAGGCCAAGGCGGGCAGATCACTTGAGGTCAGGAGTTCAAGACCAGCCTGGCCAACATGGTGAAATCCCATCTCTACTAAAAATACAAAATTAGCTGTTCATGGTGGCACACACCTGTAATCCCAGCTACTTGGGAGGCTGAGGTGGGAGGATTGCTTGAACTTGGGAGGCAGAGGTTGTAGTGAGCTGAGATCATGCCACTGCACTCCAGCCTGCACAATAGAGTGAGACTCCATCTCAGGAAAAAATTGTATTTTGTTTAATCATTAGAATATTACCAAAGCTTCTTGAAGGCTGCAGGTCTCATTTAAAACCAGCTGTATCACACACCCATTAAACAGCTGGATGGATATGTAAACAGGTTATGTAATGCCCACAATATAGTTATTTACAAAGATAATAAAGTATTCTAATGGTCACTTCTAAGTCATGCACACAGTTTGCCCCTAAAAATGAGGTGAAATAGTTATCAAGTTGTCAATAATTGCACTGGCGATAGTAGCCAGTGATGTCGTTCTACTTATTAGCATTTTGATATTTGGTTTTAGGGGATATTGGGCTTTGTTCGTAATTTCACCTTAACAAGTGGCAGTTATGTAAATGGCTACTTTATATCATTATGCTTCTTCTGCCACCCTTATTCTAAGCACAAATTGTCATGAAGAAAAAAAAATAAAAGCGGGCAGTTAAACCATTTCATTTATTCCAAGATAGCTCCTCAGCGGCCAGTCAAGATGAGTAGGGAAAGGTTAATTGTGTACTTTGCAAAATCATTTCACTAGAAGCTTTCTAGGAATAAAATGAGTTTATAACATCAATTTGTAGATGAAAGCACCTCACTTCCATTCCCATGGCTTGCTGCTGTTTTTAGTATTTCTGTAGGGTATGCTCTGCTGTAACAAGGATGTCCTAAGATCCTGTGGCTCAAATGAGATGAAAAGTTGTTGGTCTTGGATTAAACAACTCAGAATCAATGTGGGCCGGCGGAACAAGCTGATAAGGTGGCTTTCTTTGGGGATTCTTCTAGGACTCTAGTTCCAGTCATATTTGTTAATGTTTCATCCCCTGACCCCACGGTAGAGATGGCTGAACCATTAACATCCACAGGCTAGCCCGCAGAGTAAGGAGATTAGAGTGGAAAGTGAACTGTATCTTAGTTTAAGTTGGTCGAAACACATGACTGAAATGGCATGGCACCAAGCCAGTGTCGTCAGGATGAGATGCCCAGGACGGAGCCCTACAAACTTCATCCTTGGGGACCTCATTCTGAAACTAATGCAACCCTTTCTCCATATTTTTATTTGAGATAATAAACATAAACACTGGGTAACCCATTTTTTCATTGATTTGACTATGTTAACAAAAACATGTTCGAATACACTAAATCATTTATCTCCTCTATTTCCTCAAGGCATTTGACATAACCATGCAAGTCAAATATTCTATCTCTTATTTCTCTGTGCATGTATCATTATTCATACGCATAAACTTTCCTGCAACATTTCCAATATGTTCGTGAAAATTCATAAAAGTAAAACTTCCATTTGACTTTTGAAATCTATGCTGGAAGAGTCACATCTGATTGTTATTTAAAGTACGGCTATGTTAGCATGGTAAAATGCAGGAAAACACCTTCGACACAGAAGTATAAGAAATTGCTTCAAACAAATTGTGGTACATGAGCACATGAGTTTATTTTCTTAGTATCAGACTCTTACATTAAATGGAGACACTCATAACTATCCTATATAAACACTATGCTGGTAATTAAAACATTTGTCAGAACACAATTTCAATTACTTTCCTTCCCGCCAAAAATAATTCTGTCAGGACAAGGATAAATGCTTTAATAGTAATTCACATTAAGTACAAATTAGACAACACTGCCTAGATTATGCAACAGTGAAAAATAGCCCACAAATATTCATGGCTTGTAACCATGAATATTTGATTTTTATGCATTTTCTGTGTGTGTTTGAGGTTTCTTATGGTGTTTCCTCTCTACAGCATCCTCAGTCTAGGATTCTGGTTAGTAGAGCAGACATTACATGGAAAATCATGAAGAACTACAGCAAACAAAAGAGAGAATGGTGAATTGCCCACAGACACCTAATGCTTCTACCCAGAAGTGGCATACATTACTTTCTTCCTCCTATTTCATCTGCCTAAGCATTTATTTTATGGTGTCCAAAATCATGGGAGACAACACGGAATGCTGGGGAGGATGTGGAGCATCAAGAAGTGCCTGTCATTCATTTTTGTTGGGGATGCAAAATGGTACAGCTACTTTGGAAAACAGTTTGGTAGTTTCTTACAAAACGAAATACATTATTACCATACAATTCAACATTGCATCCCTTGGTAGTTCCTCAAATGAATTGAAAACTTATGTCCACACAAAAATCTGCATATGCATGTTTAGAGCAGCTTTATTCATAATTGACAAGATGTCCTTCAATCGGTGGACGGATAAATGAACTGCAGTGCATCCAGACGATGGAATATTATCCATCACTAAAAATAAATGAGGCAAGGTGCCAAAAGACATGGAGGAAATTTGAAGGCATATTGCTACGTGAAAGACACCAGGCTAAAAGAGTTATATGCTGTGTAATGTCAACTATATGATTGTATTAGTTCATTTTCACACTGCTGTGAAGAAATACCCAAGACTAGGTAATTTGTAAAGGAAAGAGATTTAATTGACTCACACTTCCACATGGCTAAGGAGGCTTCAGGAGACTTACAATCATTGCGGAAGGGGAAACGATGACCTTCTTCACATGGCAGCAGGAGACAGAACGTGTGTGAGAGTGCAGGAAAAACTACCATTTATAAAACTATTAGGTTATGGGGGAAATTGCCCCCATAATCCAATCGCTTCCCTCCTTTGACACCTGGGGATTACAGGTCCCTCCCTCAACAAGAGGGGATTGCAATTTGATGAGATTTGGGTGGGGACACAGAGCTAAACCATATCAATGACATTGTGGAAAGGCAAAACTATAGAGATAACAAAAAGCTTGGAGGTTGCCAGGGGCTGTGGAGAGGAAGGGATGAACAGGCAGAGGACAGAGGATTTTTAGAGGAGTGAAATTATTCTGTATGATACTAAGATGGTAGACCTATGTCATCATGGATTTCTGCAAACCAAGAACATGTACAACAGTGAGATTGAGCCCTAACGCTAATTGTGGACTCTGGGTGAAAATGATGTGTTAATGCAGGTTCATCAGTTGTAACAAGTGCGCCACTTTGGTGGGGGATGTTGATAATTGGGGAGGCTGTGCATGTGTATCGGGGGGTTTGGGGGGAAAATCTCTGTACTCTCTGCTCTATTTTGCTGTGTACCTAAAACTGGTCTAAAAAATAAAGTCTACTTTTTAACAAAAAGAAAAGAAAAGTCATGAAGAAGTACAATCCTACCTACAGATGAAGAAAAGAAATGAAATGTGTGGGGTCCTAATATGAACTGCAGAATAATCACTCAATTACTTTTTATAACAAAAAATACTTCTTGAAAAAGGTATATCTGGGGCCAGGTGCAGTGGCTCTTGCCTGTATTCCCAGAACTATGAGAGGTCAAGGTGGGTGGATCACCTGAGGTCAAGAGCTCGAGACCAGCCTGGCCAACATGGTGAAACCACGTCTCTACTAAAAATACAAAAATTAGCTGAGCATGGTGATGGGTGCCTGTAATCTCAGCTACTTGGGAGACTAAGGCAGGAGGACCACTTGAACCCGGGAGGCAGAGGTGCAGTGAGCTGACATCATGCCACTTCAGCCTGGGCAACAGAGCAAGACCTTGTCTCAGAAAAACAACAAAAACAACAACAACAAACAAGAAAAACATATCTGGTTGAAACAACCTTAGTGGATTCTAATGCTCTCTGTTAGTAAAGATCACCAGGGAAAAGGAGTGTTCAAAGAAAAGGGAGCAAAAGCATTGAATGCAGATTCAGCCATCATTGCTGGGAATAAGACTTAAATCTAAGCGAGAAGTCATTGTTGGCAAGTCTTTAATGATCAAGTTGATAGTGAAAAAAAGTCATCACTACAAACCTGCAGGACGAATGGAGAAGATTATCACCCTAATCCTGTGTGAATAGTCTTTTGTCATTTCTGGTGACAATGTTGGGTACCGATTAATAGAGTGACTAAGGTCAAACAAGTTAGATGGATATGAAGATAATGTGCCCAAGAAAATGCCATGAGACATTTGAAAGAAGCTTTCTAGAGAAGACATGGATATTGTAGATGTTGTGAACAGATTGTCTATAATTGTTTTATAAAATGTGCGTGTGGTTAACAGCAGTGTTGCTATGTCTTATACAGCACAGGCTATGTAAATACAATTTAAATTTAGATATGCAACTAATAAATTAACTATTGTAAACCAAATTAAATCTTTAACACTCCTGGAATTTAATCTTTGTAAGTTACTTGTGCTTGGTTATCTTTTTTTCAGTGACAGGGTCTTGCACTGGTGCCCAGGCTGGAGTGCAGTGGTGCTGTGATAGCTCACTGCAGTCTCAATCTCCTGGTCTCAACCTATTCTCCTGCCTTAGCCTCCTGAGTAGCCGGGACTACAAGAGCACACCACTAGGCCGGCCTGGCTTTTTATTATTTTAGAGAAAGGGTCTCACTCTGTTGCCCAGGCTGGTTCCAAACCCCTGGCCCCAAGTGATCCTCCAGTCTCAGTTTCCAAGTAGTTGCGATTCTAGGCATGTGCCACCTCATCTGGCTGCCAGGGCTTTTAAACTAACAAATAGACATTGTTTTTCTATTTGTAGGGGAATAACATTTAACCAGGTCGAGTATCTAAAATACATGAAAATTCTAGGAAAGTGATAAATATTGATGAATGATGTGTGAATCTGCATTTGACTTACAAATAAATAATTTGTATTGTTCTATAAAGTCCTATTTATCTCAAATGAAGGTATAAAAACGTACCTGCAACACATCTATCTATCTTTCTACCTGTCGGAGGCAGGTTTTTGCTCTGTTGCCTAGGCCGGACTGCAGTGACTTGATCACAGCTCACTGCAGCCTTGAACTTCTCAGCTCAAGGGATCCTCCAACCTCAGTCTCCTGAGTATCTGGGACTACAAGCGTGTGCCACCACCATGCCTGGCTAATTTTTGTATTTTTTTTTTTTTTTGGAGACGGGGTCTGCCATGTTGCCCAAACTGGTCTGAAACTCCCGGGCTTAAGCAATCAGCCTGCCTCAGCCTCCCAAAGTGGTGGGGTTACAGGTGTGAGCCAGAGCACCCAGCTGCATTATATATTTTTGAGTATTGAGCAAAAGTATAATCCTTTTAAAGAATAAATGGAAATGAGATAGAGAAATGATTTTAAATGCTACCCATTTTCAAATGCCCTTTCCTAAAGATTATAGGAGCACTGTGATTTTATGGCTTATTTAAATGTCTCATAGTTTTAGCTATCTTTTCCTGAATATTTTAGTAGCTCCATGATTTTAGGACCTTAGGAATAGTGAAGTGGGACCTACAGTGTGATTTAGATGCTGACTGGTGGGCGTCCATGCTCCAATCCAGATACATGTCTACCCTCAGCTGCTATCTTGTCTTCCATTTTTGGCTATTTGATGAACCCTGAGACAAGATGAATGATGTCAATAGGTGAGTGATGTTGGTTTTGGTTCCAAGCAACAGAAGCCCCAACTAAGACTGACTTTAACAGTGATAACAGAGACTGGGTGCAGTGGTTCAAGACTGTAATCTTAGCACTTCGGGAGGCCCAGGTGGGTGGATCACTTGAGGCCAGGAGTTCGAGACCAGCCTGGCCAACATGGTGAAACCCCGTCTCTACCAAAAGTACAAAAATTAGCCTAGCATGGTGGCGGGTGCCTGTAGTCCCAGCTACTCGGGAGGCCGAGGTTGGAGAATTGCTTGAACCTGGGAGGTGGAGGTTGCAGTGAGCCGAGATCTCGCCACTGCACTCCAGCCTGGGTTACAAGAGCAAGACTCCGTCTCAAAAAAAAAAAAAAAAAATAGTGATAACAGAAACCCCAAACATTGTAGTATATCCAGGCTGCTATATCAAAGTTTCATAGACTAGGTAGCTTATAAACAACAGACATTTATTGCTCATGGTTCTAGAGGCTGGCAGTCCAAAATCAAGGTGTGGCAGATTCTTGCGTCTGGTGAGGATCTGCCTCTTTATTGACAGACAGTGCCTTCTCTGTGTGTCCTTACATGTTGGAAGGGGTGAGGGAGCTCGCCGGGGTCCCTTTTATTAGGACACTAATCCCATTCATGAGGACTCCACTCACTTGACCACATGACCTCCCAAAGGCCCCCACCTCCTAACACCATCGTCTTAGAGGTGAAGATTTCAATACAGAAGTTTTGGAGTGGACACAGACATTCATTCCACTGCACCAACTACAAGTGGTTTTAATAATGATAACCTTAATAAAAATAAGAACGTTCTTAGCATACGTAAAAGATCATCTTCATACTGTAAGCTCATGGGCCTGTATTCTTAGATATCTAGTAAAACAATAGGTGTGTGATGGCCATGAAGTTTCAGGGTTTTTCCATTTCTTTGCTTTGTCATATTCTGTCCTTGACTTGGCTTCATTAATATTCCCAAAATACTTGCCATGATTTCAGGGAAAATGACAGACCACAATATCCCATATTATACATGTTGCCTTCATATTCCATTGGCCTGAAATGCATGGCTCTTCTATTCCTAAACTCTTTACTGGGTAGAGAAATAGAATTATTGTGGCAGATATTGTACACGAGCTCACTCAATGCCCAAGCAAACTTAGATTTCCTTGCCTTCTCACACTACAGGGTGACAACACCAAGTTGCTTGATTTCCCAGCTAATTTTGTAGTGAGGTGCCAAGTCACTTCTGTGCCTCATATGTGGTCAATAAACATAAGCAATAACATCTTGCTGTGAAAATTCCCATTCAGATTTTCCTGTTTCCTGCTCAGAACACAGATTGGATGCCTGGTGGTGGAGTGGGTCTCACGAGAACATGAGAATGAAAAGCATGTACAAATGGTGGGCCACATGATGGATGGAGCCTGGGTGACAGCTTAGAATTACTGCGCAAATATAGAAGCTTTTGATCTCCCAATCCCCACACTTATTGCTATCATTTTAATTTTGGGAACAATTTACTAAAGATTGTGTTTTATCATACATCTCACGAATCTATATTTTTCCTGGTTGTCAAAAGTTATATATATAATATTGTGTTATAATGAAGTCTTATTTACCTAGTAACTAGCTTCAACAGTTATCCATACATGGGCAAACTTGAGTCGCACTACCATGGCAGGCCAGGCCTCACTAACAGCTGAACAGGCAGGCCTCCATAACAACTGTTGCAGCACTGACCGAGTGGTGAAGTTAAATATTAAAAGCTGAAAGAGCCAGTGTCCTTATACAAAGGCTGGAATGAAACAAAAATCCACCAAGACTTTTGCCCAGGCCTCTCTTGGGCCTTCAGGCATGACAAGATAATGAAGCAAATCTTAACAAGACCCATTTAGGATTAAACAAGTTTTTTGGGGGTCTGAAGGAACTCCCCAGACCTCCATAAACAAGTTTATTGGGGGTCTAGAGGAACTCCCCAAATCTCCATGATTTAGTGAGAGACAAGATGAGGGTAATCATCCCAGCACCTGGACCCATCTACATTGAGCCAATTTACTGAGGCTCCAGAGGAAGGTCTCCAGGACACAGACCTTAGTTATGGATTAGAAGTTAATCACTTATGTCTTTAGATGAATGCACATTTACACGTAGACATAATAGCTTAGAAGATATACAAGTTTTGGAAAACTTTATAGTTTGAGTTTGTCTGGCAACACTTTCCCCACCTTCTCCCTGTACCAGTTACAGAAATAAACTCTCTTCTTTCCCATTTCTTCTGCATCTTGTTATTGGGCTGTGAGAATGAGCAGCCCGAACCTTGGTTCAATCCTGGAACGCAACCACCCCTTCACGTGTTATTTATAAAAAACACAGTGTATAACTTCATTCAAAATAATGTGTTACTTGTCTAAATGCAAGAACTTCTTTTTAACACAACGATAACAGCCTAATCACACTTTAAAATTTAACAGTAGCCGGGGTTGGTGGGTCACGCCTGTAATCCCAGCGCTTTGGGAGTCCAAGGCGGGCAGACCACCTGAGGTCAGGAGTTCGAGACCAGCCTGGTCAACATGGTGAAATCCCATCTCTACTAAAACTACAAAAATTAGGCGGGCATGGTGGCAGGTGCCTGTAATCCCAGCTACTTGGGAGGCTGAGGCAGGAGAATTGCTTGAACCCTGGAGGGAGAGGTTGCAGTGAGCCAAGATTACGGCAGTGCACTCCAACCTGACCAACAAGAGTGAAACTCTGTCTCAAAAAAATAAATAGGCCGGGCGTGGTGGCTCAAGCCTGTAATCCCAGCACTTTGGGAGGCCGAGACGGGCGGATCACAAGGTCAGGAGATCGAGACCATCCTGGCTAATACGGTGAAACCCCGTCTCTACTAAAAAAATACAAAAAACTAGCCGGGCGAGGTGGTGGGCACCTGTAGTCCCAGCTACTCGGGAGGCTGAGGCAGGAGAATGGCATAAACCCGGGAGGCGGAGCTTGCAGTGAGCTGAAATCTGGCCACTGCACTCCAGCCTGGGCGACAGAGCGAGACTCTGTCTCAAAAAATAAAAATAAAAAATAAAATAAATAAATAAATAAATAAATAATAAATAAAATAAAATTTAACAGTAGTTCCTTAATAATTATCAAGTATTTAATATCATCAATGCAGCCTGGGTTCATATATGCTCAACTGCCTGAAATCCATTTTGAATTAATTGTTTGAATCAGAAAATAGTAGTACTCCCTTGTCCATGGGAGATATTTTACAAGACCTTGAGTGGATGCCTGAAACCTCATATAGTACCTCTTGTGAGTGTTGCAAAGTCAGAGATAACCAGGTTCATGCATATTTGTGTCTTTCCACAAGGTCACACTTTTACTGATGCTATTTCAATCATAAAAGCCATGAGCTACATGAAGTTCCCAAGGGGACAATTCTCCTAGTACTTCCCACTGACTTGGTAGTCAGAGACGTGGGCACACAGGCTCAAGCCACTCCACAAGTCAGTCAGTATTGCAAACCATGCATAATAATATACTTAACCAATATATAACTGTTACAGATTAAGCTTTCCACAAACGGAGTAACATTCAACATCAAGAGTAGGGGACAGGATAAAGGGTTAACGAACCAGTCTAGGGAGAGGGACAAGGACAACAAGAGGCCAGGAGGTCCATTGACCTTACAAGGAAGCATCTTTTACGTGGGTAGATGCTTTTATGGCAGATGGTGGGTGCTTAGTACAAGTTACAGCAAGACGAGGTCTGTTAAGATGGCTGTTTTAAGCTGCTGAGGTTCTGCTGTTTTTATGGCCACAGAGTCCTCTGGTGAGGACTGACCGTGGAAGAGTGTGCTTGGTTATGTCCTTACGTGGTTGGGTGAAGTCTTTATTGATGAGGCAAAACATCTTGTCCCTGTTGGCAAGGTACCCTATGAAATGTAAGATGGAATCCTTTTCTAGGATGAAATAACTTATGTCAAGAGTGCTCTATAGAGTACCAAACCCTATATAAGTTATTATTTTTCTATGATAATTTTTGTTTGTTTGTTTTTGAGACAGGGTCTCACTCTGTTGCCTAGGCTGGAGTGTAGTGGCATGATCAGCCTCAAACTCCTGGGCTCAAGTGATCCTCTCGCCCTAGTCTCCCGAGAAGCTGAGACTGCAGGTGCACAGCACCATTCCAAGCTATTTTTTTATTATTATTTTTTGTACAGGTGGGGGTCTTGCTATGTTGTCCAGGCTGGCCTTGAACTCCTCAGCTCAAGGGATCCTCCCACTTCATCCTGCCAAGTAGCTGGGACTATAAGTGTGCACCACCACACCCTGCTAATCATTTTTATTTTTATTTTTGTAGAGACAGGTTTTTGCTGTGTTGCCCAGACTGGTCTTGAACTCCTGGGCTCAAGCAATCCTCCTGCCTCAGAGTCCCAAAGTGCTGGAATTACAGGCATGAGCCACCACACTGGGCTATGATAAATTTTAATTTATAAATTAGGCACTTAACCAAAACTAATAATAACTGACTAATAATAATTGACTTGGTAGTCAATTATAACAATATGTCAGCATCAGCATCACTAGTCTTGTGCTTTGGGGCCACTATTAAGTGACATAAGGGTGACTTGAACACAAGCGCTCCAATTCTGTGATAGTTAATGTGACCACCGAGGTGGCTATCAAGTGAGTAACAGTGTAGACAGCGTGGAGATGCTGGACATGGCAGGATTCACATCCTGGGGAGGACAGAGTGAAAGCTTGAGATTTCATCACACTACTCAGAATAGTACACTGTTTAAAACTGATGAATTGTTTATTTCCATTTACTGTTTTTGGACCCTGGTTGACGTGGTAACTGAAACCAGAGAAAGAGAAACTGTGGATAAAGACAGACTTCTTTACAGACAGGCTCCACATGTGGTATTGAGGGGATAGTTCTCTCTTCTATTTATTGTTTTTTAGGCAGGGTCTCCCTCTGTTGCCCAGGCTGGAGTGCAGAGGCACAACCATGGCTCACTGCAACCCTGACCTCCTGGGCTCCAGCAATCCTCCTGCCTCAGTCTCCCTAGTAACTGGAACCACAGGTGTGCACCACCATACCTGGCTACGTTTTAATTTTTTTGTAGAGATGAGGCTCTCACTACATGGCCCAAGCTTGTCTGCTGGACTCAAGTGATCCTCCTTCCTCAGCCTCTCAAGGAAGTTCTGGGATTGCAGGCATGCGCAACTGTGCTGGCCTTTTTTCCTTTTTCTTTCCATTTGTTGAAGAAAAGGTGGGGAGGCTCTTATCATTCTTCCCGCAGCATTTCTCACATTTTAACCATGGGATGGCTTTCCTGTGGGAAACCAAAACGCTGCTTCTATGTGCAGCCCCGTGGTGGCACATGGCCCTGTGCTGTTGTATAATATGTATAATTATATCTAAATTGTAGCCCTTCAGGAAGACTTTGGAACGGCAGTTTCTTCTCTCTTGGGAGAAGAGATGATATAACTTATTGCAGAAATTAGAACAAAGATCTGAATTTGGGTGAACATTACCTTGAAGATCAGAGAAGAGAAAAAGCCTAGATTTCTGGATTCAGGAAACATTGGGAGTGGTGATGGTTTCTAAACATCCATTTAGAGAAGAATGTCTGTTTCCATGCAATAGAACACCAACTCATTACATTGAAAATTCTAAAAAGTAAGGTGAATGGTACTCTGAAAATTGCTCCTCAAGGGCTGT
This sequence comes from Rhinopithecus roxellana, assembly GCF_007565055.1. Taxonomy (NCBI): domain Eukaryota; kingdom Metazoa; phylum Chordata; class Mammalia; order Primates; family Cercopithecidae; genus Rhinopithecus; species Rhinopithecus roxellana. The sequence continues at coordinate 70,922,190 of NC_044555.1, forward strand.
AACAATGGCCTTAAGAAAATCGAAACCTCTTTCTTTGTCAAAAGGCAGCTTATTTCAGATGCATTCATGCTAGTTCTGAACTGCTTCCTGGTTCCATAAGCTGTGTTCCGGCGACACGCGGAGGCAGTATTGTGGGTGAGACGGAACAGTAGGCAGGCTTTGCGGTAACATCAGAAGTAGTAGAGAGCTACCTTCTCTCAGATATATGAGAAGACAAAATGTAACTACTGTCCTAGGTTCTGAAAGGAAGGATTTTGAATAATATTTGAATCAGAGATGCCCAGGCTTAGAGAATTCTGAGTCAAAAATGTGCATCCTGGTGCTTGAGGATTTAGCAGGCACTTTGGGCTTTTTTTACATAGTGTCGAACCACAGATGACTCATGGCTTTTTGGAAACCTTTCATCTGCCTTACAAAGAGAGTACTGATGCTAAAAAAGAGCACCACATAACCCCTTCCCCTACCCACCCACCTCCCTCCCCACACACAGGCTGGATGCTGCAGAGAAATTAGACTTGCCAGCCTTCTCTCCAGATTTCTACAAGGGAGACAATGCCAACCACAGCCCTAATAGATTAGGATGTTGCTACTAATACTATTAGTGATAGCAACAGTAATAATAATAACATCGCTAATAATAATTCTACCGTTGTTGTCATTAATTATAGTAATACCAAGGACAACCGTCAGAAGATATGTTTATCTTCAGTGAGCAGTTGTTAAGTGCCAGGGACTCTGGCAAGTGATTTATGCACACTGTGTCCATCATTATATCCGTTACTGTGTTTCTTGTCACAATAACTGCATAGAGTAGATGGTGGTGATATCTTTGTTCTTACTTGATACATTTAGAAAGTAAACTCAGAAAGAGAAAGCAATGTTCCCAGAACCGCACAGATTTGAGCTGGAGAGAAATAAAACTCAGTGATTTTTATCCCTGTGTTCATTAACCACTTGGGTGAGTATTCACAAAGAGGTTGGAGCTGTTGCGTGGTTTCCCCAGGGTGCCCTTGTTCCTAATAAACAGAAACTCAAGACTCAAAGCTTTATCATTAAATAGTCCAAGAATACCAATACTCTTAAAGTAAAAGCCATATGCAAAATGTATCATCCAATAGTTCCTGCCTCCAGAGAAAACTCTATAGACTTAAGACTTCCATTTCCAAATTTCTGCATTCCTATAAAAATATATAGCTGAGCAATATGTATTAGTTTTATACAGGTAGTGAAAATGAACACATTTTTAGTAGTAAAAGCACAAATATACCACGTTAGGTTCGTGCAAAAGTAACTGCGGTTTCCGCAATAACTTTTGCACCAACCTAATAAATGGAATATTGTATGGCAATCCTGAAACTTACTTTTTTTCTTCTTAATGATTCTTGATATATCTCCACGTAGGTTCAGAATTACCTTTCATATTGTTCTCCGATCGTATTATTTTACCACATTGATGTGCCATACTCAGATCTAAATACAACATCTAGTAATTGACTTTTATGTTGCTTGGAATTATATAGAATTAATGCAACTTCTAATTTTATTTATTTACTTTTTCAAGAGAGGGTCTGGCTCTGTTAGCCAGGCTGGAGTGCAGTGGTGCCATCTCGGCTCCTTGCAACCTCTGCCTCCTGGGCTCAAGAGATCCTCCCACTTCAGCCTCTCTAGTAGGTTGGGACTACAGGTACATGCCACCATGCCTGGCTAATTTTTGTTTTCATTTTATGGTAGAGACAGGGTCTTGCTATGTTGCCCACACTGGCCTCAAACGCCTAGGCTCAAGCGATCTACTGGCCTTGGCCTCCCAAAGTGCTGGAATTACAGGTGTGAGCCACCACACCTGGCCTAGAATTAATGCAACTTCTAACTGATGGTACTTACTGAACAATAAGAAACTTTACTATCAATTCTGACAGGAATAAACATATATGTATATATTTTTGAGGAGCTCAGAGTATACACTTGTCACATTTTGTCTCAATAAATATTTAATTTATTTGTTTCCTGACTCCTAAACTGTGTCTGCACAACTTTTTCCTTCGTAATTTTTGATGAGAAGATCTAGCTTCTAGAGGAGTGAGTTCAGTTATGGGTGTATTTGGTTTCCTATAATAATTTATTCATATGCATGTTTTAATGTTTATTGGTTTATTTTCAGAAAGCAGATTGAATTCATATAAAAGCCTGCTTTCCTAAATACCGTATATTTCTAACATTATTTTATTAATTTCCTTTGAAGCCATTTTTAAATTTTTGTTTCTAAAATCCTCAGAAAATTTATTATTTCATTCTTTTCTGATCAAGCAACATTTTTGCACCTACGATTTTCCTCTGAGTACATTTTCAATGATATCCCATGAAATTTGTTTTGTGGTATATTCTAATACTATGTTGCTCTCCTTCTTCAAATTTTGTGCTTGTTTTTATCCATATGTATTTTTAAACACATCTGATAGTCTTGCTTTGTAGTCAGTGAGAAGACTGCATTTACATTTTCTTGTTAAGAGCCATTTGGATCTTGATTCTGCCATATTTTATTTTGGTTTTGTTCCCTTTAATGGACTTTGCTCTTTTGTTTGACACATTTTGTTGTATGGGCTGATACTCTCCCAAACAACTCACTTACCTTTTTCGCAATGTGATGGTGTCTGTCTATTTATTTTTCTTATTTGTAATTAGTTACAATTAATCTTTCTATTTTGAAATAATGGTGAATTCACATGCAGTTGTAAGAAACACAAAGGGACATTGAATGTACCTTTTATTCACTTGACTGCAATGGTAGCATCTTACAAAAATAAGCTGTAATTTCATTGGTACAGATTGCATGCTTATGTCTTCCCAAAATTCAGATGTTGAAGACCTACCTACCTCCTAATGTGATGGTGTTAGGTTTTGGGGTATTTGGGAGTCATCCATATTAGTGGAGGTAGTGAGGCTGGAAGGTGGTGAGGCTGGAGCCTTCCTGAATGGAATTCGTGCCCTCATAAGTGTCCTAGGAAGGCTTGTTTTCTCCCTTCTGCTGTACAAGGACTGAAAAGGCAGATGTCTAAGACCCAGAAGCACGCGCTCACCACAACCTCATCTACTGTGCTGGTGCCCTGACCTTGGGCTTCCAGCTTCCAAAACTGTGAGAAATAAATTTCTGTTGCGTGCAAACTACCTGGTTGATGATTGTAGTAGTCTGTTCTCACACTGCTAACAAAGGCATACCTGAGACTGGGTAATTTATAAAGGAAAGAGGTTTAATGGTTTCACAGTTTCACATGGCTGGGGAGGCCTCACAATCATGGTGGAAGGCAAATGAGGAGCAAAGTTGTGTCTTACATGGTGGCAGGCAGGAGAGCTTGGGCAGGCGAACTCCCATTATAAAACCATCAGATCTCGTGAGACTTACTCACTATCATGAGAATAGTATGGGAGAAACTGCCCCCATGATTCAATTATCTCCACCTGGCCCTGCCCTTGACACGTGGGGATTATTGTAATTCAAGGTGAGATGTGGGTGGGGACACAGCCAAACCATGTCAAAGATCATTGGTTCTAACAGGCTGAATTGACTAAGACAATCCTGATTAGAATATTGGCATTGATACCATCAAGATAGGGAATTTTCTGTGACTGCAAGGACCCACCATGTAGCTCTTTGTAGGGGATTACAAACGTGAGCCACCACACCCAGCCAGGAATGAAGTATTGATCTACACAAAACCTGGAGGAATCGCAAAAAAAAAAAAAAAAAAAAAAAAAAAAAATATGTTTTGTGGTAGTTTAGAGACAACTGAAATTTATTTTTCACAGTTTTGGCAGCTGGAAGTCCAAGGTCAGGGCACCAGCATGGTAGATGAGGTTGTGGTGCGATCCCCTCTTCCAGGGCATAGACAGTTGCCTTTTCAGTCCTAGAACAGCAGAAGTGAGAAAGCAAGCCCTGCCAGGTCCCTAATGAGGGCACAAATCCCATTCAGGAGGGCTCCAGCCTCACCACCATGTCTATACTTTGTCATTTTAAGAACCGTATATACATGGAATCTTACAGTCTGTTATCTTGTGTTACTGGCTTTTTTCACCTAGCAAATTCTTCACGATTCATCCAGGTTTTGTATAGATCAATAGTTCGTTCTTGGGTAGTCATGGTGGCTTACGTCTGTAATCCCAGGATTTTGGGAGGCCAAGATGAGAAGATCACTCAGGCCCAGGAGTTCCAGATTAGCCGGTGTGAAATTGTGAGACCCCATCTCAGACACACACAAAAGCTCATTCCTTTAAATAATGAATGGTTTTCAATGGTGTGAATGTGCTAGTTTATTGATCCTTTTACCCACTGAAGTGCATCTGGAAGTTTGGACCTTTTTAATATTCTATTTGATAATCTGTTGTGTTATTTGGATTGAATCTCTCTTGCACCCTCACAAAGACAGTCTCTCACGACATGATTGTATATGATCTATCATTAACTTACATGTTTGTACTATATGTCTTTATGATACATGCTTATGCATTTATTCTGTGTTCTTTTACTACCCTACCTATAAAACAGAATCTGTCATTTTCTCTGTATGAAAGGCAAGGGCACTATAAAATGTTTACTTCCTCCTCTTCTAAAATTTTATTTTTCATTCTCTGGAAATTTTGTTCAACCGAATTATAGAAAAAATATTTTCTTCAGGTATTAGAACATTATATTCTATTCCTGAATATTCAGGTTCTCTTCATTTCAAGCCACTTGATTACTCAACTTCATTTTTTTTCAAATTGCTTTGAAACATTTCCAACATGAAAAATAGGAAAGATAAAAAATGAAGAGTGAAATATTTTAGTCTGTGATTTAATTATGAAGTTGAAAATATCAATGAGGGACTGGATAAGGGCCAATATAAAAATATATGTCTCTCTCTATGTGTGTGTGTGTACCTATATATATATATAGACATATACGTGTGTGTATACATATATACACACACACAGAGACATACATTTCTATATTTGCCATGTATACCTATATATGTATACACACATATAGAGACATATATATATAGAGAGAGGGAGACATATATATATATATATGTAGAGAGAGAGTTTCAGTTTAGTATTATGATACTTCATTTTGGTTTTCACTTAATAAGAGACTGAAGTTAATCACAGACCACTTATTATAATGTGTAATTTCCTTTCTTTTTTTATTGTGATAAAATATATATATCATGAAATTCATGACCTTAGCTACTTTTGCATATACAATTCAGTGACAATAAGTACATTCCTGTTGTTATACAGCCATAATCACCCTCCATCTCCAGAACTTTTAAGTCATACCAAACTCTGTACCCAGAAACCACAATTCAGCATTCACCTCTTCCCCAGCCTATGGCAACCACCATTCTACTTTCTCTCTATATAAAGTCAGCTACTCCAAATATACCTCATAGAAATGGAATTATATAACATTAGTCTTTTTGTGACAGGCTCGTTTCACTTAGCGTGTTTTCAAGGTTCATCCATGTGGTATTATGTGTCACAATTAAGATTCTATTTTATGTACTGATACCGTTTGGCTGTGTCCCCACTCACATCTCACCTTGAATTATAATGATCCCCATGTGTCAAGGGCAGGGCCAGGTGGAGATAGTTGAGTCATGTGGGCTGTTTCCCCCATACTGTTCTCGTGGTAGTGAATAAGTCTCATGAGATCTGATGATTTTATAAATGGGAGTTTCTCTACACAAACTCTATTCCCTGCCACCATGTAAGACATGACTGTGCTCCTCCTTGCTTTCTGCCAGGACTGTGAGGCCTCCCCAGTCATGTGAAACTGTGAGTCCATTAAAAATCTTTCCTTTATAAATTACCCAGTTTTGGTATGTCTTTATTAGCAGCATGAGAACAGACTAATACATGTACATACTGCTTTTTTTTGTCTATTTATCTTCCACTGTACATGGATTGCTTCCATCTCTTGGGTATTGTGAGTGATGCTGCTATGAGAATTGGTGTATATATATATTTTGAGACTCTGCTGTCAATTTTGTGGGGTATATACTGCCAAGATTCAGAACCTGAGCCCTCCAAATATGACACCTTAGCATACCGAGTGTTTTAAGCTGAAGGACATTGAGAAAACCACAGAAAACAGGAAAGTTACTCTGAATTTCTCCCTCCTTCTCTCCCTGAAAATAGGGCACAAGACCCTCATTCCACAGGGGTCCTGTCCTCTATCTAGAGGCCAAGAGGAATCTGAATATGAAGCTCTCGCTCAGGTCACCTTAACCCTAACCCTAACCATCCTTACCATTAGATCATACTCTCTTATCCTCCAATTGTACTTCCTGGCTACTCTCTATATAAGTACAGGTATTCCTGGGTCTTTGAATCTGACTTCTGAAGGTTCTCATGTTTCATAAACTTATATTAAATACATTCATGCTTTTCTCTTGTTAATCTGTCATTTGTCATAGGAGTCTCAACCATGAAAGTCGTGATGGGTAAAAAGAAGATCTTACTTTTAGTCCCCTTTAATACCTGTAGGAGGAATTGCAGGATTCCATGGTTATTCTATTGCTAAGTTTTTGAGGATCCTCTTTCAGAAAGAAAAAAGTATCTTTTTTTTTTCTACCCATCGCAGGTTTATGGCTGATGAACTAAAACTGCCTTTGCAAAAATGATAACTGAGACAATTATGACAGTGCAAGAGATCTGACCTAACCAACTCCATCTTGCCTCTAAACTCCAAGCTGTCCCTGTTCATTCCTGGGCATAGGCTGAACTCAATATGCGAGGAATTTAGTTTATAGTTTTACTTTGAAATAAAGACAATAACAGCCCTTTCCTCAAACAAACCCCCTTCCTGCCTGCAGACTAGACTGCCTTTACAGGAGTAACAAAGTAGCCGCAAGAATAGAAATTATAATTTAGGAGTTATGCAGCTGGAGGCTATGCGATTGTAAACTTCCCCGAATTGCTCCTGGGGATAACATCACTATTGTGAAACCTAAGATCAGAGCTGGAGATATTTTACAGACCCTGCACTGGATGGATCAGCTGGCACCACCCAGACTGGTAAACTGACTCATCTGATCTTGTAGCTCCTACCCAGGAACTGACTCAGAGCAAGAAGACAGCTTTGATTCCCTATGATTTCATCTCCAACCCAGACAATCAGCACTCCAGACTCAGTGCCCTCCTACCCACCAAATTATCCTTAAAAATTCTCATCCCTGAATTCTCAGGGAGACTGATTTGAGTAATAATAAATCTCCAGTTTCCTGCACAGCCAACTCTGCATGAATAGCTCTTTCTCCACTGAAGTTCCCCTGTCTTGATAAATTGGCTCTGTCTAGGCAGCGGGCAAGGTGAACCCATTGGTTGGTTATAGTCCCTTTAACAAATAAAGATTAACAAAAGAAAAGTATACATATTTACTACATACATGTTTTGTGTGACACAGGAACCTTCCTAAAGAAATGAAAACTCCTAGAAACAGTTGTTAAACCTGAGTGTTTTTCTATAGTAGGTTTGATAGAAAATAGAGTTGTGGGGAGATATAAGAGGATGAAAGGGTCTCAGCTAAAGATAAGAACCTGTCGGAAACTTAGTGTGGCTTGTGAGTTCAGATTCCTCTCTGTGTCCCATGTCTTCAGAGATAAGAATTTTTTTTTTTTTTCTGTGTGTTGGGAGGGCACTTCTCTCTTGAGGGCCTATGACTAACTTCAGGGAGGGTCAGAAAAATCCTTCCTAGGTTTTAGGACCAGTCTCAGAGAAGTAGGGTGAGAAAATGTCAGAGGCACTTTCTTGCTTCTGTGGTTTCCTCAAATTTCCTCAGCTTAAAATACGCTGTATGTCAAGGTGCCATATTTTAAGGTCCCCAAATATGAGCCCCAGCCACCACCATTAAACTGTTTTCCATAGCAGAAGCAGCATTTTGTAATGAAAGAGTTCCCTGACCACCTTGTAGGACTTGTGACATGGGTGTGGCTCATTTGCTTGGCCTCTGCACTCTCAAACTCCTTACAGGGGTGGTGGGGGACAGCATGCAGACAGGCAGGTGCAGGAGCTGGGGCAGGTGCTTATGGGCTCCAGCCCCACAGTAGCATCTAGGGGTGTGTTATAATTAATGGTCTTTTCGCAGTTGCCCTCCGTGGATGGCTAAGTGTTAAACCAGGTCAGTAGAGTGTCAGGGTGATAGCCTTTTACACCCCGCCATCTTGGTACCCAAGTCCTTGTCTGGCATCCAGGAAGAATCTGGTCACACAGACATAAAGGATGGTGAATGAAGGGATTTTATTAAGTGTTGGAGGTGGTTTTCAGTGGGATGGATGGGGAGCTGGAAAGGGGATGGAGTGCAAAGATGATCTTCTCCTGGAGTTCTGTCATCCCATGGCCAATCACCTCTCTGAACATCCCCAGCTCAATTCTTCTCAATATTCAGATGCTCCTTCTCTTCTCTCCTTCTCTGCTGTGCTGCTGTGCTATTCTGTTTCTCTTTTGTTCCTCTGATTGTGGACCTTGGTGTTCATATGGGCACAGGATAAGGGCATGACAGACCCGAGTGGTTTTTGGGAAAGGCAACATTTGGGCACAAAAACAGGAATGCCTGTTCCCATTTAGGGCCACACATTTCCAGGCTAGAGGGTGGGGCCTTTTCTGGGGAACCACCCTCTTCTACCCAGTATTTCCCTTCTCCTGTCTGTATCAATTTTAATTTCTCCCAGCAATGCACATGGTTCCAGTTTCTCCAGGTCCTCACAAACACTGGTTATTTTCTGTGTGTGTGTTTTGATAATAGGATGTAAAGTGGCGTCTCACTGCGCATTTGATTTGCAGTTCCCTCAGGATCAGTGATGTTGAGCATCTTTTCATGTGCTGATTGGACATCTAGGTATTATATCCTTTGCAGAAATGTGTATCCAAGTTTTATGCCATTTTACTTCATGCTTCTTGAAACAAGACACGCAGGCACATTTTATTCATCTGTGATGCAAGGACTCATATATTTTGCAAAGCGCCTCCAACTTGGTTTAATTTTATGTGTGTTCCTTAACCTCTCATTTCTGCAATGCTGTTGTGCTGCCACCAGACGTCTGTGCAGAGTGAGGTCGGTTAATACATTATCACTTGCAAGTGAATTGTTAGTACCAGGCCACCAGGGCTGAATTTCTCTGTGAATGCTACTAAGGAAACATGGAAAGACTTCTGTGGGACTCGTTAAAAAGGCATTGCAATTGATTTTTCATACGCATGTTCATATTGACAATAACTTCTACTATTCCTCAATATAGTTTTTAGTCTTTGCTTCAGCAAAAACTATGTGATAAGTGTTTCACTTGCCCATTATCTTTTACAATGAACATATTTTAACTTATGAAGGCGACTCCATTAATGCGTGACATCTTCAGGCAACAGTACAGAAAAATAACAGCAAGAACCTCGCAAATTCAGTATGTTCTATTTCTTTATGTTGAACTTGGAAAATTTCATATAGACTGGTGCATCTGCAGTGTTAAATGGAAGACTGCAAGTTAAAATTGGTTCATTTATTACATCTCTTACATTCCTGTGGGAAGATGGATTAATTATGAAAAGATTACTTATTTCTTCTTATTATTAATGAGCACGAGTGTTTTTTTTTACATTAAAAAAATCTATAATCTACCGTTACTTTCCTTGTCACCCTCTCCCGAGAAGAAAATTCCCTGGAATAAAATAGGAGAAGGTAAATACTGCCGTGGTGAATAAGGAAAGCAATTCCCAGATGCATGTAGAAAAAAAGAACTGATATAAATTTCTTCATTAATCACTATTTTATTAGAAAAACTGAATATAAATGAACATTCCCAAAATCCTTAATCATGCCAAGGATACAGCTCAAAAATAAATAAATAAATAAATAAATAAATAAATAAATAAATACATACATACATAAATAAAATAAAGAAAAGAAAAAAGTGAGCAAATAAAATCTAAAACTAACAGGCATCTCCAGATATAAGTTGCAGGATTAAACTTGCCATGAAGTCATGACAAATATTTTCCTTAGTGTTTGGAATAGCATGAACCCTTTGAAACTCCAGCCTTGCTTTCCAAGCATGAAAATGATAGAGTCACTTTAAAATGTTAAAGAAAGCTGAAGTGTACTTCTAAGGATAGTTAGCAACATTCCCTATGGTCAAGAAATGTATAAGGTATAATTCAAGTTAGTGAGTCACACTAGTTTCAGTAAGAAAACTCTGCTATAATATATATCCTAACTGAAACATGATTTCTGCTATAATATATAATATCTGAGGACTCATTTGGAAATAAAAGCCTAGTCGTCAGTCTTCCCTGAAATCATGGAAGGGATTTGGCTTTCCCACCACTGGATAATTTTATGTCTTGCATTTACTCAACGTTTATGGAATTCTACTAGGACAAATACTATGCTTGTAGTAATGTTTTGCTCAAACCCAGTGATGTGATGAATTGGGTTATACTGATCTCCTCCCTGTATGGGCAATATTTGGGGACCACGAAAGTTCTAGCACTCCTCACAAATGCTTGAAACAAAACCTTTTGAAGCTTAATGTAACCTCCAATGTAAATCAAGCTAAGGATTATTATTTTGGCCCTTGAGGAGCAGGTTGAAGCCATGTTAACAAAAAGAACAGCTTTTTCCACAGCAGAAAGGTGATTTAAAACTTGAGATTGGTTTCAGTACATACCAAGAATGAAACTTTTGTTCAGTTCAATGCCATTTTGTGTGTACTTTAGAAGAATAATAAGAAACAAATTAAATTTCAAGAAGCACATGTTGGGACTCAGAAAAAATGTATCCCAAAACGAAGGCCTCAGAAGTCTCAGAAGCAAAAGTTTCTTTCTGACCTTCTCCTTCTGTATTAGTTTGTTCTCACACTGTTAATGAAGACATACCCAAGACTGGGTAATTTATAAACGAAAGAGGTTTAATGAACTCACAGTTCCACAGGACTGCGGAGGCCTCACAATCATGGCAGAAGGCAATGCAGGAGCAAACGCACATCTTACATGGTGGCAGGCAAGAGAGTGTGTGTAGGGGAACTCCCTTTTATAAAACCATCAGATCTCCTGAGACTTATTCACTATCACAAGAACAACATGGGAAAGACCCGTCCCAGTGATTCAATTATCTCCCACCAGGTCCTTCCTATGACACGTGAGAATTATGGGAGCTACTATTCAAGGTGAGATTTGTGTGGGGGCACAGCCAAACCACATCACCTTCCCTCCTGTCTCTCAGTCCCATTCTTCCCCGAGGCACCATAGAAACAAGAATCCATCTTCCCCTCCCCTTTCCCAGATCATAAAAACCAAAACCCCTTTTCCCCAAAGTCAGCCATAAAATCTAAAATTGTGACTATAACTTTCCCACTGATTTTCTGTGTAAAAACTGTCTATAAAAAAATTCCCTGACCTACTTTGTTTGCCTGTGGGTCCTAGCACTCCCATTCAAGAGAGGGTCCTGCCTCACACCCAGAAGGAAGAAACGTTCCTCAGAAAGGCCAAGAAGAATCTAGACAGACAGTCCTGGTTGGGTTTCCCCACTCAGTCCACTAACTTTAGATCAGGCCCTTTTAGTCCAACATTATTTCTACATGGTTGTCCATAGTTTGTTGAACCTAAGCATAAAAATGGACAGTTTCCCCCATATCTTTGAGTCTTCCTTCTGAAGGCTTCCATGTATACATTAAATAAATTTACATGCCTTTTCTCCTATTAACCAATCTCTTGTCAGTAACCTTCAGTGAAACATCAGAGGGTGAAGGGAAAGATTTTTCTTGGCCCCAACACACAGATAGCACTCTATTGCCTTGTATAATTGAACAAAATATAATCAGATAAAATAAAGAGAGAAATTTCAGAAACTGGAAGGAGATTTGAGCAGCGTGCTTGGAAAAAAAAAAGGTTGTAGTCACCCATGTATGCATAATTAGAGAAGTGAGACATTTAGAGACGAAGGCTAGAAAGCATTTTTGAGTTGCTTGTCAGTTAATTTATCTGCATTTCCTCTTAAAGGCTTCAGTAAGAATCTACATGGTTCATCAAACCCTTTGGAGTTTAATGCTATGTAATTTATTTATTTATTTTGTCCCTGGTTAAAATGACTGCAATGATTCATACTTGAGTAGGTGACATTTTTGCCCAGGTTACAGCAAAAGGAGGTGTTATTTATGTTTGCTGGACAAAAAAAAAAATCACAAGGAAATCACCTTCCTCATTTTGATGAGAGGTAAGGACCTCTTGGCTTGCTTATGGGGCTGGAGGGAAGGCTAATTTTTAATCAGAGAACTCATCTACTCACATTTTATTCTACACATAGGAACACAGCCACATTTTCTCTTTCAAAATCTTTAAAGCTGCATGAAGGAAAGCGTAAAAGCGTGAATTGGTGGAGGTCACAAGACCAATGAAAAGACAGGGGATCTCAACGGTTTTCTCTGGTAATGAAAAGGGGCTACTTGGGGGCTTGTCAGAGGGAATACTAGAAACATAATGACTTCAAGAAGCCAGAGGAAGCTAACTCCCAATGCTGGAATCCCTCCTTCCCAAAGAATTCCAGGATTTCACTTCTGCCCTTCAACTGACGACAGCAATCAATCAACACAAGAAGACCTTGACTTTAGATTTTCTACAGGAAACTTCCCTCTGAATGCTGTTAGATACTTCAGAACAACAACAATAACAACAGAAACACAAATACATTTTCCTTTATCATCTGCCGGTGCATGACATGTTTGTTTTGGACATCCAGGAAAAGCTGAAGATACTTGGGAATTTAGTATTTCTCAGTATTCTGAGGGGCATAGTGGAAAAGGGAAAATATCCCCTTTGCCCTCAGAAGGTCGGCTGAAAAATTAACTCATAAAAGGCAGATTAATTGGAGAAAAGGCAAACATATTTATTTGATTATAGTTTTAGGTGACATGGGAGGCTTCAGAATGAAGACTCAACTCCCCAGTGAGGTGAAGAAACTTATATTACCATAGTGAGGTGACAGAAAGAGTGGGGGCTTGTGTTCTGGCAAAACAGGTTATAGGAGTAGGGAGAGAAGAGGAACTCTGTTGAGATGTAATGAATGATTAATTACTAGGGATAATTCAGTGGGCTTGAAGAATACACAATGGCTTGGGACAAAGTCTGTTGGGACTGCAGAGAGGGCAGTGGTTTGTGACAAAAGTCCATCCATGTGCATTGACAGATTTCAGTGTTTCTTCCTGCAGTATGGGTTCAGTTAATCCAAACTCAGAGAGGGGACTGGAGGTCATTGTTTTCTTCTTTGGCAAGTGTGGCTTTTAGGCAAAGATACAGTTTGGCTGTGTCCCCAGCCAAATCTCATGTTGGATTGTAAGCTTCAGCATTGGAGGAGGGACCTGGTGGGAGGTCATTGGATCAAGGGGAAGGAATTTCCCCTTGCTCTTCTCAGGACAAAGTTCTCAAAAGATCTGAGTGTTTGAAAGTGTGTAGCACCCCCACGTTTGTGCATGCTCTCTCTCTCTTCTGCTCTGCCATATAAGACATGCCTGCTTCCCCTTTGCCTTCTGCCATAATTGTAAGTTCCCTAAGGCCTCCCTAGCCATGCTTCTTGTACAGCTCACAGAACTGCGAGTCAATTAAACCTATTTTCTTTATAAATTACCTAGTCTCAGGTAGTTCTTCATAGGAATATGAGAACAGACTAATACAGGCAAATAAGGAGACTTCAGAGAACAACTTCATCCTGTGCTTTAGGGGAGATGGTGGGGTATGGGCGAGAGGTGACAGAGAACATGAGGCTCCTTTTTCAGTTTAGCATGCACAAAGTACCATATTTTGAGATACTATTGTCTGAGCCCTGTGAGAGGATATTCCAGAGGAAATGAGGGTGAAAGAACTCAGTGTCTTTCTGAAGAGTTTCAAACAAAATAGTGACCCCTATGAGTGGATGTAGAGGGGTTCACAAGACACAGGTAAAACAGATAATTCTGCAGATGGTGATAAGAATGAATTACCTCCTCTTACCCACAACCCTTCTTCACCAGGGTCCCTCCTAGAGGCAGGCATGAAGAAGCCCTGCTAAACACAGTAAATATTGCATTTACACTTGTAGCAACTATGACGTGATCTACGTTTGGTTAGACCTGGTTTTAACAGTGGTCATTGGCACATTTCTGCCTGCAATATCGACTATTTTTAACCAGTGGGTACCATTGAAAATCTTGTAAACAAGAAAAGCCTGTACCTTTGCTTCCTAAAGGAAACAGAGTAGGCAATGCTATTTACAAAGGAACATGCTCCTGAAATTCAGGCGAGTCACAGGATCTACTTCCAGTATCTAAAATCATACTGCCTAGGATGAGTGAGGGCATAAGAGAAGGTTTGGGTGAGCTCAACCCAAGTTAGCCTTCATACTAGGATGTGTTTAGTGTATACACACTCTGATACTTATACTTTTATCCTTTGGGGATATTGAAGTAGTCTCCTTCCTGCAGAGATACAGGACTAGCCTACTTCCTGCAAGTTGACTACATGCCGTCAATTAGACCCTGTGGTGCAACAGACCCTCTCCACTTGACATCTAGATGCAGTGTGCTCTGCTCCAGGAGGTAAGCCTTCATTTATCTTGTGTCTGCATCTTCCTCTGTATCCCTTGACCTAGTTTTTGGGGGAGGCATTGCACAAATGAAGGACAGGTGAGGACCACCTAGTCAGCCACTGCCTAATTTGCTGGATAGAGAAGCGGCTTGGAATAGTTGATTGTTTATTTCTTTACAATACATGCCAGAAATATAAATTACATAATAATTGGAGTTCTTTTGAATGGATAGAAGAGACAAAAAATAGCTATTCCTTAGCAACCAGAAATGTGGATAAGAAGTTATCCTTAAAGTTGTAAATCACTATTCTGTGGGGTAAAAAAAGGGAATGAAGATAAAAAGAAAGGAAAGAAGAAAGGAGGAAAGAAATGAAGAAAGGAAGGAAGGAGGGAGGTGGAAGGAAGAAGGAGAAAAAGAAAGCAACAGAGAAAAAATATAAGAAAGAAAGAACAGGAAGGAAATTTAGAATTACTATCCTGCCCTCCACAAATTAAAAGTTAATAATAATAATAATAAAGCAGTACAACAATTGGGTCACTGATTGTTTTATCAACTAGAATTCAACAATGGTCTAATACATTCAAACTACACAGCATAAATTATTTTTTTCGATTATCCTGCTGAGGAGAATTACTCTGTAGCCACTAAACTGTCCAGTTAACATCATGGTGTTTCCTCAACAAAGCGTGTCCTGTATTTACTTTACAGTGGAAAACTATGCGTGAGAGGGGGAAAGATGTCTTCCTTCTAACTTTTTTCTACTCATATCAAAAAATGAAACTGAACAAATAATAGAATTGGAGGAAGATTTGGCTTATAGGCACTAAGTTGATTGTGTAGTTTCATCATGGAAACTGCAAATATGGTTGTAAGATCTTGTAATAAAATTGATTTCTAGTGAGGAAGAGGTAAGTGGCTGGCTATGTTAGACATAGGTTGAAGTTGACATGGATATCATTTTAGGGAAATGAACTACAGTGGAACCCTGTACAACATTAACTTGATCTGCACTAGCCCTCTTACGTGAGGATTTTCTTCCTCCTCATATAAGGATTTCCTTCCTTCCTTCCTTGTCTCTGCCACCACTGAGACAGCAAGACCAAGCCCTCCTCTTCTTCCTCCTCCTCGGCCTACTCAAGGTGAACATCATGAGGATGAAGACCTTCTTGATGATCCACTTCCACTTAGTGAATAGTAAAGATATTTTTTCTTATGATTTTCTCAATAACGTTTTCTTTTTCTCTAGCTTACTTTATTGAAAGAATAGAGTATGTAATACATATAGCATACAAAAATATGTGTCAATTCGCTATTTATGGTATCAGTAAGGCTTCCAGTCAACAGTAACCTATTGGTGGTTAAGTTTTGGAAAAGTCAAAAATTACACATGGATTTTTGACTGTGTAGGGGGCTGGTGCCCAGATCTCTCTGTTGTTCAGTGGTCACCTGTATGGTAATGAAGAATTGAGTGGCTGTGCTCTGTGGTGAGCGTTTATAAGAAGCACTGATGGGCCGGGCGCGGTGGCTCAAGCCTGTAATCCCAGCACTTTGGGAGGCCGAGACGGGCGGATCACGAGGTCAGGAGATCGAGACCATCCTGGCTAACACGGTGAAACCCCGTCTCTACTAAAAAAAAAAAAAATACAAAAAGCTAGCCGGGCGAGGTGGCGGGCGCCTGTAGTCCCAGCTCCTCGGGAGGCTGAGGCAGGAGAATGGCGTAAACCCGGGAGGCGGAGCTTGCAGTGAGCTGAGATCCGGCCACTGCACTCCAGTCCGGGCTACAGAGCGAGACTCCGCCTCAAAAAAAAAAAAAAAAAAAAAAAAAAAAAAAAGAAGCACTGATGGGTGAGTCTAGACAAATGAAGACCCATGGGGTGCACAATGGCAATCACCAGCCATTCGATATTAAATCAAGTTCAAAGGGAAAGGCTTATGGGGTATAGTCTTTAAAATATTATTTTTCAGACTGGGATATTGGGAACACTATTTCCTGGATTTTCATTAGCCATTTCTGTAGTATTAAATGGCATTAAAGATCATGAGAAAGCCTATCTAAACTGTGACATTTTTAAAGGCATAGTTTTTCCTATATACATCAGAATGTAATGAAGCTAAATGTGTGGCCCTGTTGAAGTTAGTCAATGTTAACGGAGTGTCTAGCATATGCTGGGCATACTGACCAGGCTCGGCACACAGGAATGGATAAGAGACAGCCTTCATCTTCAAGTGTTCATCATTTAGCAGGGAGACAATGAGTATATGTGGGGGTGAATGCTGTGATAGAAACACACATAGTATTATGAAAATGCAAACCAGAGAAAAGTTGTTTCACCTGTGAATAAAGATTTCCCTGAATACTTCCAAGTGCAGTGTGGCTTCAATAAAATCTGAAGAGAAAAGGTAGAGTTATTCAGAAGAATGTGGTGACAGTGAGAGGAGAAATTGTGCTCCAAGGACTAAAATAGAATTTGCCAAGTTTACAAAGGCTGGGACGTCTGAAATAACTTACGTGAATTGGATGTGTGTGTGATAAAAATAGAGTGAGAGGAAGACCATACAATGGGGAACACATAAATAGTCCTAAAATAAAGAATTCAACCTGGTTGGCCATTTCACTGACATTTTTGTCATGGAAGATGTGGCATCCAGGCAGCCCCTGTCAAAATGAGATGCCACTCAAAAGTAGATGAGCAACTCTGCCTTGTGTTTGCTGAAATGAGCATTGACTAAATGAAGACACAGGACACACAATCAGAGGAGGAGGTGGTGAGGGAGAAAACTATGATGCTCACACAAATATCCTGCAGAACGAGCTCTTAAGCAATCTGAGTTATCCTCAATCTAAACTCATATGGACTTTTCTATAGGACCCTAAATTCTACACCTTTTCCTTGACCAAGATCAAGGATCTTGAGTTTACCATGGGAAACTTCAGAAACAATGAAATTGAGAAGCTATCAAGCAAGGAAAGAAAATGAAGCTATGATTAAGTCAATGGAATTGCTAAAACATGAATAAGGACCCATTCGATTCACAGAAAAAGGTGATGAGGTGTAACATCCTGTATATAAATGGTCCTTTTTTGGAAGGTTAGTGGTTTCAATCAGCAGGGGAAGGTAGCACACGCATTTCTGAATTTGTTTCTGAGAGTAACCAGCAAAATAAATTAGACAAGGCTCCAGAGAATTTAAACTCACCTGCATGTAGAAAAGAAAAAAAAATAACTCTTAATAGATGCATAGATAAAAGAAAAAAAAAAACAGACAATATGAGAGATGATATGGGATGCCCTTTAATCTCCAACCAGAATTATCTAGGCTCACTTGCTTGCCAGTAACGCTTGATGTTTTATCTGTCAAACCTTACGGGAGACTTTTAGTGACAACTCACCTTCTTTCATGAGGAGAAAGTGCTTTTTAAGAGAAAGCATATCGCTCAAATGTTTTTTTGATTGCCTTAATTATCCTTTTCAAGTGATTTTAGAGTAACCACACTCAGATTCCTGAGAGTGATTTTTGGGTTGTTAGAATAACTGATTCATGTATCCAGCGCACTACCAAAATGGCTATTAACGTTTTCAGTGACTAGAGCTTTGAATAAGGTGCACTATACAATGATATTTGTGTAGGAAGTGCTAATAAGACAAAAATATTTTTATGTTGCTTGTGAATTTATTCACTCCTTTAATTTTTTGAATAATGAGCATTTTTTTTTGAAATAATGAATGTCAGTGTGCAACTTGATTGAACAAAAAGTTGTTTGAAAATGTAAAGATGAGATGAGTGTAGACACCCTAAAGTGGTTGCATTGCTGATAAATGTATTGCATTTTTGAATGTACACCTTGTAGCTTCTACTACAGAGGTTTGTAAACTTATTTTTTTTTTTTTCCTGTGTAGGGACAGAGAGTAAATCTTTATGTCTTTACAAGTCATACAGTCTCAATTGCACCTACTCAACTCTGCCTCTGTAGTGCAAAACCAGCCATGGGCAATTCATAATGAATGGAACAACTGCACTGTGGACATAGCTGAGTTAAAATAAAACTTTATTTACAAAAACGGACAGTGGGCCGATTTTAACCACGGGCTGCAGTTTACTGATGCCTACTGTATCATAATGCGGAATAAGGATAAAAACCGAATTCTAAACACATTCCTTCAAAAAGTTATTTGAGTGACTTTAGAATTTCTAATGCATTCATCCTGGGAGATATGTAAGTCTCGTTTTGGTGAAACTGGATATGTTGAGTGAAACTTGTAATCCTTGAAGTGTTCAATATTTGATACATGTCTGAAATATTTGCAAAAGTTTTAAATGTCTCAGAAAGAAAAAAACCAATAGATGTTGCGTTCAGCAGAGAAGGCACGATATGATATATACTATGCATATACTGTGTCTCTTCTCATTAAATATGTATTATAATATCTGCACTGTCCTTCACTCATTCAAAGAATAAATTCAAAGTTTCTTGTTTCATTTAGTCTTTAATCTGAGATCCAAGCTTCTTCTTAAAATGGTGCTCGTGTATGTCTTCAAATATATATCCCTCTTGCCAACTCTCTAACCTCTTTGAAAGAGGTCTTGTTTTCATTTCTTGGACAGCCCTTGTACACAATATTCTCTGAACCTTCGCTTTAATCTTTCCACTTTGCTTGGATTTTCCTCTTTTTTCTACTTTATAAGTACTTACCTGATAAGGTCTAACTCTATCCCTGCTGTTCACTACATTTTGTCCAAATAAGGAGTTAAAATGACACCTGTGGTAGAAATAAGCCCTGGATCATTAAAGCCCTTAACAAATTCTTTAGCTACTATATAGTCCCTATAATCTTTATTTCTACATTATATACACTTGCTTTCTCCAATAAGTACAATGAAACTAGTGATCGTGCCTTATCTCATCGGTATGGGCAGTATTTTGGAAATAACCTTGGTGTTAGAAAAAGTTTATGCTCAACAAAATTCTAATACTCTAGCTGATGGTTAAAGTTGGGAGTTTCCCAAAATATACACATTTTAGATAATGTAATTATTTGTCAAATCTATTAACTTATATGAGGCATTTTGTGCCAAAAATAAAAGAAGCCATCTTAGAGAGCCTGATTCCATGCAAAACAAATTGTTTCGGTACATTCAGGGAATCCAGCAATGAAAGTGGTGCAGCTGAAGCTTTCTCTTATTTTTTCCCCTCTTAACAACTAATAATGATAATAGATTTTGTAGTCCCCAACAGAATCTTTTTTAAACTTTGTTTTTACTTTCTGATTTCCAAAGGTGTCAAGACACATGGATCTTGGAATCCTACCAAATTAGTTTTGACCAGGCAGAATGATTTCATTGCCACAGGACTTGGTGAATTTAACCTCTCTCATTTAGCTTTAAAATGTGCATGCCTTAGTTATTAAAATCATCTGATCAAAACATCATCCTTTTAAAAATCCAGGGCACAGAGTACATAGTAAGAGATATTGGGTATTATTATGGCTTTTTAATATATTGATCTCTTTTCACTCTTTCAAAATAAGTAAGATAAGCAAACTGTGAGCATTTTTTCATACTTTGCTCAATCTTAATCCAAGGGCAAAATGAGATTTTTTAAAATCTCAATTTTCCAAGTCAGTAGAAATAATAGGCGCAGAGTTATTGAAATATGCAGCATAATTGTCATCATTTCTTGCCTTCTCCAATCTTTTTCTTACCCAAACTCCAGATATTATTTTTACCTCTGTTGTAATCATATGGTGAGGCAACATAAAATTGCAGAAAGACATGCTAATGAAATATACCCTAAACATGTCCAAAATTAAACTTTACAGAAAATAAGAGAGTCCTATTTATAGATGTGGTATTTTTATTCCATTCCTTCTATATAGGAAGTATATGAACATCTCCGATGGCTGAGTTTCACAGATAGTGACTAAATCTAATTTTGCAAATAATTGCAACCATCTGAAGGAGAAAATTGACTTGCTTTCCGCTGTCATAATCTTGTTTTTCTTCTTCCCTAACTTTCTCTCTCCCAGTGCCCTTGTCAGAATCATTTAGCCTTTTCTTGGTGCTCTTATGCAGTGTTTACATATACAGAGTGAAGTAGAGAAACCATTCTATTGGAATTTTCTGTCTCCGTGTTTTTAACCCCCTGGTAGATTATTAGCTCATTTTTGGCAGGTAGCATGTCTTATCTACTTTAAATTTCCTGTTGTATAACTCCCTATTTGGCACAGACGTTATTAAACAAATACAATAATCAATTAAAATAAAATAAACAACAGAGGATAAAGACAGAGAGGGGATAGATTCTCTATACTTAAATTTGACTCCAGATGCTTTCAGTTACATTTAATAATTTCCATATTCTAACAGCATTATATTTGCTGCAGAAAATGATTCAATATGTTTCATTTTGTTAATGATATTTCCTGTTTTGGAAGCACTATGGATTCTTAGGATGAGACGAAAGTTCGATGTTGATAAGGTTTTAAATCACAACAGTCATAAGCTTGATGTATAATCTGCCTTTTAAGACATGAGTAATTGTTCCTTTGTTTTTAAAAATATGTTAAATAAACCAATCTATCTATAAACACTTTGCTTTTCAGGGGGCAAGAACATTAAGATGAAACTGTTTCTGTCCTTTAAAGATCTATTTTTAGAGTAACTGTGTTGTTTACAGATTCATTCCAGAAAGCTGGAAATTAATGGGAAATAACTTGGGTGCTTAGTAATATGAGGAAACTTCCAGATACTTATCGGAATGCACTTTCAGCTTTTTAAAATTTACTCTAGTAGGAATAGTCTACTTATCCAGTGAAAAAAGTATATTCTCAATGGTAGCTCGCCTCCAACTGATCTATTCACTACAGTTTGGGGACGTGTGTTATTAGTTTTGTGGGCAAATATCCTGCAAAGCATTCTCTCCAGGACAGTATCTTGAATATTGTGCTTTGGATCATTGTCATAAGTAGCTCTTATTATTTTGAGATACAGTCCATCAATACATAGTTTATTGAGTGTTTTAGCATGAAGGGCTGTTGAATTTTATTGAAAGCCTTTTCTGCATCTATTGAGATAGTAATGTGGTTTTTGTCATTGGTTCTATTTATATGATGGATTATGCTT
Organism: Rhinopithecus roxellana; assembly: GCF_007565055.1. NCBI lineage: Eukaryota > Metazoa > Chordata > Mammalia > Primates > Cercopithecidae > Rhinopithecus > Rhinopithecus roxellana. The sequence goes on from NC_044555.1 coordinate 70,943,893, forward strand.
ATTGATTTGCATATGTTGAACCAGCCTTGCATCCGAGGGATGAAGCTGATTTGATCATGGTGGATAAGCTTTTTGATGTGCTGCTGGATTCAGTTTGCCAGTATTTTATTGAGGATTTTCACATCAATGTTTGTCCATTGATTTGGGGCAGAGGGTTCTGTAGATGTCTATCCTGAATATCCTTGTTAATTTTCTGTCTCGTTAATCTGTCTAATACTAACAGTGGGGTGTCAAAGTCTCCCACTATTATTGTGTGGGAGTCTAAGTCTCTTGGTACATCTCTAAGAACTTGCTTTATGAATCTGGTTTCTCCTGTATTGGGTGCATATATATTTAGGATAGTTAGCTCTTCTTGTTGCATTGATCCCTTTACCATAATGTAACGCCCTTCTTTGGTTTTTTTTGATCTTTGTTGGTTTAATGCCTGTTTTATCAGAGACTAGGATTGCACCCCCTGCTTTTTCTTGCTTTCCATTTGCTTGGTAAATCTTCCTCCATCCCTTTATTTTGAGCCTATGTGTGTCTTTGCACATGAGATGGGTCTCCTGAATATAGCACACAGATGGGTCTTGACTACTTTATCCAACTTGCCAGTCTGTGTCTTTTAATTGGGGCATTTTTCATTTCCATATTTAGTGCTTCCTTCAGGAGATCTTGTAAGGTAGGCCTGATGGTGACAAAATCCCTCAGCATTTGTTTGCCTGTAAAGGACTTTATTTCTCCAAACAGACACTTTTCAAAAGAAGCCATACATGCAGCCAACAATCATACGAAAAAAAGCTGAACATCACTGATCAATAGAGAAATGCAAATCAGAACCACAATGAGAGACCATCTCACACCAGTCAGAATGGGTATTACTAAAAAATCAAAAAAAGGACACATGTTGGTGAGGTTGTGGAGAAAAAGGAATGCTTATACACTGTTGATGGGAGTGTTAATTACTTCAACCATTGTGGAAGACAGTGTGGCGATTCCTCACAGACCTAAAGGCAGAAATATCATTTGCCCAAGGAATTCCATTGTTAGGTATATACCCAAAGGTATATAAATAGTTCTATTATAAAGAAACATGCATGTGTATGTTTGCTGCAGCACTATTCACAATAGCAAAGACATGGAATCAACCCAAATGCCCTTCACTGATAGTCTGGATGATGAAAATGTGGTACATATACACCATGGAATTCTATGCAGCTACAAAAAAGAATGAGATCATGTCATTTGTATGAACACGGATGGAGCTGGAGGCCATTATCCTTAGCAAACTAATGCAGGAACAGAAAACCAAGTACTGCATGTTCTCACTTATAAGTGGGAGCTAAATGATGAAAACACGTGGACACAAAGAGGGGAACAACAGACACTGGGGCCTATCAGAGGGCGGAGGGTGGTAGGAAGGGGAGGATCAGGAAAAATAACTAACTGGTACTAGGCTTACTACCTGAGTGATGAAATAATCTATAAAACAAAACCCCATGAAACATGTGTACTTATGTAACAAACCTGCACATGTGCCCCTGAACTTAAAATCAAAGTTAAAGAAAGAATGCAAAATATCTCCATTGCTATTCAATGTGATGCTAAAGGTATTTTTCTAAACAAGAAAAATAAATAAACCAATTAGAGGCGTAAGGACTAGAAAAAATAATTCTTATTATTTTTCATATGATACCTGGAAAACTTTAGATAATTAATGATGAAACTAATTCACAAAGTAAAATATTTCAGTAAATTAGCAATAAAAATAGTATGCAGAAGTCATTAGTATACCCCCAAAACAAAAGTTTATAGAGTATTCAGTATTAGAGAAAACTCTATGAACAATTATGGCAAGAGGAAGAAATACCACTTAGAAATAAACATTTTTAAAAAGTGCAGGCCAGGCATGGTGGCTCACGCCTGTAATCCCAGCACTTTGAGAGGCTGAGGCAGGTGGATCACCAGGTCAGGAGATCAAGACCCTCCTGGCTAATACGGTAATACCCCGTCTCTACTAAAAATACAAAAAGTTAGCTGGGCATGGTGGCAGGTGCCTGTAATCCCAGCTACTCAGGAGGCTGAGGCAGAAGAATGACATGAACTCAGGAGGCAGAGCTTGCAGTGAACCGAGATCCCACCATTGCACTCCAGCCTGGGCAACAGAGGGAGATTCTGCCTCAAAAAAAAAAAAAAAAAAAAAAAAAAAAAAAAAAAAAGTGCAAAATGTATAATTTTTAAAACCTTTAAAATCTCCTGAAATAAAAATAAAGTAGATTAAACAAAAAGAAAAACATCCTTGAATGGGATGTCTCAATAACATAAAGAGGACTATTCTAAGTGGGAGAATTTATAAAAATTAATGTTATCACAATTTTTGAAAGTTATAAATTGTCTTATGGAGTAAGATTAGTTGACATGGAAGTTCATGTGGAATAACTAGTGGGCAAGAATAGCCAGAAAAATCCTTGGTAGGGTCAATCCCTTTCAGATTTTAAACATTATTAAGCATCCATAATGAAAATAATCTGTTACAGGTGCATGAGAAGACAAAAAGACTAGAGGAATGTAAGAGAACATCTAGAAACAGGTAGAGGTACAGAAGGAAGTTTAGTATATAATAAAGGTGGTATCTCAAACCATTGAGCAATAATGGATTTTTTTTTTTTTTTTTTTTTTTGAGACAGGGTCTCACTCTGTTGCCCAGGCTGGAGTACAGTAGCTCAATCCTGGCTCACTGGAGCCTTGGCCTCCAGGTGTAAGCAATTCTTCTGCCTCAGTCTCCCGAGTAGATAGGACTATAGGTATGCACCACTACATCTGGCTACTTTATTATGTTTATTTTTAATTGAGAGACGGGGTCTCAGTATGTTGCTTCGATGGGTCTTGAACTCCTTGGCTCAAGCCATTCCGCTGTCTCAGCCTCAGCCTCCTAAGTAGCTGGGACTACGGGTGCACACCAAAGTGTGTGGCATGATAGATTCTTAAGTAAATGTTGCTGGGACAACCTGGAAAATGATAAATTTAAATCCATACTTTATTTGTACACAGGAATAAACTCCAATTGAGTCAAGTATCTAAACATACATGGACATACACATGTTTAGGTGCACACATACCTACATACATACAGCCATATAAGTACTAGAAGAAAAATGAATTTATTCTTCTATAATCTGAGTCTGGGGAAAGGGCTGCTAAGTATCACTAAAAATCCAAATGCAATCAAATACATAAAATTTGATTATATAATTTTCTAAAAATTTGCTGGGCAAAAAATGCAATTAAAAAAGTGTCATGAGAAATATAGACTTGGACCACATAACAATATTTCAGTCAATGACAGACCACATATTTGGTGGTGGTCCCATGAGATTATAATACCGTATTTGTAGTATACCCTACCTAAGTGTGGATGTTTAGGTACACAAATACCATGTGTAACGTGTGTCACAGTTGCCTACAGCATTCATTGGGGTCACAGGCTGCACAGGTGCGTAGCCCAGGAGCAACAGGCTACACCATACAGCCCAGGTGTGCAGTGAGCTGTGCCTTCTGAATTTGGATACGTGCACTTTAAGATGATTGCAGAAGGACCAAATGACCTAAGGATGCATTTCTCAGGAACTGTTCCCAGCAGAGAATTGTATGAGTAGCCTCATAAAGAGCTAATGTTAACACATTTTAAAAAATTGAAAATGGAAGGAAAAAAATTAAAAACATTCATGAAGAACAAGTCCAAATAAACTGATTGTAAAAAGGAGCACAACAGGAAACATAGACACCATTCTTCCCCTAGCACATCAGCGGGAAAAAAATGAAAAAATGCCCCACGTGAACTGTGGGAGGCAATTGTTATGCATTCTCAGGTGGGCTGAAACTGCGGTAATTCTTCCAGAAGGAGGCTTGGATACACATGTGTATATGGATATGTGTATATAAATGTATTTGTGTATGTATTTATGAAAATAACAAAAGATTTTTATTCCCAGCAATCTCCCTTCTAAGATAACTGAGATAGTGAAGTGGGGGCAGTCCAGGAAAAGCAATCAATGACTGAGTCACTCCAGGGAACATAGTCAATAACCAAGTCAGTCCAGGGAAAGCAATTGATGACCAAGTGATTCCAGGGAAAAGAGCTGATTACCGCATCAGTTCAGGGAAAAGAAGAGATAACAGAGTCACTCCAGGGAAAACATTGATGAAGAAAAGACAAGGAAATTTCCTCAACCCAGGAAACACAGCCTCTGACCAAGCCACAACAAGGGAAATAGTTGATGAGGTGGCAGGGTGTGATCTCCTCAGTTCATTAAAAAAAGGCAGTGATGAAGCCACACCAGAAAAAATAGTGGTCATGAGTCATTCCAGAGTTCAGACTCTATGACCAAATCAGTCCAGGAAAGCATTCATGACAGGATGGCATGAAGATGCCCTCAGCGTGGAAAATAGTGAATGACTGAGTCACTCCAAGGAAAAGAGGTGATGAGGGGGAATGAGAAGCAGGGACGCAATGCCCATGGTCTGGGAAACACAGTCCATGGCTGAGTCAATCCAGGTTACAGAGTCAACTACCAAACAGTTCAGGGAACACAGGTGACCACTTAGTTATTTCCTGGCACATGGTTAACTGCCGAGTCAGTCTGGGGAAATGAGTTGAGTAGGGACTCAGTCCAGGGAAATTAGTTGAGTACTGAGTCAGTCCATTGAAATGAGTTGCGTACCAAGTCAATTTAGGAAACCCAGTTGGTGACCGAGTCATTCCAGGGCACTCAGTTAATTGCTGAGTCAGTCCAGGGAAATGGGCTGAATACCAAGTCAGTCCAGGGAAATGAGTTGAGTACTGAGTCAGTCCAGGGAAATGAGTTGAGTAGGGAGTCAGTCCAGGGGAATGAGTTGAGTACCAACTCAGTCCATTAAAATGAGTTGAGTACCAAATCAATCCAGGGAACACAGTTGATGACCGAGTCATTCCAGGGCACTCAGTTAATTGCTGAGTCAGTCCAGGGAAATGGGTTGAATACTGTCAGTCCAGGGAAATGAGTTGAGTACCAAGTCAATCCAGGGAACACAGTCAATGACCGAGTTATTCCAGGAAAAAGAGTCAATGACCAATCATCCCAGGGAAACAGTTGAGTACCAAGTCAATCCAGAGAACACAGTCAATAACTGAGTCATTTTAGGGCACATAGCTAATTGCTGAGTCAGTCTAGGGAAATTAATTGAGTACCAAGTCAATCCAGGGAACATGGTCAATGACCAAGTTAATCCAGGGAACATAGCTAACTACGACCAAATCATTCCAGGGAAAAGTGTTGAGCATTGAGTCAGTCCAGGGGAAAGAATCAAGCCCTGATTCAATCCTGGGGACACAGTCAGTGACCAAGTTAATCCAGGAAAAAAAGTTGATGACCAATCAATCCAGGGAAAACAGTTGAGTACTAAATCATTACAGGGAAATCAGTCAAGTACCAAATCAACCCAGAGAACACAACTGATTATTGAGTTAGTATAGGAGAAACAGTGGATGACTAAATCAGTCTAGGGAAAACAGTTGAGCCATGTTATGGCACACAGTTGCAAAGGAATCAGTGTAGGGAACACAGTTAACTACTGAGTCAGTCCAGGGAAAAACAAACGTTGCTGTTTTCATACACTGAGAATGAAGAGGCACGAACTATTGATACACAGAATATATGTAATTCTGTTAAAAATATGCTGAGTGAACAATGCCTTCAAGTCAGTCCAGGGAAAAGCATTGAGTACTGAGTCAATCCAGGGAACACAGTTGATGACCAAGTCAACGCAGGCAAGAAAAGAGTCACATACCAAGTCAGTCCAGGGGAAAGAATTGAGCACCAAGTCAGTCCAGGGGAAAGAATTGAGCACTGAGTCAATTCAGGGAACATAGCCAATGCCTGAGTTAATCCAGGAGAAAGACCACGTGACCAATCAGCCAGGGAAAACAGTGGAGTACTGAATCATTTCAGGGAATAGTTGAGTACCAAGTCAATCCAGGGAACATAATGGACAACTATGTTAGAAAAAGAAAAAAAAAACTATAACATAAACAACAACAACAAAATACTGATTTATAGCTATGTTCATACTTGATTTTCATTTCCTGTATTTAATACCTCCTATAACAATCACTAGTGTTCATATTCCTTCAAATTGCAAATAACACCCGAGGTCATCTTAATTCAAAATTAAACTTCCAAACCCAAATAGATCTGATGCACTTATTGATAGGAATTGCCAACAATACTATTGGAATTATGAGTTCAAATTTTGACTAATATACCAAAATTCAACCACGGTAAAAATTCAAAACCACTGGTGACCTTCTGTCAAAATTCCAAATGACATGAATATACTTAATATTCCATATTCCAATTCCAGTATCTGATATCTTCATAACAAGTACAGATGTCATTATTGGTTCAAATTTTAAATAACACATGCAAACACATGCACATTCTAATAAGTCATAGCATTCCTATAAGTTCAAATTCAGAATGAGATTGATTACTTATTAACTTATATCATAATTCAAATTCCAAAATGCAAATAAAACTAATAGCATACTTTGATGTACTTATTACTTTAATTTTAAATAACACTGATGTCTTTATCAGGTCTCTTGCTGATAAGTAAGTAACTTTGATACCAAACTCAGATGCAGTTATTAATTGTAATTTCATTTCAAATCTAAAGTGTAAATGGATCAGACTACAAACATGGGTGAAATTTTAGGTTAAAATTCTAGTTAACATTGGTGTGCTTACGTAGTTCATATTTCAATTCCAGTTTCAATATTTGGATAACTCTGATTCCAAGCATGGAATAATTATTGATTCGAATTTTTCATGAAATTGTAGGTCTTATTATTTTGAGTTTCAATTCACTATTCAAAATCCAACTAACAGTGCTTTAACAAATGGTAAACTTACTCTAATTCCACATATTCCTCGTTGAATTACCAGCTCATATTTCAATTAAACATTTCAAATTTAAAATGTGGATAATAGCAGAGGTGATTTTATTAAAGGTCATATTTAGAATGTCACTTATGTACTTATTCATATATATTCTAATTATTAGTTCAATTTTCATGTAAAATTCTAAATTCCTAAAGTCTTTGAACAGGTACTGATGCACTTTGTGGTTGAAATTTTTATAACACTGGTAGTCTTAACAACTCAAAATCCACTTAAAATCCCCAAATCTAAAAACACCCATTAATAAGGACAGGTAAACTTTTTAGACTCAGTGCACAAATAACACTAGTGTAATTATCAGTCAAATTTCAATTAAAATTGCAGTATATATACATTTCTCAATAACTAGCATTATTCCACTTATCTATTCAAATTCCAAATAACACTAGCTTACATGTTAGATCAAATTCAAAATAACAGAGACGTACCGAAATAATTGATTCTGATGAAACGTGTTTGTGAAAATGTAATACTGATTAGTTAAAATTATATATAAGTATGCCATATTTATTTATTCAAACTCTAAATTCCCTGAAGTGAAAGATTAAAAGACAAAACAAAATACACTGATACAGTTATTAGCTCATATTCAAGATACCATTTGTTTACTTATAAGTTCCAATTCCAAAGACAATTTTAAAATCCAAATAAATTTCATAGCAAGCACTACCTGATGTAAGTTTTATTTAAAATTCTAAATAACACATATGCCTTTACTTGACATTTTAATTTATATCTCAAAGTCCAATAACCCCAATTCACAATCCTGGTATACCTATTCACGTTAATTATAAATAACACTAATATATTTATTCAATTATAAGATATATTTAAAATTTCAAATTAACACTCTGGAATTTCCAATGGAAATTTTCAAATCCCAATAACACCAATAAGTTCCAGTAAGCACACTTATTATTAGTTCCAAATGGAAATAACATTGGTAAATTATTAGCTCAACTATATTTTTAAATTTCATAATCCAAATAAAGCAGATAACTCACAATTGTGCACTTACTGACTCAAATTCTCAATCACACTGATATACATACTGATTTAAATTCAAGTTGAATCCAATTCCAATTCCAAATAACAGTAGTATATTTACTATTTGAATTCTGAAGTAAGATGAACACCACAAAATAAGACCGTAGCAAGGTCTGGTGCATATATTAACCCCAATTCCAAATAACATTTATATACTTATTAGCTCATATCTCACCCAAATTTCAATGCTCAAATATCTCTGTTAATAGGTACTTTGTCAATTATTAATTAAAATTCAAAATAACAGTAATTCACTTTTTCAAATTTTCAAATGACAGTAGTTTACCTGTGGGTTCTAGTATCAAATAACACTGTTTAACTTATTAATTCGAATTACAGTTCAACTTCCAAAATCAAATGCTGGTATACTTACTGTTTTGAATTCCATAAAATATTGTTATTTTTGTTTGTTCAAAATTTAAAAACTAGGCTGGGCACTGTGGCTCACGCTTGTAATCCCAGCACTTTGGGAGGCAGAGGCGGACGGATCACCTGAGGTCAGGAGTTCGAGACCAGCCTGGCCAACATGGAGAAACCCCGTCTCTACTAAAAATTTAAAAAAAAAATTAGCCGGGCACGGTGGCACGTGCCTGTAATCCCAGCCATTCAGGAGGCTGAGGCAGGAGAATTGCTTGAACCTGGGAAGCAGAGGTTGCAGTGAGCCGAGATTACGCCACTGCACTCCAGCCTGGGTGACAGAGTGAGACCCTGTCCCCTAAAAAAAGAAAAAAATTAAAATCTAAATAACTCCTAAAACAAGCACTGGTACACTTATTAATTCAAATTTCTGTTCAAAATAGTGAACAAAGAATTTGACAAAACACATAGCATTAAGAACACAATCAATAAGTACAGTACATCCACATTATGGTGTTTATGTGTGTTTTATTCCGTGGCAACAAGGTGCTTTGTGAAAAAATATTCTTCCGTATTAAGTTGTATTACAATTAATAATACTGCCTCCTTGATACAACATAAATATAGTTAATACACATACTTCTTTAATAATTTAAGAATTATCAATAATTAAATGTTATTTAATTGACCAAGTTGTTAGTTACCAGTATGTAATAATTACTTATTTTCTGTAATACATATTCGTATTTAAAGTATAATTATTACATTAACAAATTTTTGAATAAGTCCTTTGTTTCTTAAGAATAAAATAATGTTTGTGTGTTTAATAAAAGAAAACCACTCAGAATAAGTTGTTTGGGGAGCTGGAAATTTACTTTTGTTAATAGGAAGTATAAAATACCAAAAATCTATTTAGAGATGAGAATTGGATCAAAGTAGAATAACATTTTATGATGTAACAAATCGTATTTTAATTTCTTCTTTTAGTCTTACAGAACGGGAAAAGACATTTATTTTTGTCCCCCTCTAGCTTTGCTAAAGGTATTATGATAGTTTGGGAAACACCTTAGGGTTACTGTCATTCTATTTTAAAAATTTAACTTGTTTTTTTAAATAATTGTTATCATAGAAACCATGCATTGTAACTTTCACTTCTAATTCCAGGAAATATGCTCTTAAATGGTCATTAATGCTAAAATCAGTTTTAACATTATGTGAATTAAACTCGTTGAATCAATAAATTGACATTTATTCATTTATGGCAATATGTGAGGAGAATTATTTCAATGAAGAAACAAATACTAAAGAAACTCCAAAATATTGAACAGGTATGTTTCAAACAAACAAAAACCTCTCAATAACTTCTGTTTCACCTTAATACCTTATTTCTCCAAGTTTCCTTGTATATATCTAAAAAATTGATAAAAGCATACAATATACACATATCAAATTCTCACTAATATATGAAAAAATAACACTATTTGTACTATATAGCTCCTATACCAATTCATATCTATCTATCTATCTATCTATCTATCTATCTATCTATCTATCTATCTATGCTACAGGTATAGGCATATATCTATTTAGATACTTTCTATCATGGAAACATTATCCAAATATAAATATAAAATTAAAAGCTTTCTAGACAGAGTTTAAAATTCAATCCGATTTGAAAGATAAGTGATATTCCTCTAGTCAAGGCCATGGCTCAAAAAGAACTTCAAACAGCACACTGGGCCTACAATGTAACCAGTTTCAAAACTAAACTTAATTTATAATTTGAACCTCTCTGATAGACAAACAATAATTTTTTAATTATAAATAAAATTGTGTATTATATTAGAGAAATTCAACATCTTAGTGACAGGCAATCATTACTACTTGTGAAGAACAACACAAAACCGCTCGAGGGCAATTTCATTTAAGTGTAATTCTATGATGTAATGTAATTACTTAGAGTTAATTCATTTATATTTATGAGCAAATTAAGCAACATTAAAATTAAAATGCCACCAATAAGTTCTTTTCGCTTATTTCAGTGAATAAAAATGTTTGACCTGAAGGTTATGAAATTGTTCTATCTGTAGCATCTCTGATGAGGGATACATATAAACATAATTTTCCTAAGATCTGGGACAGCGTCGTTCCAGATTCGTAATCTGAATTACTTGAATAGGGGAAGTTTTTGTGTCTCACTTTGTTTTTGGTGCTGATGCTCATCGGATTATGACAGTTGAGGTCGCCCATCGCATCATGATTGTTTTGTTTTTCCCCTAGCTGCTGAGTAGCACCTGGAGCTCAGGTGACCCTCTCTAAAGAGTCATCAATACTTATCTTACTTTTTCATATGTCATATCACAATATGAAAGTTTTTATTAAACATCTCAATATGTAGAAAGCTTTTGGCAAATACCCTTCTTTAAAAAAAGGCGTAACAGAGTTTTATGGATTAACGAAAAGTCAAATTTTAAGTTGCATTATATTTATTTAAAAATCTATCATCTTTCTATCTATCCATGTATGTAGTTTTTTTTTTTTTTTTTTTTTTTTTTTTTTTTTGAGACACAGACTCACTCTGTTGCTCAGGCTGGAGTGCAGTGGCACGATCTCGGCTCACTGCAACCTCCCCCTTGGGTTCAAGTGATTCTCGTGCCTCAGCCTCCCGAGTAGCTGGGATTACAGGCACCCACCCGCCACCACACCTGGCTACTTTTCGTATTTTTAGTAGAGACAGGATTTCACCATGTTGACCAGGATGGCCTCGAACTCCTGACCTCAGGTGATCCACCCGTCTCGGCCTCCCAAAATGCTGGGATTGCTGGCGTGAGCCACCATATCTATCTATCTATCTATCTATCTATCTATCTGTCTGTCTGTCTATCTATCTATCTATCTATCTATCTATCTATCTATCTATCTCTCCATCTATCTAATTTGAATACAAAAGCCCTCTTTCTCTGTGGTTGATCATTGGACCATGGGTTCTCTGCATCTTTTTTGAGTTAGGATTTTTTTACAGAGATAAACCACCTGAGTGGTATTAGATTAATATTTAGGTTGTTTTAGCCACAAACCAACTTTTCAACCATAATCATTGGCTTTTTTGTTAAATGAACTATGAAAAGATAAATAATTCTTTATTGGAGACATTCATTTTATATGATGTATAAGTACACATATAAATCAAACTATATATTCCTCCATCCTATCTATTTATTTATTCATCTATCATATCTGTCAATCATATCTATCATCTACCTATCATCAGTCTGCCTATCCATGCATCCATCTATGCTCTCTATCTATCCATTCATCCATCATATCTATGTATGTATGTGTCTACCTGTCTATCATCTATCTATCTTTCTGTCTATCTATCTATCTATCTATCTATCTATCTATCACCCATCCATCATCTATCATCTATATACCCATCTATCATCCATCTATCTATCTATCTGTCATCCATCTATCTATTTATCTATCAATGCATCTAAATGCATCTATCTACCTACCTATCTGTCTGTCTCTCTATTTCATCTGTCTAATCTGCCTCATCACTCTCTCTTTCTCTCTCTCTGACTCATCTATCTATCTAATCTATCTATTCTATCAGTCTATCCACCGATCTCATCTATCTATCTCATCTGTCTATCTAGCTATCTATCCATCTATGGAATCTATCTATTTTTCAATTCATCCTTGCCAAATACTTGTTTAGTTTTGGAGAAAATCAAGCATATTTTTAGTCAGCCACCTACATGAGGAAGTATGGTTAAAACTCAAGCAACAAATTGATTCATTCTCATTGTGAAATCAACCATATTGTGCTGTTGTTGTTTCTGCCTTGGAAGCAGGGGGCAGCTTCCAGAGATTCTTTTTCATGTTTTCTTCTTCTGCCTCAACTTCTATGCCTGGTATGAGGGTTGGGATTTCCTTTCTCATGTGTTGTGTGCCATCTTGGCTATAGTGGCTAGATGGACACTGGCCTGCATTGAATCTATATTTTTTTCCTTGTTTGCCCCACCTACTGTCCAAGCCCCTTAATAGCCATATTGCTTTTGTGTCTGTCCCCTTTTACCATTAAAAGTCAAGCCACAATTATATCAATATTATGCTACAGCATAATATGGGCACAGTCATATCTCTTGATTGGTTGTTCCTGCCTAAGAGCAAACTAAAATTTGAATCTATTTTATTCCTCTTTTTGGTCAACCCATCTTCAAAATTATTTCTTTTCTATCATTTCTCCATTGCAAAGTCTAATGTCCAAATTAGAAACAGTTCACAGAAGCCTGTAAACAATGAAAATGGATATTTGCTTCTTTCTTAGAAAGAAAGACTTTCCTTTACATAGCATGTAGTTGATTGGGAATAGCATGAAGAAGGAATGAGCATGCTCTGTAAAATTAGAGGATAAGAAATAGACTGCAGGTTGACTAAGTTTCTGACTTGCATTGACATTGTATTTCAATATCTTAACACCGTTTCTACCATAACTACCAAATTAAAAATTCACATTTAATCATGTACCAAGTTATGGCTACAACAAATAGGTTATGTCAAACTGTTAAACCAAAAGTTTATCAAGGAATAAGTTGGGAAAGCCATCATTCACAAAAATGGCACCAGTAGGGTCTTCAAATAGCCACGCAGATCACATCGTTTTGTGATCTTTGTACTCTGTCTGCACAATTCTCATAAGTGGATATTCTTCTGATTTGGGAAACATAATGAAATGAATGCTTACAGTGGCTGCATTTTAGGTAATTAATGATAAAGTGAGATGCAGGTGAAAAAGTTACACCCACAAGATAATCTTATGGTAGCATGACTGTGCTATTCTTTCTGTAGTTCAATCAATACAGTATGCTGACTGAACAACTCAACTGCAGGAATTTTCTTCTTGGTCAAAGAGGAAATGATAATTACTTGCATTTTTCATGGATGTATGGATGTAAATCATGACATAGCGACTGTTTATTAACCATGAAAAGGAATTCAATTATGATATCAAATCTCTCTACATGATAAAGGTCTGTATCTCCATCTGTTTATCTACCTCTCTGTGTCTAGGTTTTCTTATCTTTAAGTTGGAACTATACTTTCCTTCACCTTATACATTTGTAGTGAAGATTAAAAGTGCTAATTCATATAGCGTATTTTGAGTAGACTGGTATAAGATAAATGCTCTAGAAATATTTGCTGTTGCTATAATAATTATCATCATCATGTGCAAGTATATAGTATTGTTATATTATTACGTATATAATATTAAAAATACTTATATAATACAATAGTTACATTATTATATTATAATGATATTATTTGTCATTGTATAATATATATTTATATAATACAATTATATATTTGTATAACAATTATATTATTAATTGTATTATATAGAAACAACAATTATTATTATTACCTATGCAGGTTAACAAAATGAGCAGAATTTCAATTCACATATGCTATCGGCCTCTGTTACTACAAATGGCAAATACAATAGAATCTTTGTGACCTGAATTCATTTCCTAGAATACTTTAAGTTAAAAAATATCACTGTAATATTCAGTCTTACAAGCATCCAGGAAATTTGACATCTATCAGCTCTTCTCATTAAACGCATGACACAAAATGACAAGGGAGATCAGAAAATTGAACTTTTTTTTTTAGTGTCATGTTCATTTATCTCCAACAAATAATTAGATTTGTTTGAAAGCACCTGATTTCCTTGGAGTCAAAATAACTCATCTTAGTTCGTTTACAGGATAGGCACCCTTATTTTATCACATACTTGCGAGATTAAAAATCCTTCTATATGTTATTTAGTGTGAAAGAGTGATTAAGTGGTTTTGTTAGACATAACATTTTTACATAATGTGATTTTAATGTACAAATACTAAATGTTTTCAGATTCCAAGACATTTGGCACTTAAGCTATATCTTAAAATATAAAAAAGATTCTTCACTCAATTAAATAAATGTTATTTTTATATTTTATAAAATTTTTTGGATAAATGTTATTCTTTCTGCTAAAAATAAGATGCTGTCATTGCTTTAACTGAATGAATTTTTAACTTAAAACAAATCTATGTAAAACCAAAATAGAGATCTGAGAATAAATAGTTGTGAGTTAAAGGGAAAATTATCTTTGTATCCTGCGAAATGGAAAATATTATCCAATAAATTTCCAACAAATGGGCAAACATTCTAGAAATGAGTTTACAGTGTTTAGAGCCCATTATTGTAAAAGAAACTAATGCATAATTTTAAAAGAGGGAGTGTTGCCTTTTTAGATTCCGCAACCACAAATTTTATTCAGATATTATTATCTGGCTTTAAAAAAAAACGATTACTTTAGAGGGGAAAAATAAATTGTTGTGGCGTCTAATTATAAGAACATATTGAGTAGGAAAAAAAAATCGAGGCTTTTCCTATAAAGTTAATTAAGCACACATAAATTGCTCTTCTAAGGACACTGAGTCTGGTAAAAGTGGGCAGAAACCGTGGGCACCAGTTCTATATATCAATAGAGACTCATGCAACTTTGATATATTATAAATTTATCCCAGACTGTAAACCCTGTGCCAACTAGCAACGTTGTCTGAGAGCTACAAGGTTACAACCCCAAACTCAGAAATTAATTCAAGTTGTTGCCGTTAATACTGTGTTCAGCTTTCTTTTTCTTTTTTCTTTTTTTGGGTGGTTAACATTTTGCTGGTCAGTTCATAATTTTGCTCAAAACGAGGCTATTATGTAAAACCTGTAAAGAAAATTATGTGCGTAATCCAGTGAGTAATACTAGCTGAGTACTGATGAATGTTCCCCTCGCCAGTTTCTATTTCCAGGGTCCCTTTTCTTTTCCAAGCAGAATAATAAAACATGTCACAGGACTTCACTAATTGGTATCATTGCTTCTAGGCCTCTGATTCATGTCTGACTTTAAAAAGATCTGCAGCAAAGAAAGAGGAGCTGGACTTTGTGGTACTAAATTGTCAGGAATTACTCAGAAAGGCTTTCACAGCTATTGCTGTTACTAATGCAGCATGTTTTATTAAACTCTCTTTCAGACAAATCATTTCACATTGCTGCCTCCTGTTTTGACTCAATTTCCCTCTAACAAAAAAGGTAAAAAAAACTAAAAACACTTTCCTTCCTTAAAAATATTTGGAATATATTATCTCAATTTGTGAAGGGAAGATAATGATGAATTTCTTACACTGAAAAGGACGTATGGAACTTGGAGATAGTTTGCAGTCCAACTCAAACAACTAAGATTCTTTTGTCCAGGGGATGACAGCTAGTTTTTGGTCAAAAGATAGGCTTATATTAGTACAATCAAATGAGGAAGGGCCTCTTCTTTATAGTCTATTTCTTTATTCAGCACTGATAATGGTGAGAGTCTTTGGTGGGAGAAAAAATATGTGTCTGTGTGTGCGTGTGTGTGTGTGTGTGTGTGCATGACATACAGGCAACATTAAGAGGGAGTGTAGTCTGCCTAGTAGATGTTTTAATTTTTTTAGTTTTTGAGAGAGGATCTTGCTCTGTCGCCCAGGCTGGAGTGCAGTGGTGTGATCTTGGCTCACTGCAACCTCTGCCTCCTGGGATCAAGTGATCCTTCCACCTCAGCTTCCTCCTGAATAGCTCAGACTGCAGACATGTACCACCACAGCCAGCTAATTTTTGTAGAGAAGGGGTCTTGCTTTGTTGCTGATATGGTTTGGCTGTGTCCCCACCCAAATCTCATCTTGAACTGTAGTTTCCGTAATCCCGTGTCCTAGGAGGGATCCAGTGGGAGGTAATTTAATCACAGGGGCTGTTACCCTCATATTCTTCTTGTGATAGTAAGTTCTCACAAGATCTGATGGTTTTATAAGGGGCTTTTCCCCCTTTTGCTCTGGACTTCTTTTTGCTGCCGCCATGTGAAGAAGTACGTGTTTGCCTTCCCTTACACCATGATTGTAAGTTTCCTGAGGCCTCCTCAGCCATGTGGAACTGAGAGTCAATTCAACCTCTTTCCTTTGTACATTACCCAGTCTCGGATATGTCTTTATTGGCAGCATGAGAATGGACTAATGCAGTTGTCCAAGCTGGTCTCAAACTCCCGGCCTCACGCAGTTCTCCCACTTTGGTCTCCCAAAGTGCTGGAACTACAGGCATGAGCCACTGTTCCTGGCCTGCCTAACAGTTTTTATCTGAAACTCTAATCAAGTTTTTAATGGGTCCCAGATAAAGTGAAGGCATTTGATTTCAACTATTTGGAATTGAAAAGTTAATCCTTTGGTTTTTCTACAGAATGAATTTATAATGTATTACACATACCAGAACACCTGTGGGAGATAAATAACTATTAACTCTTATGCTGGAACAAGAGGAATACACCAGAATTGGCCCAGGCACCTGGAACATACGGTTATCCAAAGGTTCTACCCTAATTCATAATTGTCAGAAAGACATTTCAAGGACAGGAACTCCAGCACTGGTCTGTGTACAAAATGATGGTCAAATGAACCAATAAATGCAAAGATAAAGGAGATGGGAGAGGATGTTTCTGAATCATACATGTTTTAGAAGATAGACTTCAATATCACAGAACACCATAATCTGTGGATATTAAGTTTATTACATTCACACATATTTTTTACCCACTTTTGAACTCTGCATTTTGGTGCCCTGTAATAGATTATCTATCTATGTATCTATGTATCTATGTATCTATCTATCTATCTATCTATCTATCTATCTATCTATCTATCTATATGTCTGTCTGTCTGTCTATCGTCTATCTACCTGTCTTTCCTTCTTTCTGAGTACACATATTGTACTGTTTTCATTTTACTCCATTTCTTTTCTCCCGCTCATAAAATTTTGATGATGGATACACTGCCCTGGGACTTGTTTGTTTAAACATGCACTTATTGGTACATCATTTTGAAGCATATTCTTTAAAATTTCTGAAATTTATATT
Source organism: Rhinopithecus roxellana (assembly GCF_007565055.1). NCBI lineage: Eukaryota > Metazoa > Chordata > Mammalia > Primates > Cercopithecidae > Rhinopithecus > Rhinopithecus roxellana. Next base: position 70,961,248 of record NC_044555.1, read on the forward strand.
GATAGACAATCCCTCATCATTTGGATTTTATGGCTTCTTCATGTTACTGATGGGAACCCAGGTATTGGTCTAATTATTACTTCTATGTATGTGATCTGTGATTTTTCTCTGGTTGCAGTTGGGTTTTTATTTGGTCCAGTAAACACCCAGTTGTGCTTCTGAGCATCCATTCTGTTGCTACACTGTAATAAGCATCGTTTCCTCTCCTCATGTCTCATTGTTTTGGAGCAATAAAATTGTCCTAATAATTTAAACATGACTTGTAGAGCATGTCCTTCTATCTAAACCTGGTGCGAATATGTCTTTTCTTTGTTACCTGATGTGATGGTTAATTGCATGTGTCAGCTTGACTGACCTAAGGAATGCTCAGAGAGCGGGTAAAACATTATTTGTGGATGTGTCTCTGAGTGTTTCTGGAAGAGATTAGCGTTAGAATAAGTAGACTGGGTGATATGGTTTCGCTGTGTTCCCACCCAAATCTCATCTTGAATCGTAGCTCCCATAATTTCCAAGTGTTGTGGGAGGGACCTGGTGGGAGGTAATTGAATCATGAGGCGTGGGTCTTTCCCATGCTGTTCTTGTGCTAGGGAATAAGTCTCATGAGATCAGATGGTTTTATAAAAGGGTGTTCTTCTACACACGCTCTCTTTTCTGCTGCCACGTAAGACATGACTTTGCTCCTTGTTTGCCTTCCACCATGATTGTAAGGCCTTGCCAGTCATGTGGAACTGTGAGTTAATTAAACCTCTTTCCTTTATAAATTACTGACTTTTGGTTATGTCCTTATAGCAGCATGAGAGCAGACTGATACACTGGGTGAAGAAGATCCACCCTCACCAGTGTCGGTAGGCATCATCCAGTTTGTTGAGTGTCCAGCTAGAGCAAAACGGCAGAGGAAGCGTGAATGCAGTCTCTGTTTCTAAGCTAGAATATCCATTTTCTTCTGATCTTAGACATCATCACCCCTTGTTCTCAAGTCTTCAGACTTGGACTGAATTACACTACAGGCTTTTCTGGTTCTCAGTTTGCAGTCAGCAGGTTGTGGGACTTCTAAGCCTCTATAACCATGTGGGACACTTATCATAACACATCCTATCTTGCTATCTATCTATCTATTCATCATCTATCTATCTGTCTGCCTATTTATTCATCCATTTTTCCGTCCATTCATTCGTTCATCTATCATGCATCCATCCATCTATCCATCTATTCACCTATCTGTCATCCATCCATCCATTCACCTAGCTAGCTATTCATGTATTCATATATCCAATTATCTATCTCCTATTAGTTCTGTTTCTCTGGAGAAGCACATGATCACTGGTATCTTTCCATAGGGCCAAGAAAAGGCCACATGCAAGAGAAGGCACATTGGTAAACGTGAATATTTTGCTCAAACAACTTATATCTACTAGACCTGTCTGATCCCTACTCCATACAGCTACTTCCCCTTCATAATGGAGTGTCCGTGGGCTCACTTGTTCATTGGGATGGGAAACACCTAATTTCTGATGTGTACCTCAAGATGCATGACCACATGACTCTGATGGTGAGCTGAACAATTTCTTCCATGACCCTGTAAAAAGCAGGCAGCTCTTATCCAAACTGAGAAGACTTTGCAAAAATGGCATGATCTTTCCCTTCATACATGAGAGATTTCATTTTAATGATCCTAGTGGGGCTTTCCACTAATCCTATCCGAACCATGTCCTGTTATGTGCACTTCACGCAACAGTTAATCTGCTGGGTGACAAAGCTTACAAGAAAATAGGTGTCTGTTCTGTAAACAAAACAAATGGTGCACCTTTCTCCCACTGGGCACCGTGCAAAGCTAGCCAGCCCATAGAGTATGAATATGTATTTCCGTTCATTTTTACTTACAAGTGAAATGAAGGATATGCTGTATGGTTGTGAATAACTAGATATTTCACAGAGGGTTTAAAATACTGATCTTTCATGCACTGTTATGGGCTGATTTGGGTCTCCCTAAAATTCATACATTGAAGCCCTTATCCACAAGGGGACTGTATTTAAATATAGGGCCTTTAAAGAGATAATTAAGCTTAAACGAGATCGTTAGGATGTGCCCTAATCCAATAGGACTGGTGTCCTTATAAAAAGAGGAGATTAGAACACAAACAAATACAGAGGGACAACCATGTGAGAACACAGGGAGAAGACAGTGTCTACAAGTCCAGGAGAGAGGACTTAAGAGGAAACAGTGCTGCCCATACCTTGATCTTGGATTTCCAGACTCCAGAACTGTGAAAAAGCAAATTTCCAGTTTTTTAAAATTTACCCAGTCTGTGGTATTTTGATATGACAGCCCTAGCAAACCAAGACAAAGGTTTTGTCATCCATTCTATGGCAAGCATCAGTCTTACACATGTATCTCAAATATTGCTACATCCTAAGATTCGGGCTCCATCAGCATCAATGTAGCAGACTAGGGTAAAAAATTGTGAGATAGTGAGGTAGCAAAAATACCTCTAAGACTTGTGTGGACACACAAAGGCTGAATGTTGCCAAGATGGTAAAGATGTATTGCTGACACTGTTACGTGAAAGTCAACTGCTTGTAGGGATTGTTGCTTATTGAGATAGAGAATAAATAAATGGGAAGGAAAATGAAACACAGTCACTTGCTACCACCATATCTACATGCCAGGCAGCAGCATTTGTAATGATTTATTTCTGAGAAGAGATAGAGAATGTGTCTGAATAGCAGCTGTCAAGTGAGCATGGCATGAAACCCTAGTCTGAGCTACTACTGAGACTTTCCATGAACTTCTTCTGGCTTCTTTAGTGATGGACATGTTAACATGGGGTGCAAAAGGTACCTCCACCTGTGGTTGGAAACGTGAGTTGCCTCTTTGAACATGTATTCATCTCTAAAAGTTTCTAATGATCGTCTTCTACTTTTCTTCCTGACTGAACAGCTCAGAAACCTAAAATTACATTTTCCAGTTAATCTTCCAGCCAGCTGTCAAACTTAAGTTCTTTGAGTTAAATGCACTTGTGTGAGATATGAAAGCAGAGCTGACTTAGGTGATCAGAGAGGCAGGTGTGAGAAATCATTGTGTAGGTACAGGTCATGGCACACATGGCCTCGACCATGTTAGAACGAAGCAGCTTGGGAGGTGGACCAGGCAGTTCCCCTGGAAGTAGCTTAATGCTGGCTTCATTGAGAGCCTGCACCTGTCAAGGAACTTTGGGACTCAACCCTGGAAGAAGAGTCTCACAGCATATTCCAGAACTTCTAACAAATAAAGTGCAAGGTAAACTTAAAAATCAAAAAGTTTACTCACAGTCCAAATTGCTCATTAGACCACATATATAAGCCAATTCCCAAATATTATTTTATAATTAAAATAGCAAACAGGGGGGGCTGAAATGTGACATATTTTATGACACTACGGATTATATTTGAGATACTAAAATGAAATGCAAAGCGAATTCTAATGACTAAATTGCAGGACATTTACATGTACAGTTTTGGTGGTGATCATATTTGCAGGAAGAAAAAGAAAGAAATCACACAGTTCAACTCACAGCAGGTACCCAAACTTTATTTCTGCCATAAACTTTTAGCCTTATAAACTATAATTTATAAAATTTATAAATATTTACAGCATTTATAGAAGTTTTTAAACGTTAAACCAGGTAATATTTTAGGCACATAATCTTCAGAGTTTTCACTCCACACCATAACATTTATCGTTCTCAATAATTCCTCTAGTTGTCATACATAGGTTGAATGGAATTGTGGAAGTTGTACAATTGTCCATTTTTACCTGTGTAAATTGTACATTGTATAAATACAATTCCTCTTGTCACAAAACCTTGCCTTACAATAGGTATCTGCATAGAATTTCCTCCTAAAATAATACTAACAGAGAGAATAATGTTTCTTCTTCTTTCTTTCTTCATATATTGTATCTTATATATGCATTTTGTTTGCCCTTTTCATGCTTTAAAAATATCGGTACCTTTCTTCCATTCCAAGATGGCTGAATAGGAACAGCTCCAGTCTGCAGCTCCCAGTATGATCAAAGAAGAAAATGGGTGATTTCTGCATTTCCAACTGAGGTACCTGGTTCATCTCATCGGGACTGGTTGGACAGTGGGTGCAGCACATGGAAGGCAAGCCAAAGCAGGGCGGGGCATCACCTCACCCAGGAAGCACAAGGGGTTGGGGGATTTTCCTTTCCTAGCCAAGGGAAGCCATGACAGATTGCACCAGGAAATTTGGGACACCCTTGCCCAAATACTGTACTTTTCCAGTGATCTTAGCAAACAGCAAACCAGGAGATTATATCCCGCACCTGGCTTAGCAGGTCCCATGCCCACAGAGCCTTGCTCACTGCTAGCACAGCAGTCTGGCTGGGGGAGGGGCTTCCACCATTGTTGAGGCATGAGTAGGTAAACAAAGTGGCCAGGGAAGCTCAAACTGGGCAAAGCCCACCGCAGCTCAGCAAGGCCTGTTGCCTCTGCACATTCCACCTCTGTGGGCAGGGCATAGCTGAACAAAAGGCAGCAGAAACTTCTGCAGACTTAAACATCCCTGTCTGAAAGCTCTGAAGAGAGTAGTGGTTTTCCCAGCAAGGTGTTTGAGCTCTGAAAACGGACAGACTGCCTCCTCAAGTGGGTCCCTGACCCCCATATAGTCTAACTGGGAGTCACCTCCCAGTAGGGGCCTACTAACACCTCATACAGGCAGGTGGCCCTCTGGGACGAAGCTTCCAGAGAAAGGATCAGGCAGCAATATTTGCTATTCTGCAATATTTGCTGTTCTGCAGCCTCTGCTGGTGATACCCAGGCAAACAGGGTCTGGAGTGGACCTCCAGCAAACTCCAACAGACCTGCAGCTGAGGGACCTGTTAGAAGGAAAACTAACAAAAAGAAAGGAAGAGTATCAATATCAACAAAAGGGCATCCACAGCAAAACCCCATCTGCAGGTCACCAACATCAAAGACCAAAGGTAGATAAAACCACAAACATGGGGAGAAACCAGAGCAGAAAAGCTGAAAATTCTAAAATCCAGACAGCCTTTTCTCCTCCAAAGGATCACAACTCCTCACGAGCAATGGAACAAAGCTGGATGGAGAATGACTTTGACGAGGTGACAGAAGTAGGCTTCAGAAGGTCAGTAATAACAAACTTCTCCAACCTAAAGAAGGATGTTTGAACCCATTGCAAGGAAGCTAGAAACCTTGAAAAAAGATTAGACGAATGGCTAACTAGAATAAACAATGTAGAGAAGACCGTAGATGACCTGATGGAGCTGAAAACCATGGCACGAGAACTACGTGATGCATGCACAAGCTTCAATAGCTGATTTGATCAAGTGGAAGAAAGGGTATCAGTGATTGAAGATCAAATGAATGAAATGAAGCGAGAAGAGAAGTGTAGAGAAAAAAGAGTAAAAAGAAATGAACAAAGCCTCCAAGAAATATGGGACTATGTGAAAAGACCAAATCTACGTTTGATTGGTGTACCTGAAAGTGACGGGGAGAATGGAACCAAGTTGGAAAACACTCTTCAGGATATTATCCAGGAGAACTTCCCCAACATAGCAAGGCAGGCCAACATTCAAATTCAGGAAATACAGAGAACACCACAAAGATACTCCTCAAGAAGAGCAACCCTAAGGCACATAATTGTCAGATTCACCAAGGTTGAAATGAAGGAAAAAATGTTAAGGGCAGCCAGAGAGAAAGGTCAGGTTACCAACAAAGGGAAGCCCATCAGACTAATAGCAGATTTCTTGGCAGAAACTCTACAAGCCAGAAGAGAGTGGGGGCCAATATTCAACTTTCTTAAAGAAAAGAATTTTCAACCAAGAATTTCATATCCAGCCAAACTAAGCTTCATAAGTGAAGGAGAAATAAAATCCTTTACAGACAAGCAAATGCTTAGAGATTTTGTCACCACCAGGCTTGACTCACAAGAGCACCTGAAGGAAGCGCTAAACATGGAAAGAAACAACTGGTACCAACCACTGCAAAAACATGCCAAATTGTAAAGGCCATTGATGCTAGGAAGAAATTGCATCAACTAATGGGCAAAATAACCAGCTAACATCATGACAGGATCAAATTCACACATAACAATATTAACCTTGAATGTAAATGGGCTAAATGCCCCAATTAAAAGACACAGACTGGCAAATTGGATAAAGCATCAAGACCCATCAGTGTACTCTATTCTGGAGACCCATCTCACGTGCAGAGACACACATAGGCTCAAAATAAAGGGATGGAGGACGATCTGCCAAGCAAATGGAAAGCAGAAAAAAAAAGCAGGGGTTGCAATCCTAGTCTCTGATAAAACAGACTTTAAACCAACAAAGATCAAAAGAGGCAAAGAAGGCCATTACATAATGGTAAAGAGATCAATTCAACAAGAAGAGCTAACTATCCTAAATATATGTGCACCCAATACAGGAGCATCCAGATTCATAAAGCAAGCCCTTAGAGACCTACAAAGATACTTAGACTCCCACGTAATAATCAGGGGAGACTTTAACACCCCACTGTCAACATTAGACAGATCAACGAGACAGAAAGTTAACAAGGATATTCAGGACTTGAACTCAGCTCTGCACCAAGGGGACCTAATAGACATCTACAGAACTCTCCACTCCAAATCAACAGAATATACATTTTCCCAGCACCACATCGGACTTGTCCCAAAATTGACCACATAGTTGGAAGTAAAGCACTCCTCAGCAAATGTAAAAGAACAGAAATTATAACAAACTGTCTCTCAGACCACAGTGCAATCAAACTAGAACTCACGATTAAGAAACTCACTCAGAACTGCACAACTACATGGAAACTGAACAACCTGCTCCTGAATGACTACTGGGTAAATAATGAAATGAAGGCAGAAATAAAGATGTTCTTTGAAACCAATGAGAACAAAGACACAAAGTATCAGAATCCCTGGGACACATTTAAAGCATTGTGTAGAGGGAAATTTATAGCACTAAATGCCCACAAGAGAAAGCAGGAAAGATATAAAATTGACACCCTAACATCACAAGTAAAAGAACTGGAGAAGCATGGCAAACACATTCAGAAGCTAGCTGAAGGCAAGAAATGACTAAGATCAGAGCAGAACTGAAGGAGATAAAGACACAAAATCCCTTCAAAAAATCACCGAATCCAGGAGCTGGTTTTTTGAAAAGATCAACAAAATAGATAGACCACTAGCAAGACTAATAAAGAAGAAAAGAGAGAAGAATAAAACGGAGGCAATAAAAAATGATAAGGAGATATCACCACCGATCCCACAGAAATACAAACTACCATCAGAGAATACTATAAACTTCTCAATGCAAATCAACTAGAAAATCTAGAAGAAATGGATAAATTCCTGGACACATACACCTTCCCAAGACTAAACCAGGAAGAAATTGAATCTCTGAAAAGACCAGTAACTGGCTCTGAAATTGAGGCAATAATTAATAGCTTACCAACCAAAGAAAGTCCAGGACCAGACAGATTGAGAGCTGAATTGTACCAGAGGTACAAAGAGGAGCTGGTACCATTCCTTCTTTATTCCAATCAATAGAAAAAGAGGGAATCCTCCCTAACTCATTTTATGAGGCCAGCATCATCCTGATACCAAAGCCTGGCAGAGACACAACAAAAAAAAAGAGAATTTTAGACCAATATCCCTGATGAACATCAATGCGAAAATCCTCTATAAAATACTGGCAAACCAAATCCAGCAGCACATCTAAAAGCTTATCCACCATGATCAAGTGGGCTTCATCCCTGGGATGCAAGGCTGGTTCAACATACACAAATCAATAAACGTAATCCATCACATAAACAGAACCATCAACAAAAACCACATGATCATCTCAATAGATGCAGAAAAGGCCTTCAACAAAATTCAACAGCCCTTCATGCTAAAAACTCTCAATAAACTAGGTATTGATGGAATGTATCTCAAAATAATAAGAGCTATTTATGACAAACCCACAGCCAATATCATACTGAATGGGCAAAATTGTCCCTGTTTGCAGATGACGTGATTGTATGTTTAGAAAACCCAATCATCTCAGCCCAAAATCTCCTTAAGCTGATAAGCAACTTCAGCAAAGTCTCAGGATACAAAGTCAATGGGCAAAAATCACAAGCATTCTCATGAGCGAACTCCCATTCACGATTGCTACGAAGAGCATAAAATACCTGGGAATCCAACTTAAAAAGGATGTGAAGGACCTCTTTAAGCAGAACTACAAACCACTGCTCAACCAAATGAAAGAGGACACAAACAAATGGAAAAATATTCCATGCTCATGGATAGGAAGAATCAATATCGTGAAAATGACCATACTGCCCAAGGTAACTTATAGATTCAATGCCATCCCCATCAAGCTACCAATGACTGTATTCACAGAATTGGAAAAAACTACTTTAAAGTTCATATGGAACCAAACAAGAGCCCACGTTGCCAAGCCAATCCTAAGCAAAAAGAATAAAGCTGGATGCATCACACTACCTGGCTTCAAATTATACTACAAGGCTACAGTAACCAAAACAGCATGGTACTGGTACCAAAACAGAGATATAGACCAATGGAACAGAACAGAGGCCTCAGAAATAACACCACACATCTACAACTATCTGGTCTTTGACAAACCTGACAAAAACAAGAAATGGGGAAAGGATTTCCTATTTAATAAATGGAGCTGGGAAAACTGGCTAGTCATATGTACAAAGCTGAAACTGGATCCTTTCCTTACACCTTATAGAAAAATTAATTCAAGATGGATTAAAGACTTAAATGTTAGACCTAATACCATAAAAATCCTAGAAGAAATCCTAGGCAATACCATTCAGGACATAGACATGGGCAAAAACTTCATGAATAAAATACCAAAAGCAATGGCAACGAAAGCCAAAATAGACAAATGGGATCTAATTAAATCAAATTAAATTAAATTAAGTAGGTTTTTAGGTCAAATTTCAAGAAAATTGAGATGTGTATTTTCTTATGCCAGAAATATTTATGGTTATCATATCTGTCACTACAACATAGGATAAAATATCAAAATGCATAGAGCAGACAGTATCATTCAACTTATTATTGGATTTGGAATTATTCCTTAATTAAAAAAAATTAAGAGACAGGGTCTATTGCCCAGCCTGGAGTGCAGTGGTGTGATTATAGCTCACTACAGCTTCAAACTCTTGGGCTCAAGCAATTCTCCTGCCTCACCCTTCCAAGTAGCTGAGACTACAGATGCACCACCACGTCTGGCTAATTTTTAAATTTTCTGTAGAGACAGAGTTTTGCTATGTTGCCCAGGTTGGTTTTGAACTTCTGGCTACAAGCAATCCTCCTGCCTCAGCCTCAAACTGCTGGGATTATAGGTGTGATCCACTGTGCCCTTAACTTTGATGGGTAAATGGAATTGTAGGGAAAATCATATGGCCATCACAGTAATAGCCACACTTTCTCCCGTATTAGTGGCTGGATGAGGTCAATCACCTTAGCGGATGCTTTTCAATCAGTATTTCTAATTCCCACAACAATCATGGATGAATTAAGGGCAATCTATTGGTTTGAAAGGAAGAAAATAAGATTTGTTTAATTGGCATAATTTTACACATGTCCAAATTATGATAAGCTAGGTAATTTGCACAATTCCATTCAGAGTGTATGTGATGAATCCAGTCAGTGAATCAACTTCATTTTGATCCAAAATCCACTTTATCCTGGAATGTGATTCAGAAAAGATGAAGAAAATAAAAGTGTCAAAATAGACTTTCAGACATCTTGATCACTGGGAAGTCTTGAGAAAGATGCGGGAAGAATATACCAAGTACATAAACCACAATCAGTATTCAATAATTTATAAATGATACCAGCTGGGCTCCAGTTCTTGGGTAGAATTTTTTTTTTTGTTTTTTTGTTTTTTTGAGACAGGATCTCACTCTGTCACCCAGGCTGGAGTGCAGTGGTGCAAACACGGCCCACTACTGCGTCGACTTCCTGAACTGAAATGATCCTCTCGCCTTAGCCTCCAGAGTAGCTGGAACTAAAGGCATGAGTCACTGCACCCATCACACCATTTTTTTTTAAACATACTACCTGTGAAGAGGCACAGGCCACCACACCCAGCTATTTATTTATTTATTTATTTATTTATTTTGATAGAGATGGGGGTCTCGCTATGTTTCCCAGTCTGGTTTTGAACTTCTGGGCTCAAGCAATCCTCCCACCTCAACCTCCCAAAGTGCTGGGATTTTAAGTATGAGCCACAATGCCCGGCTAGAATTCTAGATAATATACAAGAAAGCATTTACAAGAGTGTGTGATCATCTATGAAAATAGTTTTCAAAACGATTCTCCACTGGTATTTTTAAATAAGATAAATTTGTATCAGTCTGAGGGAGATTGCACTTGGGATCTTTTGTCTATGGTTCTTAATAACCACAATGTTCATGTAAAAACCCACAATAATGTGTTTTTTTTATAAGTAGCTTTTGTTTTTGCAAATGCCAGTCTGTAGTCTAGTGCTAATGAAGGATGTGGTTGAAAATGGTGTAAACTGACATTATAGTTTTCTGTGAGATTTCTTCTGGAAGCAGTATGTAATAATCTAAATAGTTATTGCCTTCAGTTTTAAAAGAAATATAAATGTGTGTTCCCAGGTCCTAAAATAAGTTGGACTACTGATATAAATGAAAGAAAGTAAAAAAGCAAAATGAAAATAGGTCTCTTTTTTTTGCTTCCATGACTACCATAAAGATTTCCAAAGATTTTTTTGACACCAAACCAACCAGTTGGAAAGGTATAAGTTCAATTCATATCTGATATTTCTAGCGATATCTTTAAAAAAATGTGTACAGTTCCTATGAAACTGACCTTCCAGATAACTGATTTTACTTAAGGCATGCATACTTTCTAATATATCAGATTTGAAACCTACCATTTGACTAATATGGGTAATTTGACGAGTAAACAACTGAATGAAAATAATCAAAACATATTAACATAGCCACCTTTTTAACCAGCTTATAGTGTTGGTTCAGAGCAATCATATATCAGCAATTAGGTGATCATATCCATGTAAGAAACTTGAAGAAAGGGAAGAAAACAAGACAATGTTCTATAATTTTGGGATATGTGGGTGTATGTGATATAGTTGACTTGCCCCTAATAGAAATTTCACAGATTGTTTGTATTTCAAAAACAGATTGGAAGACCAATTTATAACTTGGTAGTTTTTCCCTTGACCTATGACTAGCTTTCACAACAACGCAAAGATTTCTACAAGTAAACAGCTACTATTTTTCCTTGCGTTTTTGATGCTGGTATTTATCTCTACTTTTATAACAGACAAAAGGATCTATGGGAACAATGTGGAAATAGGACACCCACGGATGATTTTCTATTCATGAAGCTGATGGAAGAATAAAAGCATCATTAATTATATAAGCATGGTATACTTTTAGCATCAAGGGAAACTGAAAATTACAGCTTACCATCAAATTAATGAAAATCTAAAGGAAAAAAAAGCACGATGAAAGGGATGCCTTATAGATTTCAAGTATTATTTGGTTGAAATTACATGCCTTCATTAGGAATAGCCTTTGACATGTGAGCAGAAAATCTTCTTTCAAAAAATTTTAAAGTGAGTTCTTAAGTAAAATGAACCCTGTAAGTCACACATTACTATCAAACTGAAGGGATCTCCTTTTGACTGTGGGTTTCACACAAATTTGTCACTCAGAAGGTAAATGAGTGGAGAAAAACCACATAGAGAATCAGAGATTGACAGGTTACCACAGATACTACACCTGATATTATTGATATTTTCTCAAGTAAAGTAAATTATCATGATAGTCATTTTAGATAATATTTATTTATTTATTATTATACTTTAAGTTCTAGGGTACATGTGCATAACGTGCAGGTTTGTTACATATGTATACTTATACCATGTTGGTGTGCTGCACCCATCAACTCGTCAGCACCCATCAATTCATCATTTATATCATGTATAACTCCCCAATGCAATCCCTCCCTCCTCCCCCCTCCCCCCTCCCCATGATAGGTCCCAGTGCGTGATGTTCCCCTTCCCGAGTCCAAGTGATCTCATTGTTCAGTTCCCACCTATGAGTGAGAACATGTGGTGTTTGGATTTCTCTTCTTGTGATAGTTTGCTAAGAATGATGGTTTCCAGCTGCATCCATGTCCCTACAAAGGACGCAAACTCATCCTTTTTTATGGCTGCATAGTATTCCATGGTGTATATGTGCCACATTTTCTTAATCCAGTCTGTCACAGATGGGCATTTGGGTTGATTCCAAGTCTTTGCTATTGTGAATAGTGCCGCAATAAACATACGTGTACATGTGTCTTTGTAGTAGAATAATTTATAATCCTTTGGGTATATACCCAGTAGTGGGATGGCTGGGTCATATGGTACATCTAGTTCTAGATCCTTGAGGAATTGCCATACTGTTTTCCATAATGGTTGAACTAGTTTACAATCCCACCAACAGTGTAAAAGTGTTCCTATTTCTCCACATCCTCTCCAACACCTGTTGTTTCCTGACTTCTTAATGATTGCCATTCTAACTGGTGTGAGATGGTATCTCATTGTGGTTTTGATTTGCATTTCTCTGATGGCGAGTGTTCTTTGAAACCAATGAGAACAAAGATACAACATACCAGAATCTCTGGGACACATTTAAAGCAGTGTGTAGAGGGAAATTTATAGCACTAAATGCCCACAAGAGAAAGCAGGAAAGATCTAAAATTGACACTCTAACATCACAATTAAAAGAACTAGAGAGGCAAGAGCAAACACATTCAAAAGCTAGCAGAAGGCAAGAAATAACTAAGATCAGAGCCGAACTGAAGGAGATAGAGACACAAAAAACCCTCCAAAAAATCAATGAATCCAGGAGTTGGTTTTTTGAAAAGATCAACAAAATTGACAGACCGCTAGCAAGGCTAATAAAGAAGAAAAGAGAGAGGAATCAAATAGATGCAATAAAAAATGATAAAGGGGATATCACCACTGACCCCACAGAAATACAAACTACCATCAGAGAATACTATAAACGCCTCTACGCAAATCAACTAGAAAATCTAGAAGAAATGGATAATTTCCTGGACACTTACACTCTCCCAAGGCTAAACCAGGAAGAAGTTGAATCCCTGAATAGACCAATAGCAGGCTCTGAAATTGAGGCAACAATTAATAGCCTACCCACCAAAAAAAGTCCAGGACCAGATGGATTCACAGCTGAATTCTACCAGAGGTACAAGGAGGAGCTGGTACCATTCCTTCTGAAACTATTCCAATCAATAGAAAAAGAGGGAATCCTCCTTAACTCATTTTATGAGGCCAACATCATCCTGATACCAAAGCCTGGCAGAGACACAACAAAAAAAGAGAATTTTAGACCAATATCCCTGATGAACATTGATGCAAAAATTCTCAATAAAATACTGGCAAACCGGATTCAGCAGCACATCAAAAAGCTTATCCACCATGATCAAGTGGGCTTCATCCCTGGGATGCAAGGCTGGTTCAACATTCGATAATATTTAATTAACAACCCTACTTAATTCAAATAGTTTAAGGTATACAAGCCTTTGAAGTTAATGTGACAGTGAAGCATACATCAACTAGTTATTATATGTTTTTAAAAATGGCATTTTCTTCTTCATTCATTGGCCAAATTGACTAATGAGTAGTTAATATAGTTTGGCTCTATCCCGACCCAAATTTCATCTTGAATTGTAGCTCCCATAATTTCCATGTATCATGGGAGAGAACTGGTGGGAGGTAACCGAATCATGGGGGCAGGTCTTTCCCATGCTGTTCTCTTGATAGTGAATAAATCTCATGAGATCTGGTGGTTTTATAAAGGGAAGATCCCACACACACACTCTCTTGCCTACCACCATGAAAGACATGACTTTGCTTCTTATTTGCCTTTTGCCATGGTTGTGCGGCCTCCCCAGCCATGTGAAACTGTGAGTCCTTTAAACCTCTTTCCTTTATAAATTACTCAGTTTGGGGTATGTCTTTATTAGCAGTGTGAGAACAGACTAATACTGTAGTCTTATTTTAAAAATATTTTATCATGGCTAAATACCCTAAGGAAAGCGACTCAGAAAGAAAATTATTGTGTTTTCCCACAAGTGGCAGCTAAGTAATGTGTACAATGGACAAAGAGTGGAAAAAATAGACACCGGACACTTGGAAGGGTGAGAGGCTGGGAGAAGTGGGAGGGTGAAAAATTACTTAATGGATGCTGTGTACACTATTCAGGTGAGGGGTACACTGGAAGCCCTGACTTCATAGCTATGTAACACATCCATGTAACAAAATTTAGCTTGTGCCCTGTACATTTATACAAATAAAAACAATAACATATTTAATGTATTTTAAATATCACATAAAAGTTAATATAATATCTAGTAAGGCATTAAATAAAATGTAGAAATGTGATAAATAGATGGTTCTCAGATAACTACATTAGGCCTGTGATAAGTGAAGGGCAGCTAGGCAAAGCCCACTAAACGAATCAAGGAAAGTCTACCAAGAACTACTTTGACATATTAAATAGGAAGGAAAAACAGGCCGGAAGTGGTGGCTCATGTCTGTAACCCCAGAACTTTGGTAGGCCAAGGCGTGTGGATGGCTTGAGCCCAGGAGTTTGAGACTGGCCTGGGCAACATGGTGAGACCTCGTCTGTACAAAAAATACAAAAAATTGGCTGGGCATGGTGGCACGCACCTGTAGTCCCAGCTACTCAGGAGGCTGTGGTGGGAGGATCACTTGAACCCGGGAGGTGGAGGCTGCAGTGAGCTGAGTTCATGGCGTTGCACTCCAGCCTGGGTGACAGAGTGAGACCCTGTCTCTAAATAAATAAATAAATGCTTTTGCAGGAATATTTCTGCTCAGGCATAATCCCATAAAGCAGTCATTTCACTCTGAGGTGGTTTAGCTTCCTGCAGGGGACATGTAGAAAAGTCTAGAGACATTTAAAAAAATGTTTAAATTTAATTTTTAATTTACATATAATAATTGTACATATTCACATGGCACAGTGAAGTTCTGATACATACAACGTACAGTGATCACATCAGGGTCATTAGCATATCCATCATCTCAAACATGTACCATTTCTTTGTGTTGTGAACATGCAATATCTATAGTCATCATACAGTGGTATAGAACAGCAAAGCTTATTCCTCCTATGTAGCTGTAATTTTGTGTCCTTCAACAAATTTCTCCCTATCTTCCCTTTCCCCTAACCTTCCCAGCTTCTAGTATCGTTTCTTCTACTTTTAGTTCTTTTTTTCTTTTTGTTTTTGAGACGGAGTTTCACTTTTGTTGCCCAGGCTGGAGTGCAGTTCCGCGATCTCGGTTCACTGCAACCTCCACCTCCCGGGTTCAAACGATTCTCCTGCCTCAGCTTCCCAAGTAGCTGGGATTACAAGCACGCGCCACTACGCCCGGCTAATTTTTGTATTTTTAGTAGAGAGGGGTTTTCACCCTGTTGACCAGGCTGGTCTTAAACTTCTGACCTCAGGTGATCCGCCTGCCTCGGCCTCCCGAAGTGCTGGGATTACAGGCGTGAGCCACCGCGCCCGGCCCTACTTATTAGTTCTATGAGATATTTTTAGTTGTCACATCTAGGGAAGAAGCTTTGCTATTGCTTTTCTTCTGTTTTATTTTTTATTTCAACTTTTATTTTAGGTTCAAGAGGTGCATGTACAAGTTTCTTACTTGGGTATATTGTGTGACATTGAGGTTTGGGGTACAAATAATTCTGTCACCCGGGTAGGGAGCATAGTACCCAAAAGTTAATTTATCAGCCCTTGTACCCCTCTATGCTCTCCTCTTTGGTTGTCCCAGAGTCTATTGTTCTCATCTTTATCTCCTTGATAATTTAATGCTTAGTTTCTACTTAAGAGTTAGAACATGTGGTGTTTGGTTTTTGTTCCTGCACTAATTTGCTCAGGATAATGGCCTCCAGTCGCATCCATATTTCTTTAAAGAACATGATTTTTCTCTTTTTTAGGATTGCATACTATTCCCTGGTGTATATGTACCACTTTTTTTTTTTAAATCCAATCCACTGTTGATGGGCATCTAGGTTGAATCCATGTCTTTGCTATGGTGAATCATGCTGTGATGAACATACAAGTGCATGCATCTTTTTGGAAGAACATTTTTTTTTTTACTTCTTCGTCTTTTTTTTTTTTAGCCTTTCTGAATAACTTTGTTTTAGGTATATTTCTTGTGAATAGCCTATCTTTGGGTACTTCTGTATGGGCCCATTGATTTTTTTTTTTTTCCTCTCTCGCAGTAGGTGAGTTAAGCTCCTTGCACGATAATTGACATGTTTGATATATTCAGTCTCTGTCACCCTATAATTCAATGCATACTGTTAGATTTTCTATATTTTGTTATGGGTGAGGGGCAACCCTCTGGGGCTGGTATTGCAAGGGTAGTAAAATAATTTACCAAGATAATGGCAGGTAAAGAAAGGCAGATTTATTAGAGAAAGTGTGAAAATGCATTGTAAGGGTGAAATGGGCAGACCAGCTAGAGAGAAACTTACGATCAGGAAACAAAGGCTTGCTGGGAATTTTATAGAATGATGTTTATGCTGAAGAGTGTCACATGCAGTACTGATAATGCCACGGCTGCAGTAAGTTAACTTGCAGGTGTCTGGCGATAGCTGGGCACAAGAAAATTGTCAGTTGTTTGCCCAGGGGGGCTATTTGTCCTAGGCTATGAAGAAAGACAGACTTACAGCTTATCTGCTTTCTGTTTTTGCTTTCCCTTGGTCTCACCAGACTGACTCCTTTTCCCTAAGTAGGACTCCACACATTTCTCTATGCAACAGGTACTCATTTCTCTCTAGTTTGTATTATGCCCTGATACTTGTCAAGTTGGAATTTTTGTGCTTACTGTATCTTACATTCATTTATGGTGTGTTATAGGAGTGGATGAACATTACATTAGGTGAACACTGTAGCTACCTACCTGCATCCAACTGGTTTATTTCTCTCAACCCTCTCTCCAAGTCCTAAGACCAGCACTGCCATCTTGACTTACTCTCTCTTTGATATTCTATGTCTAATCCACAATGAGTCTATCTTTTCCAATCTTGTTTACTCAAAGAAGAGAGAGGTTTAAAAAAATCTCATTAACCACTATTACTCAGTCATCAAGAAAATCAGTCACTTATACAAGGAATCATGATGTTTCTAGAAGGAACTGAGGTGTCGTGATGTTATCCAATTTTATATCAGTTAAAAATGGCAGAGAGGAAACAACTCTTTTGAGTAGGCAGAATGTTTCTGACATTCTCTTCTGATCTATGATTTTAATATTATCACATGATAAAATCAAATATATCTTCGTGTGGTTTTTTTGGTTGTTTTTGTTTTGTTTCGTTTTGTTTTGTTTTGAGACAGGATCTCCCTCTGCTGCCCAGGCTGGAGTGCAATGGTATGGTCATGGCTCATTGCAGCCTCAACTTCCCATGCTCAAGTGATCCTTATGCCTTAGCCCACCTAATAGCAGGGACTACAGGTGCATACCACCATGCCCGACTAATGTATTTTTTATAGAGACAGGGTTTTTCATCATGTTGCTCAGGCTAGACTCAAATTCCTGGGCTCAAGAAATCCACCCACCCTGGCTTTTCCCAAAGTGCTGGGATTACAGGCGTCTGCCACCATGCTGAGTTTCCTTCTTATTAAATTAAATTTTATTTCCGGAAAAATAAGTGCCTCAATGTTTTCTTTACTGAACTATATTTTGCTTTAAAACATCCCATGAGATTCTAGAGAAACAGATTACAATTTCAAAGGTTGAATAACCTAAACAAAAGATTGACTTTGTACCTGCATATAAGGCAAAAATGCAGGATGCTATAGTCTCTTCCTCATGGGCTTCAGAATAAGATTTTGTGTTGATCTGATATATAATTTTTCTAAAGGGACCTAAAGGAAACTAAATGTACCATTGTGGATGTTGTATTACAGAAAGCACAAGAGATAAACTGTACCAGTAAAATATCACATTATTGTTTTATTCGTAGCAGAATCAAACACAGCTGCATGTACAGCAAAACTCCCACAGGAATCACGGGTGTTGGAAAATCTGAAAGAAGACAAATATTTAGAAACATAATTTTTAAAATAAATTTTAATTTGCAGACTGTCAGAGTGAATTAAAAAGTAGTTTAAATACATGTTTGACATTTGCGCCTTATTGCAAACTTAGTTCCACTTTTCCTTTAACACACTTCTACAGTTAATATTTCATCGCCACCAAAACAAACATCATCGGAACAATTAAAATGGGACTTCCTCTCTCAATATCCTGTCTTGAGAGTTTAAAGATCCTTTGGTAGACTGATTTTCTACGTAGAGGATGAACTCTAACCTGCATTTCTCTCCTTTATGACAAAGCAAATCTTTGCAGGTGTACAAATAATTGAGTTAGAAATGGAGAAATGAGCTACAATTGAGTAGCTCACCAGTTAAATAAGAAGAAAAGGCTTAGGTGGAAAAACAGATAAGATGTAACCTGAAGATAACAATATTTGGTCTCTATTTGTGAATTGCAGTGTATTATTTAAGAGAGAGGAACTAGGCCAAGGTCTTGCTGGTAAACATTTAAAGTCAAGAAAATGCCTCCTCAGAATAGACATTGTTTTGCAGCGTTGAGGGAAAATAAATATTTTCCTATATTTAGATTAACTTTAGTTGAACTTTTCCTTGTGGTCAATTTATTGCATTTTTGAAACTTTTTAAAATTAAACATTTTTTTTTGACTTTTGCAATAGCTGGAGATTCCAGGACAGTTGTAAAATATAATACAGATTCCATTGACCAACTTCCCCCAATGGTAACATCTTGCAAAACTAAAGTATAATGTAATCACCAGGGTATTGTTCATGAGATGGTCATGATACAGAACAATTCTGTATTAGTCCATTCTTACACTGCTATAAATAGAACTACCTGAGACTGAGTAATTCATGAAGAACATATGTTTAATTGAGTTGCAGTTCTGCAGGCTATACAGGAAGCATGGATGGGAGGCCTCAGTAAATTTACAATCATGGCGGAAGGTGAAGGGGAAATGAGCATATCTTCAAATGTCAGTAGCAGAGAGAGAGCATAAGGGGAAGTGCCACACACTTTTAAACAACCAGATCTCGTGATAATTCACTCACTATCACCAGAACAGCAAGGGGATATCCACCCCCATGATCCAATCACCTCCCATCAGGTCCCTCCCCCAACATTGGGAATTACAATTCAACTTGAGATTTGGGTGGAGACACAGAGCCAAACCATATCAAACTCCAACCTCACAAGCATCTCTTATACTGATCTTCTATAATCACACGCATTTCCCTTCTACCACGAACTCCTGCCTTAACCCCAGGCAACTATTAATCTTTTACTCATTTCTATGCTTCGTTCATTTCAAAAATGTTATGTAAATGGAATTGCCCAAGATGTAACTTTGGAAGATTGGCTTTTATCACATCATTGGAGATGCATCTAAGTTGTATGTATCAATAGTTTTTGTTTTTGTTTTTGTTTTTGCTAAGTAGATCCCATGGTATGAGTGCACCAAAGTTTGCTCAACCACCAAAATAACTTAAGGAATGCTTCAGACACTACATATAGCATAGAATTTTCAATGTTGTAGCATCTTATTTACTTATATTAAAACATTAACCTATTTCTGCTCATTATTAATTTGTGATTTGTGTGTGTCAAGTGTGTATATTAGGTTTCTGAGAGTGTATGCAGATGCTCTTTGGATTACAATGAGCTTACATTCCCATAAACACATTGTAAGCTAAAAGCATTGTAATCTGAGGATACATTGAATACATCTAACCTACCAAACATCATAGCTCAGCCCTGCCTACCTTAACAGTGCTCAGAACACTTACATTTGCCTACTGTTAGACAAACCATCTAATACAAAGCCTACTTTATACTAAAGTGTTGAATATCTCCTGCAAGTTATTGAATCCCATACTGAAAGTGAAAAATAGAATGATTGTGCGGGGACTCGACTCGAAGTGTCATTTCTACTGAATGTGTGTGCACCACTATAAAGATAAAAAATGGTAAGCTGAGCGACTGTAAGTTGGGGAGACCACTTAGATAGTAATTTGCAAAAAGTTGTATGTTTTAAACAGTAAACTGAAGAACGGGCTCCATTCAATTATTCATGTTATATGAAATCTAAAAAATGTCTTGTGCAAAGAATAAAATAGGTAGATATTTAAATGATTTCTTGTATTCAATTTCAATATAAGTCATCATGTAGATACTGTAGATGTTATTATGGGACATTATATAAAGTATTTCTTATAAGCATACTTCAGGTTCTAACGTACCACTTATATTTTATTATAAATATTATTCAGATCATTTTGCCATTACAAGAAATATGATAATAATAGCAAAAAATAAAAACTCTTGAGGAATAGTTAAGCAAATAGTTATAAATGGCTTAGTCTCTCTCAGGATTTTTTTTTAAACTGCAAATATTATGGCAAATAATTTGCATCAGAGCTTTGAGGTGGGTATTTTTTTATGAGGTGGAGTCTCACTCTGTTGTCCAGGTTGGAGTGCTCTGGTGCAACCATGGCTCACTGCAGCCTAGAACTCCTGGGCTCAAGCAATCCTTCCTCCACAACCTCCCAAGTAGCTAGGACCGGGACTATAGGCATGAATCAACAAACCTGACTAATTTATTTTTTAATTGCTGTAGAGACAGGGTCTTGCTATGTTGCCCAGGCTGGTCTCGAACTCCTAGCCTCAAGCAATCCTCCCAAAATGCTGGCATTACATGTGTGAGCCACTGTGCCTGGCTGGAGGTGGGCATTTTTAGTAATCACTCCATGTCACAGATGACAAATGTTAGGCAATAAAAGTTGAGTAACTTGCTGAGGCTCCACAGAAGTGGTAGCCCTTGGCTTGAACCCATTACCCTTGATAGTTGTGGTTCTGCACCCTGCTGCAAAACCAATTCAACTAGAACCTTTGGGGAAGTGGGGAGAGTTTGCTGGTCGGAGTATCGTCAAACCTCCAAAAAGCCCAATGCACAGGATGCGTAGCTGTGTTTTTGTGCCATGCCAGGTGCAGACCTTGAACCAGCTTAATCAGCCTCATCAGAGCGCTTGTTGAAAATGCAGAACCAGCCCAGAGCTAACTCGTCAGAGTGTGCCTTGCAATAAGATCTGCAGGTGATCTCTGTGCATATTAGAACTTGAGACATACTATTCTATGTCATCATTCTTAACTGTCAATCTCATTAGCTGCTTATTCTTTCCAACTGCAGAGCTGGCTTATGTTAGAGGAGGAGATCTAATCTCTGAAGAGCTTGTGTCTGTCTCCCATCACAGAGGCATACATCCTGGAAGTGTTCCGATCAGGCTAGGGTGGCTCAAGTGCTCTGTAGAGGAATAAGGCAATTTACTGATGGGCGCTGAGGTGAGAAGGGAAAACCGACACATCTCTCCACTGAAGTAGTGTCATGGGCTCAATTATACGGCCCCCAAATTTTAACTTGAGGTCTCGAACCTGCCTTTACCTCCGAATGTGACTGTGTTTGGAGACAGGACCTTTAGAGATAATTGCGTTAGAATGATGTCACTAAAGTAGACCCCAATCCAATAAGACTGGTGTGCTCTTAAGAAGAGGACATTAGGACACAGACACTCACAGAGGGACAAACACAGGAGGACACAAGGATAAGAGAGTGTCTACAAGGCAAGGAGAGAGGCCTCAGGAGGAACCAACTCACTGACACATTGATCTCACACTTCCAGCCTCCAGGACTATGAGAAATATATTTCTGTTGTTTAAGCTGCCTGTTCTGTGGTATATGGTTGTGGTAGCTCTGACAAACTCATACAAATTGTATAAATACATCAAAACAAGCGAATAAAATTGTTTTTCTAATATATTTTCTATGTATTGTAGCAGTAACAACAAAGTATCAGGTGATTTTAGCATTATTAAGATTCTAAAGATATATATTTACACACGAGAAACTGTGTGTCATTATAACAAAACACATATTAGAAAAACAATGTTTTGAACTTATTATGTATGCTTTTGCCTCATCCCAGACGGAAAAAGAGAATAGCCTCATGGTATTCATATAAATGATGGAGTGTGATTCATTTTCATTTCACCAAGAGAGCTTCAAATCCTATTTTCTGGACATAGAATCCTGTTTTTAAGGAAAGCTGCCATCTGAAACGATACTCATTAATTGCACAGGAGATATCCCTAGCTCTGGTTTCTAGTTCGCTTGCACAGAGAACTACAGGCATATAAAATTCTAGAATATAGGCCATGTTTGAGAAAAGAGCTAATATACCATTTTAACACTTTAATGCTTTCAGGCCGTAAGCAAGCTGTTTTATTGTTTGCAAACATTACAATGGATTGCATATTTTTATTTGAAGAAACAGCAAAACATCTGGTATTAAATATGCAAGAACACATTACTATTTGTCATCTTAGTAGTAAGTAGACTGCATAGAGCCGAAGAATTTTGTTGGCATTACAAATGTCATGGTGCAAAACTTTCATATATAGAGTTTTATCTAGAAATATATTGATCTAGATGAATAACACATTTTGTCATTGGGTAGAGCTGTAGAATGGTACCAAAGACAGCCTCCAAAAATGTGTTGGTCACAGTGGAGAAATTTTATTTATTTAATTCGTTCATTCATTCATTTTATTATTCATTTTATTTTATTTGAGACGGTCTCGCTCTGGAGTGCAGTGGCGTGATTATGGCTCATTGCAAACTCTGCCTCCCAGGCTCAAGTGATCCTACCTCTGACTCCCAAGTAGCTGAGACTACAGGCACATGCCAACACGCCTGACTAATTTTTTTATTTTTATTTTGTAGAGATGGAGTCCCACTATGTTGCTCAGGCTGTTCTTGAAGCCCTGGGCTTAAACTATCCTCCAATCTTGGCCTCCTAAAGTGCTGGGATTACAGGCATGAGCCACCAAGCCTAGCTTGGAGGAAATTTTAGAATGCCTATTTGGTATCTGTGAGGATTTGTAACCCAAATGAATCACCTAGAAATAAGATTTGCCTATATCTGTATCTATGTCTATATCTTCCAAATGACTCACCCAGACGAGGCGAATTATTTCATTTAATGACATAACTATCCACTTGCCAAAAAAAAAAAAAAAAAATCATCGTGGAGACAAATGTTGATGAGTTGCTAGCATACCCATGCTACAGTAGTCACTGATTATCCATGGGGAGTACGTTCCAAGACCCCCAGCAGATGCCGGAGACCACAGGTAGTACTGAACCCTATATATACTATGTTTTATCTACGAATACATACCTCTTTAATGTATTAATTAGGCACATTAGAAGAGTAACAACAGTAAAAGTTTAATGTATTAATTAGGCACATTAGAAGAGTAACAACGGTAATGTATAATACCATAGAATAATTATAACAAAATACTGTAATAAAAGTCATATAAGTGTGGTTTCTCTCTTTCTCTCAAAATATTTGATAGTACTGTGCTGTTGGTAACTGAAAGTGCAGAAAGCAAAACTGTGGATAAGACAGAACTGATTATTTCTCCTTTTTTTTCAGTGTTGGAAGCAAATCGTGTTTCTGCTTAATAGACTTTTTACATACATGCTAGGCAACTAGGTTGCAATGATGTTGCTAGCATTTGGCTTGGTAATTGACTTTTTCCCAAGCTAGGAAGGTAACAAGGTGAAACTTTCTTTTTTAAGCTGTCAGGAGAGAAACAAGGGGCTCTTCCTCAGTGGGACCAGTGGGGTGGTGAAAATTGGACTTCATCTTTCCAAACCTTGAGAATATAATCCCTTTAAGATGCACCCAAGTCTTTGCGTGTATCAAGTTTCTTTTTTTTTATTTCTGATTTGTTTCCATTGTATAGATGCACCACAGTTTTCTTGTCCACTAAAATAACTTTTAGAAATGCTTAAGACATCAAATGTGGCACAGAATTTTCCATTTTCATCTCTCCATACCTCTCCATGTCTTGAGAGTTTAACGATCCTTGTGTAGACAGGTTTTCCATTTGGAAAGTAGACACTCACTTGCAGTACTCCTTTTTCAGCTCAAGCAAACCACCGGAAGTGCGCAAATAGCAATCAGACCTGGAAATGGAGAAATTCAGACTGGACGAAGTGTGGAAGGTGTCGTTATCGTAGGTGAGTACTTGAATGTGGCATAAAAGAGATGAGAGGACCGGGGAAATCAGAAACCCAACCTTTATCAGGTCCGTTGTTCCTTGGAGCCCCAAAGAATGCTCATCATTATTTTTCTTAGCATCCGCTTCATTAACTGCTGCTCCCTGAGATAAGGGGTAGGAGAGCCCTCGTGGAGGGCTTTAAGAATGGAAAATGAGTGCTAATTCCTGACAATTTAGTGCAAGCATACAGGAAAGCACTTTATATTCTGGCTTCTTTTTCCGTCTTTCTGGTTCAAAGAAAAACATTGAAATTTCAGAAGCTTTCCAAGCCTCAATTCTATTGAGCATCTACCACTCTATCTACTACATAATTCAACAAGAAAAATAACAAGATTGAATTGATATTTGCAATGTGTCAAGAGAGAAGCTGCATCCCGTTAATGCCTGCAAATACTCATATTGTCTGAATTTTTAGCTATCACTGAAGCAAGCTTTCATGATTTGACAGAGAAGAGCTATTTGTAAGTATAGAAAATTATTGTTATACTATTGCTTCTTATAGGCAGGATTCTTTTTAAACGTTATTTCTACCCTTTATTATAACATATTAAAGCAGTTATATGTTATAAAAAGTGAAAAAGACTTGAAATAATTGGTTATAGATGTGCAAGTTTAATTTATGCCATGGTTTGAGATATTCAATTCACTAGAGTCCATTTTTTCCTCTCTCTGTCTCCTCCCCCCACTTAATTTTATTTATTGTCTGTCTTATTTTACAGAGCAAAGCATTTAAATTGAATTCAAGTAACAGAATTTGAATGCATTCACTGTGTGGTCATGCCCACTAAATGTAACAAACTATCTACCTGTGTTTAAGAAATAAGGTAACAACAATGAGGTGAATGATGTTACTAATTCAGGATGCTTAGGCTGTTGAACCTGCTCTATGCCTCGCATAGCCAATAGTCAATATGGTCACTATCCATGTTATTATTTAAACACATCCTGTCCAGTTTTGCTTTACCAAAAGGATTAAGATCAAGGAATTCAGTGCTTTTCATCAAAGCATAAATTTTGACTCATGAGTGTTTCATTGCTTTGTATGCACAAAAGGTGAACTATATATTAGCATGCTTGGGGCATCTTCCAATTATAGCTAATCTATCTAGAGTAGATTGTGTTTCCTGGGGATCCAGATCTATACCATGATAAGTTAAAATTCAGATAACCAAAGTATTTTTAATTCAAAATAAATGTATTGTATTTTGTCACCTTTTTTTTTCTTTACGATTTGCAAACCTTACCAAGACTATTTATATAGGGGACACTGTTTTGGAAAGAGTTTGATGGAGGAATTATATTATTACTATCACATTAGCTGGTAGATACTGTCTGTCTAAGAAAGCTGTACTTTCTCTCTCCATATATGAATTCAGGATTCTTTAGCAACTATTTTTTCACACATGCAGTAGGCTAAAACTATAATGAGGTGGCTTAAAAATCAAGTTAGATTAAAGAGCTAGCTATTATTCACCCGGTTGGGATAAGACTCACTGTGATGTTCTTTAAATACTAGAGAAAAAAAAAGGATGCAAATAGTATCAAATGAAAACACTGGGCCCCTGTAGTGCACAGGCAAAATCCAGTTTCCTATAAAATGTAACAGCTTGAGAAACCAGTGAAGGCATGCGCATTTCAAGTAAACTAATAAGCCACCGTCCTCTACCGCCTCCTGAGCAAAGTATTGTTCAAAGCTGAAATACTTGCATTCCTTCAGTGATTGAGGAAGGCTTATTTCTTAACCTCTTCTGGAAATGTTTGTGCTATATAGTTTGCTGCATTTTCTTAGCCACCACTGACCAACTTGCAGACAGAAAACTCGAAAAGCTAGCTTTTCTGCTAATATTATGAACTTGATTTTAATTCGGAAAGTTAAAGAACCCTTTTTGGGGGGCATTATTAGCCAAACAGCATAATCTATGACTACTTTTTCTCAGCCCATTCATGAGTATAGATGATCACGGGAAAAAATGATCACTGGTTCAATAAAACAGCAACAGCAAGATCAACCGTCCATTGGTGTTTCAGGAAGAGAATATAAACTGTTTGCTGGTCAGCGATGTTTTGATATCAGCAGATAAAGCCCTTTGGAAAATATATGCTAAATAATTACAATAACAGATAGTACCAGAAAATACACAAATGTGTATACTATGTGTTAAAAAATCAGTAAAGGAACAAAGACGTTTTCAGCAGAAGGTGGTAGAAAAAGGTTTTATGGAGGAAGTGGGCAGCCTGGTTGGAGTTTTGGGAGAACATGTCAAGATTAAGAGCAAGGGTTGAGGTAGATTTAACCTAGGTGAGGCAAACCACAGGCGTTGGTTCCACTGTTTTCGCAGAACAAAAAGGATGAAGATCTGTAAGACTGGATTGTAAAAGAAAGGGAAAATTTGCTTCTCTGGAGCCAGGAAGAAGATGTTAACCAAACCAGGTGCAAGAGAAAGGACACTTAGAATATTTCAGAAAGTGTAATACAGTGAATTGGGTTTTGTGTTAAGAATAATTAGAAACAATCACTAAACTTAAATGTATATTATCCAAAATTCTGATGTGTTTTGTGTGCATTATCTCAGTAGGATTTACTTTAAAAAAATAAACGAAAACACTTTGCATTGGGAAGTATCACAATTCTTTTTTATCGAATACTTTTAGTTTACAAACATACTACTTTTCCTCTGCACTTGAAACTTCAATTCTGTTTTATGTAGGAGTTTAAATACTTCATTATTGCCCTACGTTTCTGTGTCCACCAAAACTTTAGCTTTTAAGATTCTCTACACAGAAGACAATTAGCTAGGCATGGTGGCGGGTGCCTAAAGTCGAAGCTACTCAGGAGGCTGAGGCAGGAGAATTGTTTAAACCCGGGAGATGGAGATTGCAGTGAGCCGAGGTCACACCACTGCACTCCAGCCTGGGCGACAGAGCAAGACTCTGTCTCATTAATAGTAATAATAATATCAATTAATTAATTAAATAAATAAAAAGATTCTCTACACAGTAGAGAGACTCAATTTTGCAATAACAGAGGGTCTCATGATAACCCACAAGGTAAATGAGAATCGGAGACCTTTTGGAAGTCCTACTGGAATGGCAGAGGTTAACATCAACACGTTCCAGTGGGAAACATATAACAATTGGGGTCTGATTAGAAACAGCATAAAAGTGTCTCTGAGACAACTACATATTTCCTCAAACTTGTACAGTCCTCTCTCGGTATCTGCAGGTGATTTTCCTCCAGGACTTCCTGAGGATACCAAAATCCTCAGATGCTCCAGTCCCTTAGCTAAGTATCTTTTTGCATATAACCTATGCATATTCTCTTGTATTCTTTAAGTCATCTCTGATTACTTATAATACCTAATACAGTGTAAATGC
Organism: Rhinopithecus roxellana; assembly: GCF_007565055.1. Lineage (NCBI taxonomy): Eukaryota > Metazoa > Chordata > Mammalia > Primates > Cercopithecidae > Rhinopithecus > Rhinopithecus roxellana. Next base: position 70,988,950 of record NC_044555.1, read on the forward strand.
TATGTAAATAGCCATTTCACTGTATTTTCTGGATTTTTATTTTATATTGTTATGTTTTAACTTTTAAAATTTTTCCCATAATATTTTCCATCAGCAGTTGGCAGAATTTGTAGATATGGGACGCATGGATAGAGAGGGCTGAGTGTACTCCCATTTTATAAAAAATAGAAATTATAGTCAATGTTTAAACTCACAGAATTTCTAAACTACTCCATGATTATTCTTGAATCAAGAAGACTAAGGGTGAAAATAAAATCTATAGTGCAGAGACAGCTATAGCGTCTCCCCAAATGCATCAGTAATGGAAAGTTGGTGAAGACTGAAAATTGAAAATATTTATATGAAATAACTAAAGTAGAGGAGGTGAAATGGCATGCATTTGAGCTCCGATTTTTCTTTTTAGGGGTTTTATTGTTTGTTCTGTCTTGCTGCTCTCTTGAGAAACACCACAAAATGAACATTAAATATAGCCTATGGAATGTATGTGTGAGAAGCATATAAATGTCCAATGTCATCTCTAGAGAAATAGGGACTTTTCTCTGGTTCAATAATTTGTGAAAGAGTAAAAGTAAAAATGATAGCTTTCTAAAAACTACCACATTTAGTTTTATGAAGATAATTATGCTATGAGTAATCTTAGTAATCCCAGTTTTCAGAATGTCAATGAGTAAAACGAAAGTAACCTAACGTGAAAAGTTCTCCATGTGTTCATAACACTTCACTTTCATAAAATGCAACTTACCATTAATAACAAGAAAACTTGTGGAGCTTAAAGCCAGCTGTTTAGTCTTCAAAACAGAAGCCTAGGAGTCCAAGATCAAGGTGTGGGCAGGACTGCTTCCTCCTCAGGCCTCTCTCCTTGGCTTGGAGATGCTGTCTTCTCCCTGTGTCCTCACATGGTCGTTCCTGTGTGTGCCTGTGTCTTCATGTCCTCTGCTTATAAGGACACCAGTCCTATTTGATCAGGACTCACATCCACATGACCTAATTTTACCTTAATCACCTCTTTAAAGACTGTATCCCCAAATACAGTCACATACTAAGGTACTGGGATTTAGAAATTCAGCATAGGAATTTTTGGAGGACACGTTGTAACCCATGACAGATACTTTATTCCATCTTGAACGTAAGAAATGGATTTTAAGAACTTAAATGGTTTTTCCAGTATTACACACACACACACACACACACACACACACACACACACACACAATGACTAACATAGAATGATCAAATGCAGGTCTGTCAAATTCCAAAGTTTCTGTTGTTTCGATTTTTTTTTTCTTTTTTTTTTTTTTTTCTTTTTTTTTTTGAGACGGAGTCTCGCTCTGTCGCCCAGGCTGGGGTGCAGTGGCTGGATCTCAGCTCACTGCAAGCTCCGCCTCCCGGGTTCACGCCATTCTCCTGCCTCAGCCTCCCAAGGAGCTGGGACTATAGGCACCCACCACCTCGCCCGGCTAGTTTTTTGTATTTTTTAGTAGAGACGGGGTTTCACCGTGTTAGCCAGGATGGTCTCGATCTCCTGACCTCGTGATCCGCCCGTCTCGGCCTCCCAAGGTGCTGGGATTACAGGCTTGAGCCACCGCGCCCGGCCTCGATTTTTTTTTTCTTTGAGACAGAGTTTTGCTCTTGTTGCCCAGGCTGGAATGCATTGGCGTGATCTCGGCTCACCACAATCTCTGCCTCCTGGGTTCAAGTGATTCTCCTGCCTCAGCCTCCCAAGTAACTGGGATTACAGGCAAGCGCCACCACGCCAGGCTAATTTTGTATTTTTAGTAGAGACGGGGTTTCTCCATGTTGGTCAGGCTGGTGTCGAACTCCTGACTTCAGTGTTGTTTCGATTTTAGGCACTTCGTCATTTAGAAAGCTTGTGAGTATTTCAAGGGTATATAACATCAAATAGACAACTAGTGGTTTCAAAACAAAACAGGATGATGTATTTAAACGAAATTAGAAGAAAATATTACCAAATAGAGACTTGTTTACCAAAAATATATAGTTTTCAAGCTGTCTAAATACAGACATTGTCTATCAAGTCTCCACTCATCATCTCTTGATGAATTCTAATGCTGCTAATGCTTTACAATTGACCATGTAATATTGCAAACATGAACATATATTATCCCTTGTCAGTGATTATATTGTGTTTATAACATAAATAGAGAAATACACTGTGTTTATAATATAAATAGAGAAATGTCTCTGTGGATAGTGCTTTGAGAAAATCTAGGCATTCTGTAGATAGGTATAAATCATTTTTAAAGGAATACACACAGACACACCAGATGGAATTTTACCCCTTACTCAGAATAGTTACCAAATAAATAGAACAATGCCAATCATATAATGATTGAAAAACATTTGTTGTCACATGTGAATGTTGAGAAATATTTTTGGTGTGAAAAGATAGCACTTTTGTAGGTTTTTTTGTTACTTTATAGAAATAGAGGCAGATTATACATTCTTCTACATTGCGTATTGAAAATGTGCATTTTTATGGAAAAGATAACTGAGATATTTTATGTCAAATAATATAAACCTATTCCAATCATTTGAATTTCTATTGTATCTCTCTGTACTTATATATACTACTGTAAGTGAGCAATCTTCTCTTGGTGGAAATAAAGTATTTCAGTATTTAGTTCAAATGTTTTGTTGTTCTTTGATCTGTTTGTTTTAAAGAAATGCATCTACTTATTTATGTATTTATTTCTTTATTTAAGAGACAAGGCCTTGCTGTGTCTCCCAGGCTAGAGCGAAGTAGCGCGATCACAGATCACTGCAGCTTTGAACTCCTGGGATCAAACGATCCTCCCACCTCAGCCTCTCAAGTAGCTAGGAGTACAAACAGGCACAGTTAAGCCTAATTTTTGCTTTTATTTTTATAGAGATAGCTAAGTTGCCCAAGCTGGTCTCAAACTCCTGATCTCAAGCAATCCTCCCATTTTGGCCTCTCAAGTACTGGTATTACAAACAGGTGCTATTATGCCCAACTCATTATTTTTTTGAAACTATATTTTAATACTTTTCTACAAATCCTTTCATGTCCATATAGTCATCTGTGTGCTCAATCTTAGCATTATAACTGTGAGGTCAAAGGATATAAAAAACTAAATTAGCAAAAGCTTTTCTAAATTTTCTCCAAAGGTTTTGCTAACTGAGGCTCCTTACAAGTCTATATGTGATTCCCTAAATGCCCGTCTCCTCTAAATCCTCGTTGGCTTGAGCTTGTTAAAATTTAGCAAAATAAAAGATGAAAAATTGTCTCTTTTGTTTTAATTAGAATTTTAATTAAGAGAAAAGTTGTTCATTAATTAAACCCTGCTATTTCCTTTTCTGTCACTTGCCTGATAAAACTTTTGGTTCTTATCCAACATACACAGGTGTGTCAAAATAAGATAAATTAAATAATAGCATACATAAATATTTAGAGATTAAGCTGAGAAAGCTTCTCAGAAATAAGGCATAACTCTACAGGCTTTATATTATATTATGACATATAATATAAAGGTATCATATTATATTATATTATTCTCCAAAGTAGGTCAACCTGAGATATTCCCCAAAAGTCCAGACTTTCCAGAAAAAAGATGAATCCATGGGGGCAGCATGTTAAGTGATAAAGCCACCTATGGGTCCAATAAGACAGGTGTTAGTTGTCAACTCAGGATAGCTCAGTGTTAGAAGACCATGTAACAGTGTACACAAACTACTAAAAGAAGAACTGTGTGACCTATCAGTTTATGTAACCATGCTGTCATTCAAAGACAGTGTCTACCTGGGGAAAATGCACACTGAAGATGTATAGTTTCTGTGACTTCTGTTGGAAAAGAAAAAAAAACCAAAGCATTATTTTATTTTCTATTGATGCCACTAAAAGTTACCAAAATGTTGCCAGCTGTCTGCATAATCATCTATTATCTTGCAGTTTTCATGGGTTAGACATGTGGGCACAGCATGGCTTAGCTACTTTCCTTCTCTGGGTCTCACAGGAACAAAGTCAAGGTTTGGGTAAGGCTACATATTTTTCCTGGTGGCTCTAGGGGAGAAATTATTTCCAGCGTCATTCAGGTTATTGGCAGGATTCAGTTACATGTACAGAGCTGTTAGACATCTCTATAACCCCATTGTAAGTTGAAAATATCCATAGCTTGAAAATGAATTTATACACCTAACCTACTGAACATCATAGCTTAGCTCAGCCTACCTTAAATGTGCTCAGAACACTTACATTGGCCTACAGTTGAGAAAAATCATCTAATAAAAAGCTCATTTTATAATAAAATACTGAATACCTCATGGAATTTATCCTATTGAACGTGTATCACTTTCACACCATCATACAGTCGAAACATTGTAAGTTGGAGACCATCTGCAGTTGCAAGACTGAAGATTCCATCTCCTTCCTTGTTGTTATCCTGGGATCTGTCTCTGCTTCCAGAGACTGTCTGCATTTCTTTCCCCATGCCCCCTTTCTCCATCTCCAAAGCCATCCATGAGGGCTGAAATCCCTCTCACACTTTGAATTTCTCCTGACTTTTATTTCATGATTTCTGAATGCCTATTCTGTCTTTTGCTTCCCATTTATGTAGCCTTGTGATTACTTTGCTCTCACCCAGATAATACAGGATAGTCTTCCTATCATAAACCAACTGATTAATAACCTGAGTGACACATTTATTTCCTCCTATATCCCAGACTTGGGTTCTGAAGAAGGTAGCAACCCAGAAGTGCCAACAGGAGCAGATTTCTTTAATATGCCCATCAAACCTTCTCTCTCTACTCAAAGGGCCAGAAAATGAAGAACTTAGCAAGACAAAAATTACTCCACACCACCAAACACCATATAAAATAATTGTGGCTTTGCCTACCTATACAAGCACAAGGCGTGTATACCTCGAGGTCCCCCCTAGTAGGTAATCCCAAAACTCTCCAAACCTCCACTGGGGTGGCATCAGGGAGGCTAAGAAGAGATCCAGGACTTTGATCTCTTCAATTGGTAATGATGATCCTTACCATGGGGAATCAGTTGAAACCACATGGAGGGTGTAAACTTTCAATCCTATTTGGGGATAACGAGATTCCGTGCTCTCTCTTCACTGAGTTAATTTCACAGGAGTTGGAATCTTTGTGGATTCGAGATTCGAGACTTCTGTCACTACCCAGTGGTAACAAGGCAATACCACCCCCTTTGCTGTTAGTGGGGACCATATGGGGATTTGGAATTCCTATGCCCACCCAGAAGTAACAAGACTCCCTCATCATGACCCCACAGATGTCATCAGAGGCTGAGTAGGGGACAGAGACTTCCACACCAACAAGAAGTAGAACTGCAGTACTTAATCCTATCCTCTTTCACAGTGGAATCAAAGAAACTAGCTAAATTAGATCCAAATGTATATGCCACAGCTTGAAGTGTCAAGGTGTTCCTAGAAAATCACTTGTTATCCCCAAAACCAGAAAAATCTCAAAGTAAATGAAATAGAACAATCATTCATATAAATCCTGGGATGACGGAGTAGTTAGAATGATCCCAAAGAGATTTTAGAGCAGCCATCTTCAACAAGCAATTGCAAATCTGATGGAAACAAATGAAAGAAACAAAGTCTCAGCAAAGAAATAGAAGAGGCAAAGGAGAACCACATAGAAATATTACAATGGAAAAATTTGATAACAACTACAAAACAAACTAAATGGATGAGTTCAAGAGCACACAGAAGGGGACATGGAACATAACTGGTGAACTAGCAGTTGAAATACAATGATAAAGGATCAAGTAAGTTGGAAAAATATGAGTAGATGCATAGGGACCTGTGATCCTATAACAAAATACTGACAATTTGTGTCATCAGAGTCCTAGAATAAGACAAGAGAGAGGGCAGGCTGAAAAAGTACTCAGAGAAATAAAAGCTGAAACATCCCCAAATTTGCCAGCACAAAATGCTGGAGGAATTCAATATCCACAGGAAACAAACAAACAAACAAACAATAAATATAACCTTATCACCCACAACTTATTTGAAAAATTAATATATGGCAAGGATGTGATGAAAAAAAGAACACCATACATGACTGGTGTGAATGTAAATTAGTATAACCTCTATGGAACTCAATATAGAGATTTCACAAAGAACTAAAAGTAACTACCATTTGACCCAGCAATCACACTACTGAGAATCTATTCAAAGGAAAAGAAATCATTACATCAAAAAGATGCTTGTATTTGTATGTTTATCACAGCACTATTCATAATAGAAATGTCATGGAATCAACCTAAGTGTCCATCAACGAATGATTGGATAAAGATAATATTATATATATATATAAAATACATAATCATATATATTATATATTGGTTATAGACATATATAATTATAAATGTGTGAGATAAAGTACCATACATATAATTCCATTATATATATTCTATTATATATGCATATATACATAATAGAATACTATGCAGTCACGAAAAAGAATTAAATTATGACTTTTGTATTACTAGTAGCATGGATGGAACTGGAGGCCATTATTTTAAGTGAAATAATTCAGAAAGAGAAAATCATGTTCTCACTTATAAATGGAGCTAGACAATGGGTACACATGGGCATAAAGGTGAAAATAATAGATACTGGGGATTCCAAAAGGAGGTGGGGGAAAGGAGTGACAGATGAAAAATCACATGTAGAGCACAATGTTCACTATTTGGCTGACAAGTACACCAGAAGCCCAAACTCTACCAGTATGCAATGTATCCCTATAACAATCCTGCCCATGTACTCCTTGCATCTATAAGCATTAAAAAATACAATCTAATACAGATCATAGACTTAAATATAAAGAATAAAACTGTAAAAAACTTTAGAAAAAATTAACAACAGCAAGAAGAGAAATTCTTCAGTGCCTAAGGCCAGGCAAGGAGTTTTTAGAGATGACACAAAAGGCATGATACATAAAAGGAAAAAATTGGTGAATTTGACTTCATCAAAGTTAAAAATTTTTGGTCCACAAACAACCTTATTAACAAGATGAAGAGGCCAATTATAGATTGGCAGACACGTATGCAAACTAACTGGTAGTTAAAATAAAAAAAGGATCCTCCCAACTCAGCAGTAAAAAACACACTCGAAATCTATCAGAAAATTAGCAAATGAGATAAAAGGACATTTCTCTGAAGAGAATACATAAATGGCAAATAAGCATGTGAAAAGGTGTTCATAGACTTTCATCACTAGGAATATGCTATTTAGAAACACTATCTGCCAGGCATGGTGACTCACGCTCATAATCCCCACACTTTGAGAAGCTGAGGCAGGAGGATTGCTTGAGACCAGGAGTCTGAGACCAGCGTGGACAACACAGCAAGACCCCATATCTACAAAATGTTTTTTAAAAACAGCCAAGCATGGTAGCACATGACTGGCACAACTACTTGGGAGGCTGAGGTGGGAGGATCTCTTGAGCCTGGGAGGTCGAGGCTGCAGTGAGCCATGATCATGCTACTGCACTCCAGCCTGGTCAACAGAGTGAGACCCTATCTCAAAAAAGCAAAACAAAACAAAAATCCAAAATCTGATATCTATACAAACCTATTCAAAACGACTAAAATAAAAGAAAGTGACAACACCAAATGTTGGCAGAGATGTGAAGAAACTGAATTACTCAAATATTGCTAATGGGAATATAAAATGATGAAGCCACTCTGAAAAAGAGTTTCTTAAAAATACTAAGCATGTCATTACCATGGAAACCCAAAACTGCACTCCTGAGTGTTTATTCCACAGACACATGTAAGTCTACTTATGTTCATATAAATTCCTATGCATGAGTTTATTTGTAATAGTGAAAAACTGAAAACAACAGAGGTGTCCTTCAGTAGATAAATGATTGACAAACTTTGAACACATATATACTATGCAATACTATATAAGAATAGAAAGGAATAAAATATTAGTGTTGATATTGTATAGTTTTGCAAGATGTTACCATTGAAAGAAACTGGATAAAGCATACAATGAATCTATTTTATTTCTTACAGTTACATGGGAAACTACATTTAAACCAATATAAACTGTTGATTTAACAAAACATCCCCTGAGACTCTTAAGAATGTTACCATATAGTCCACTGTTCTTATTGGTTTCCCTATGCCCAGAGAAAGCAACATAAAAGTAATATCTAAGAATTAGTTATGCTTAGCCTTTTTTTTTTTTTTTTTTTTTTTTTTTTTTTTTTTTTTTTGAGACAGAGTCTCGCTCTGTCACCCAGGCTGGAGTGCAGTGGCCGGGTCTCAGCTCACTGCAAGCTCCGCCTGCTGGGTTTATGCCATTCTCCTGCCTCAGCCTCCCGAGTAGCTGGGACTACAGGCACCTGCCACCACGCCCGGCTAATTTTTTTGTATTTTTAGTAGAGACGGGGTTTCACTATGTTGGCCAGGATGGTCTCGATCTCCTGACCTCGTGATCCGCCCATCTCGGCCTCCCAAAGTGCTGGGATTACAGGCTTGAGCCACCGCGCCCGGTCGCTTAGCCTTTTTTTATCATTGATTTTGGCTGGATCTTTGCAGGAGTGCAGGAGTGGGTTATCACTGTTTTAGTTTTTTGTTTTTGTTTTTGAGAGAGAGTCTCACTCTGTTGCCCATGCTGCATTGCTGTGGTGCAAACACAGCTCACTGCAGCCTTGACCTCCCAGACTCAAGCAATACTCCTGCCTCAGCCTTCCAAGTAGCTTGGACTACAGGCACGCAACACCACGCCTGGCTAATTTTTTATATTTTATAGAGACGGGGCCTCGCCATCTCACCCAGGCTGGTTTCGAACTTCTGGACTTAAGCAACTCCCCCATCTCAGCTTCCCAAAGTGCTGGGACTACAGGTGTGAGCCACCTTGCCCTGCTTGCTTTGGTTCTTGTATTCTTAATTGTCTAAAATAAACATGCATTTTCATTTAAAGGGAAAAGGCACACCTATGAAAATTCATTTAAAGAAAAAGGCATACATTTAAAAATAGAATTTAAGCAAACATTCAACATTATATTTATTTATAATTTTGCTGTATTCTTGTTGTTTTTGTAATATTTAAATATTTAAGGCTTTTTTTCCCCTACCTCTAACACCGGCATTTATTCTTCAAGGCTAAGGAATAGAGAAAGAAAAATGTTCTTGTGTTAACCTCTGTTTCTTCAATGCTTTCACAAGCACTTTATTATTTAATCAGCACAATCACTTGCAGTTTCGATAGTATCTTCGTTTTACGGATGAGGATACTGTGGCCAGACATATATTCACCTGAACACCCTGTTGCATGTGGTGGAAGCTTGTATACACATCCATGACTGCTTAGATACCAAGCTTATATTCCTTGATACATCATATATTTGACAAAATTTATCTAATATCTTCTTGTCCTGAAAAGTGTGATAATGATTCCAGAAAAACCTCAAACTACTTCCAAATGACCCGAGGCATCATTGCCATCAAAACGGCAGAGAACCAAAGAACAAAAATGTCCTGAGTATTTCTGTAAGTTACAAAGCACAGAGCTCTCATTTGGATTCCAGGAATCAGTTTTGGAAATGTAGAAAGCTTGAAACAATTCTTAATATTTTAGGCAAAGATTCATGTTTTCTACTTTTCTGTTCACTGTTTTGTTGATGAACTTGTGGGTTTTAAAACATAAATTTAGAGGTCTGGACTGATTGTCCACAGCTGGGTAGACAATGAATGATGATAAATTGAAAGGTTTATGGCAACACCAATCAGCAGAACATAATAGTTACTTTCGTTTGACATAAAGAGGTTAGAGGAAATTAGTACAATGAAAATAGATGTGGTAGGATACCAAATGTAAAAGAATGTATTACAGATCCATACAAGGTATTTAACTGTGAGATTTTAGTCCTAGAAAAGATTGTGGAAATCTTGTTTCCCCTTATTTTATGAAAGATATAATGATGTCTGAGAGGATTATTACCTGTTTTAGATCACTACACAGGTCACCTATAAAAGTTAAAACAGAATGAGAGGTTAGATATATGAACTTTTCCAAATGACATATTGGAAGTCCTTTTTTTAAAACCTACTTTGGTGATGGAAAATTAGAATTGTCTCCATCAAGAATGCCTGAGAATTAGGTGAATTCTCAGGGTGAACAGCTAATGACAAGGATAAAATCTGTCATGCTGGGACCCATTAAGAAGGGGCATGGTGCCAGGCATTCATTCTTCATCCAGCAGTTTTCCACAGTTGCTGAGCGTTTGACTTGTCTGAAGTGGTACTTAAACCCAAACAAGTCTGAGCCCAGGTCCAGACAGACGTGGTTATACAGGCAACAACTGGATTCCCCTTCTAGCTGATATTCTTACACCTTTGATCAATACTTATCGAGAGGCCAGGCTGAGGACCACCTGGGGGAAGGAGGGCAAAATCGAACCCTTGTATTTGATGTCTCTTCCAGCTCTGTGACCATTCAGAGTCAGCTTTTTTTTTTTTTTTTTTTTTTTTGAGATGGAGTCTTGCTCTGTCGCCCGGGCTGGAGTGCAGTGGCCGGATCTCAGCTCACTGCAAGCTCTGCCTCCCGGGTTTACGCCATTCTCCTGCCTCAGCCTCCCGGGTAGCTGGGACTACAGGCGCCTGCCACCTCGCCCAGCTAGTTTTTTGTATTTTTTTGTAGATACGGGGTTTCACCGTGTTAGCCAGGATGGTCTCGATCTCCTGACCTCGTGATCCGCCCGTCTCGGCCTCCCAAAGTGCTGAGATTACAGGCTTGAGCCACCGCACCCTGCACAGAGTCAGCTTTTATCTTGCATATTCCTACAGTAGAACAAAGTTCCCCATGTAAACCAGACTTACCTTGTGTAGGTTACAGATGATAGCCTGTTAGTGTTCTTCAGAGAAACAGAACAAAATGGATTGAGAAAGGTAGGTAGGTAGGTAGGTAGGTAGGTAGGTAGGTAGATAGATAGATAGATAGATAGATAGATAGATAGATAGATAGATAGATAGACAGGATGATAGATAGTGGACGAATGATGCATCCATAGATAGACAGTAGATAAATGATGAATGAATAGATACATAGATAAGTAGAAAATGGACAGATGATGGATGGATAGATAGATAGACTCATTGATTGATAGATATTTATAGAAACTGACTTGCATAATTACGAAGGTTGAAAATTCTGCTGTCTGCAAGCTGGAGAACCAAGAAAGCCACTGTGTCCTGAGAACCAGGATATGAAGCTGATGATGTAATCCATATCTGGGTCCACAAGTTTGAACACCAGGACTGCTGATGCTGGAGGGCAGGAGAAGATGAATGCCTCACTCAACCAGAGAAAGCGAATTCACTCTTCCTCTCCCTTTTTGTTCTATCCACGTCCTAGATAATTGAATGATGTCCACTCACATTGGTGAGGGTGATCTTCCTTACTCAGTCTTCTTAATTAAATGCCAATCTCTTCCAGAAATACCCTCACAGACACACCCAGAAATGGTGTTTTAGGAGCTCTCTGGGCATTTCTTAGTCCAGACAAGTTGACGACCATCATAGAGCCACATGTCCTTCTCATTTGACCAACTCTCACCCCACCAGGCCAAGAACATTATAGAAGTGTAAGTTTTAAATGCCTGCTGCTTTCCGGTAAAGTGTTTAGATAAACCCCATTTTCTCCAAAGGATTATCTTTCAGCTACAGTTTAGCAAGGCATGGATGCTCAGCCAATCCCCATAGGCTGTGGCACCACGGACAGGGTGACGACTGATCGACTCTTCCCAGGTTAACTAGGCTCCTGGGGGCAATAGGTTTGGATCCAGGTGAATGTTTGCATGTGAATGTGTTTATTTTAAAAAGTGCAACTCAAAAACAAGGATTCCATAATCAGCAATTTCAGCACCAGTGCACTCCATTTAATATTTTTATCTACTTTAATGTATTTCTTTTTGATTGATGAAGAAATCAATCCTTGGAGAAATTAAGTTGAACTTCCAAGGTCACACAACTTACAAGGATACAGCTGTGATCAGAAACCACACTCAACTCTCCATTGGCAACTCTTCCCCCACTACAGCATCTACCTTCCATGGGAATTAATCTACCTGCAGCAGATAGTTTAGGCTGAAATGACATCTGGCCCCAAAATCGTATTTAACATACTAACCTCATTGCCTATGGACAAATTGAATGATCAATTAGATATGTGACATTTTGATTCAAGATCATGGGACATACTGCTGATCTAGCAATTCTTGACATTTTTTAATCTCTTTAAATAACATCCTGTACAGGTAAAACTGGAAGTATATATTACTAAGCCTAGAGGAATCTGATATTTGAAATAATTTAGGTAGATGGAGTTATTAATAGTCATTTATAATGAAACAGCCTTTTTGACAAAAGGAACTTTGGAAGTCTCCTTGCTATTCAATTTTGGGGAATGTCTTTTAAAGAAAAGTTGCATTTCAGTAAATCTTTATGATTTAATCCCCATTGATATGAAAATCCCAAAATTCAGAAACATAAGGACAGATCTCTGAAAGGGAATTTTAGTACCTAAAATAAAGGTAAAACGTGACTGATAATGAAAACAACAATGGGAGGCTAAAACTGCTATTATAATTCTATTTTATGATAATTACGACTTTTGTAAAAACCTCAGAGTCCATTCTAACTGTTCTAGAAATGGCCATTCATGACCTTTCTTTTACTAAATGCCAAAATCTGCCTTTTCTTTCCTTGATTTATTTCCAGTGATTTTCCACAGTGACTGCTCATTTCTCAAATTCTTTCATCTTGTGGTCTCTGCAGTATCTGAACCTGAACGTTTTACTACCTTTTTTTTTCTTTTTTTTTTTTTTTTTTTTTGAGACGGAGTTTTGCTCTTGTTGCATAGGCTGGAGTGCAATGGTGTGATCTCAGCTCACCGCAACCTTTGCCTCCCGGGTTCAAGCGATTCTCCTGCCTCAGACTCCTGAGTAGCTGGGATTACAGGCATGTGCCACCGCACTCGGCTAATTTTGTATTTTTAGTAGAGACAAGGTTTCTCCACGTTGGTCAGGATGGTCTTGAACCCTCTACCTCAGGTGATCTGCTTGACTCGGCCTCCCAAAGTGCTGGGATTACAGGTGTGAGACACCACGCCCGGGCTTACTACCATTGTTTTTACATAGACTTTTAAAAAACAATTAGAAAAGTTCTAAATTTACAGAAAAATTAGTTTGAGAAGTACACATAAGCACATCTCTTCCACACTCAGTGTTGGCTATTATTAGCATCTTACATTAATATGGAGCATTTGTTAGAGAGAATGAACCAATTTTTGATGTCATTCTGAATTAAAGTTCATACTTTGTTCAGATTTCTTATATATTACATAATGTCATTTCAATTCTCCAGGATTCTACATTTAGTGGTCATGTTTCCTTGGGCTTTTCCTTTTCTGGCACAGTTTTTTAGACTTTATATGATTTTGATAATCTTGACAGTTTCGAAGAGTACAAGTCAGGCAGTTAGTAGAATGTCCCTGTATTGGAATTTGATGTTTTTCTCATGATAGCCTGAGTTTATGAGTATGTGGGAATTAAAGCACCATTTTCATCTAATAATAATTTTATTTCATAATATCAAGTATACACACTGTCAACATTGACTTATCTCTGATGATGTTGACTTTGATGAGCTGGCCAAGCTAGTGTTTGTCATGTTTCCATACTAAAAAAGTTACCTTATTTGATAATGGATAACCTAATAATTTGATCTGATGACTACAACATTGTATGCCCATATGAAAACATCACATGTGCTCTATAAATATGTGCCCCTATTATGTACCCATAATAGATTTAAAAAAATTAAAAATTGACTTAAAAAAAGGTTACACTCTTCGCTCTTTGTTATCTTGTCCCACTTGGGAGGAATTACTATGCACAGCCCACACCTGAGGGATGAAGAATTATGCACCAATTCCTTTCGGGTAGAGTATCTATTTAAATCATCTGGGATTCTTCTGTAGAGGAGCTAAGCCTACTCTTTCTCATCCTTTCACTTTTAGTCATTTATTTGTCAGCATGGACACATGAATATGTGCTGTCCTACTTTGGTCTGTTGCTCAGTCTCTTTCAGCATTAACCACTGAGAGCTCGTTCAGTTGACTACTGTGCTCCTTTGACATCATCCCATCATTGGGAGTTTGGGTTTTTGAGTACTTTCTTACTTTCTGGCATTACAAGAAGTTTCAGGCTTATATTGTATATTTCCTGTCCCAGGTTTTGGATCAGCCACTCTACCATGGGACCCTAGTTTCCTTCCTACCATTTTCCTCACCCACTTGGGATCTTTGATTAGGGCTTCATCATTAAAAGTTTGGAGGTTTTAAAAGGCGACAAGGCCAAGTGAAAACCAAGTCTTCTCTTTGTCAATTGTGCCTATCTAATATCTACATTCTCAAAAGCCCTAACAAGATTCTATCTCCAAACTCCAATTCTGATTATGGCACTTTTATTTAAATGCCTTCCTTAACCAATTACCTTCTTTAGCAGTGGTTTATTCACACTGCAGATTGTAAAACTTTATCTATTTGTCTGTCTGTCTATCAATCTATCTGTAATGTGGCTGTGTCTATTTACCTATTACCTACTTATCTTTATATATCACCTATTATCTATCTATCCACCTATCATTTATCTATCCATCCATCATCTCTCTATCTACGTATCGACCTATATGTTTATCTATTACCTATCATTTATCTATCAAGCTATCATCTATCACACATCTATGTATATATCAATCTATCCTATGTATTCTCTAATCTATCTGTCATATATCTCTGTGTTTATATATTATCTCTCTATCTATCTGTCACATTGTACGGGAATAAAGGTAAATAACTTAAAATTATTTCAAGTGTTGTGATATGTGCTGCCAAATTTCACTAGTGGTCTTAAAATTGTAAGAACATTGAAATTTGAGAAAAATTTCAAATCTCGTAGCCTGGAAAAGGTTACCACTGATTCTTAGTGCCAGCTACCCCTGTAGCATCTCTTACCGATAACCTCATCATGTCTTTTTATTTTTCAAGATACAAAAAAAATTATACACCATCAAATATACACTTTCACCCCTTAACAGAACCCTTTATACTGTCTTATTTAATTTCCATAACAGAGTTACAATAGCCTTACAGAGTATTTTCAGTGGTTTTTCCTCTTCTTTAGAATCTAGGATAATTTGAAATTATTTTAATAAGATTCTTTAATGCTGGCTTGTGCATGCCATCAACATCTTCTGCCTGTTTGTTTACTTTGTGAGAATTTTAAGTTTGAATTTAATTTTCTAAAACAATGAGGTGCTTCAAGTTGGAGGTTTCACTGAGCTTGGTAAGATGCATATTCCTATGAATTTATCATTTTCACATAAGTATTCATTGACAAACAAATATACATAGTTGTTATATATTATTTTATAATATTAGTTATGGATAATATATATTTTTAGTATGTCACATCTAAGTTTATGTGGCTTTTCTGCTTTGTTATTCTTCCTTTCTTCCTTCTTTCCTTCCCTCCCTCCCTTCTACCATAATTATTTTCAACTGTTTTTCCCACTCATAGTTATTTCAGCTAGCCATTTTTTGATATGCATTGGAACTGATTCAAGATTTCGATTTCATAAAAATAATGCAATATACTAATGTCTATATAATGTCTCATATATATATATATATATATATATATGTAGGGAAAACCTCTTAAAAATTAAATTTTTGGGTCCAGTGAAAAAGTCAATTATTCAGTCTGTTTCGCTATTGCTAAGGCACCAATGGAAATGCAGCTTTACATAAATACCAGGCGGCACATTCTAATAGTGCATACAGAGTCTTTCCCCCTCTAATCATAAGCTTTAATACTTAAAAATGTTATTGGTTAAATTTAAAAGCACACACTGAACTTCTTTTTATTGAGAAACACTTGCATCACCTTGTTAATTCTGTGTGAATCATTAGTTTGGATTTGTTTCTCTTTCTCTGAGGCCACTTTTGAGTCCTTTGTGTGTTTTTGTCAAATCCCTCTTTTATTGGAAATGAATAGTTCAAAGCCTGGGGATAGGTTTGTTTGTGGGGTGTGCACACCCACACCCACACACCTACATATACATATTAGCCCCACAGAAGCAGGGCTGCAAAAGAGAAGACATTTTCTAGACTCCTGGAACTCCCACTCTAAGGGCTTTTGGAACGACTAAAGACAACAACGTCCCAAAACAGCCCAATTCCTAATGGTTCAAAGTGATCACTCCATGATCCTAGCTTCCTAAGAGGCCAAGGGGTCCTTCTCAATTACACACACACACACACACACTCTCTCTCTCTCTCTCTAACTCTCTGTCTCTCTCTCTCTCTCTTTCAATCTTTTATTATTCTTTCAGACAAAATATTAAAGACAAAGGAATACATGTAATAATTAAAGCATCTTAACTATCCTGAAAGGAAAACCAGTCCATATAAACAGATCTAGAGATGGCCTATATATTGGCCTTATATGACAAGGAGTTGAAAATAAGTATCATAAATACAGTTATGCACCACATATGACATTTCAGCTAATGACCAACCACATAAACAACCATAGTCCCATAGGTCCACATAAATAACCATGGTCTCTCTGGTAGAGCTGAAAAATTCCTATCTTCTATTGAAGTCTTGATGATCCCAACCTGTGTGAGCCTAGGCTAATGTATGCGTTTCTGTCTTGGTTTTCACTAAAAGCATTTAAAAAGTATTGAAAGGAAAAAATTTTAATTTACAAATAGAAAGAATCTTGTAGGCCAGGAATGGAGACTCATGTCTATAATCTTTGCACTCTGGGAGACTGAGGCAGGAGGATCACTTGGGATCAAGAGTAACCTGGGCAACAGAATGCAACCCTGTCTCTAAAATAAAATAAAAAATTAGCTGGGCATGGCTGTGTGTGCCTATAGTCCCAGCTACTCAGGAGGCTGATGCGAGAGGATTGCTTGAGTCCAGGAGTTCGAGGCTGCAGTAAGCCATGATCGCACCACTGTGCTACAGTCTAGGCAACAGAGGGAGATCCTGTCTCTAAAACAAATGAACAAAAAAAAAAAAAAAAGAGAGAAAAGCTTATAGAATAAAAATATAAAAAGAAAATATTTTTGGTGTTTTTGTTTTAAGATGTTATTTAAAAGGGTCAAAAAATTAAAACAATGTATAAAGAAGGTTACAGTAAGCTAAGTTTCATTTGTTATTGAAAGAAGACACATATTTTAATAAATTGAGTGTAGCCTAGGTGTTTGCAAAGTCTACAGCACGTACAATAATGTCCTCGGCCTTCACATTCACTTGCCACTCAGTCACTAATTCACCCAGAGTCACTCACCCAGAGCAATTTAGTGCGTGAGATGGGTTTCTCATCTCACGCATCAAATTGCATAATGTATAATTGCATAATGCATTGAAGGTTAGCTCACAGTCTAATATGGATATTGTAACCCCTGAATTTATTACTGAAAAAAATTAGAAATAGTTAAACAAATTTTAAATCAATTAAAATTAAATAGTAAAAGTCTACTCAACACAGAAGCATGTGGGAGAACAGGGGAATAAAGAACAGATGGAACAAATTGAAAATAAATGTCAAGCTGACATATTTAAACCCAACTGTAGCAAACATCACATTGTACAAAGACAGAACCAAAGCTCAAATTAAAGGACTGATTCCCAGACTGATTTAAAAAAGCATGACCCCACTCCATGTTGTTTCTTTTAAGGATGTATTTACTATAAAGATGCAGACTGAAGTGTATTAAGGTAGAAGAATTGCCATGCTGCCACTGAAGAGAAGGCAGCCAGAGTGGCTTTGCTACCCTCATTGGAGTAGATATGAAGAGGATGACTGTTAATGGAGATGAAGACCATTCCTTATTGGAAAAAAAATAGTGAAATGTATAGACAGGAAGGCATATGAGTTTGTATGTATATGGAGTTAATTACAGAGCTCCAAAAATATATGAAGCATAGGAAGTAAAACTGATAGAAGGAGAGGAGATGAAGAGAGAGGAATTAAGGGAAAAGAGTGACAGAGAGGAAAAGAGGGAGTGAGAGAGAGAGCCAGAGAATGAGAGAGAGGGAGAGACAGAAGGAGTGAGAGGGACATAGAGAGAAGAAGGGAGAGGAAGGAAGAGGGAGAGAGAGGGGGAGGGAGGCAGAGAGAGAGAGGGGGCAGAGGAAGGGGGGGAGAGACAGAGAGGGAAGGAGGGAGAAAGAAAGAAAGAGAGAGACAGAGGGAGCAAGAGAAAGGAAGAGGGAGATAAGGGAGAGAGCGGAGGAAGAAGGGGAAAGAGAGGGAGAGACAGAAAGGGAGAGAGAGGAAGGGAGAGAAAATGAGAAAAGAGAGAGGATAGAGAGGGGAGAAAGAGAAAGGAAGTGGGGAGGGAGAGAGACAGAGAGGGAGAAAGGGAGAAACAGAGAGAGAGATACAGAGAGATAGCGAGAGAGAGGAAGAGGGGTAGAGAGGGAGAGACAGGGAGTGAAGAAGGGAATCAGGAGAGAGGGAGGGGGAGAAACAGAAGGAGAGAGGGAGTGAGAGTAACAGAAGCAGGGGAATAGAGGGAGGGATGGAGGAAGAAGGAGGGATTGGGGAGAGAGAGAGGAATTTAAACCTTTCACATCCTTGTTGGGGATTTTAAGACCACCCTGTAAACAATTGATGAAGCAAGTCTACTTTTCCAGGTAAGCGTGTGTCAAATGCTTGTATATATGTGACTTGTCAGATGTCTGTTCCATTTCTACTTCATAAAATTCCCATGTGCTATTTTGAGGGTTCTGCTACTACTAAAAAAGCACTGGAATAAACTTTTCTTTAAAAAGTTGGTAGATTTTCCCTTGCAAAATCATCTGAGCCAGCTGCATCTTTCGAGTTGGTGGAGTTTGTATTTTTTGTTTTGTTTTTGTTTCTCTAACATTTTTGCATATTATTTCAAGAAAAAGGGTTACAGACTGTATGTCTTTCTGAATCAATTTTAGCCAATTATATAATCCTGAATATTTACTTTTTAAAATATGTTCATTTATTTGTGAACTCATGAGTATGTCACCGAATATATCATATTTTTTACTGTTTCTCTCCTTACCATTTCTTAATATTTACTTGTGGCCTTTTCCTCTTTATGTGTGTGTATATAGTTTAGAAGATCATATATTGCTTGCTCCAAAAAATCATATTTGAGATTTTATAGTTCTACATTATCTTTTCTACACATCTTTTTCTGTTTTTGTATTTCTGTTGTCTTCAGGGTTGGCTTGACTATACTAATTTCGGGTTTCAGGATCAATTCACTCATTTCCATTCTTTGATGTAAGGTCATACAGGTAGAAGAGGAAGTAGATGTTTGTAAAGGGTTGAAGTTTCCCTGTACACAAAATACCCACGGGGAGGGTTGTGGTTTCCCTGTGCTTTTTTCTGCTGATTTTCTGGATTGAGCTTTTGGTCCTGCTCTGTGAGAAGTATTTCTACTACCAACACTGAACAGTTGGTGAAGACAGATGTAAAACTGCAGAGTTCCTGACGTTGGAGCTCGATGTCCAGCTCTAGAAATACGTCCTATAGAGCCAGGCATGGAAAAGCCAAGGAGACTTCAAGACACATTGAGCATCCTTCTGTCCTAGCATGTAGTGGTCTGGAGCATAGACCATGGATGTGAGGTAGGAGGCAGACTCAACTCCAAGGATGGGGCTCGCACACTGGACCAAATGGAGGACTAGCTAACACAGGGACAGGGTGGAAGCAGCTTTCTGTAAGACACGCCCACCAGTGTACCATGCCCATTTACCATTGCCATGGCAACACCGAGGAGTTACCAGCCCTTTCCATGGCAATGTCCCAACGACCTGGAAGTTATCATCCTTTTTCTAGAAACCTCTGCATAATCTGCCCTTTAATCTGCATATAATTAAAAGCGGGCATAAATATGACTGCAGAACTGCCTCTGAGCTGCTACTCTGGGCACACTGCCTGTAGGGTAACCCAGCTCTATAAGGAGCAGTACCTCTGCTGTGGCTGCGCACTGCTGCTGCAATAAAAGTTGCTATTTAACACCACTGCCTCACCCAATGTTGGGGCTCTCCTGCCCTGCATCAGATGGACTGCAGTCACCACAGAAGCTCTGATGGACCACAGTTGCTTGGCCTCATGTGTCTAAAGTTTACAGTGCTTGTCCCCATTGCAATGTTCTGGAACAAAACCACTTTGGAGGTATGAATGAATTAAAATGCAATTGTAGACGATACAATGCAAGTGTTCAATCTGAAGGAAGCCAAGCAGTGCCGTTGTTAGCAACACAAATGATGACACTCTAACCAAAGATGATTGAAATAGAGGCTGAAGTCAATCCTAAGGAAATATTTTGATAAATAAATGAGACTTCACAATCTGATGCTGGTGACCACAGACTGCAGGGAAGTCAAGAGATACAACAGCAAACTATGGTTCAGTGTTCCAAATGCTACACTTCCTATTGTCTGAAAAATTAAGAACACGCTCTTTACGATACCATTGGAATTTTTCTCTATGTAACCACATTTTGCATTTATACCACCTATCATTAATTCTTTCCTATTGCTTACATGCCAGCCCAAAACTACCACTTGTAATTTCTCTCATTAAGGACAAGTGTAAAATCATAGTTATCTAACAGCATAGGTGGAAGGCTACATAAAACAGTTATAGATTCTTAATGCCAGAGAGTTTCTAATTCTGTAGGTCTGGGTTGAGATGCAAAAATTTATACATTTTTTTAAATTCTAAGGCTTATTTTTGCTTCTCTTAGGACTACAATTTGAGAATCACTAATATAAAGGCACATGGCTTAGCAATGGATACATTCTCGTTAATTTTGGCAGGGGGCACAAATAACAAAAAGAGTGATTTTGGTTTTAATGCATAAGAGATATTGTGAAACCTGAGCTGGGTGCCGTGACTCATGGCTATAATCCCAGCACTTCGGAAAGCTGAGGCAGATAAGATCACTTTGAGCTCAGGAGTTTGAGACCAGCCTGGGCAACATGGTGCAACCCTGTTTCTACAAAAAAATACAAAAATTAGCCAGGTATTGGTGGCTTGTGCCTGTGGTCCCAGCTACTCAGGAGGCTAGGCAGGAGAATTGCTTGAGCCTGGGATGCGGAGGTTGCACTGAGCCAAGATCGTGCCACTGCACTCCAGCCTGGGCAACAGAGAGAGACTCCATCTCAAAAAAGAAAAAAAGAAAAGAAAAAAGAAAAAACAATATTTTAGAATCCAAATGTGTATTTTTTCCTTATATATGTATTTCTTTTTAGAAACAAACTTACTTATTTGTGTGGCTTTATTGATGACTGTGGATATTTTCTGTGTGAATGACATAAGTGTGATTTGACAGACCAAAATAGACACCAATTTAAAACTATTAATAAGATAGTCCCTGAAATTAAGGAGACAAAAAGTTACCTATGGGCCTAGGGCTCATGGCTTGGCTGGCACAGCAACTCCCTAGGTGTCTATGGCTATAAGAAAAGACACACTCTTGCTAAACTCCCTAGGAACAGGTGCTATCAAGTAAATTATCAGACCACTCCCGACTGTGCTGTATTTATTTATTTTTTATTTATTTAATTTATTTTTGAATTATCCTTTTAACAAAAAGCAGCTCCCAAATCATTTCTTTTCTAACAAAGAGCAGCCTCAAAAATCGAGCTGCAGACACAGATAAGCAAGCTGAAAACTTGCACGGGTAAATATCGGCAGCTGTGCCAATAGGAAAAGGCTACCTGGGGGCAGACACATTCAGCATGGAGGCTCCATCTTCCCTTTTCTTTGTCAACCATGCGTGCAGTAAAGGAACAGGTAACATGGCACCAGCTAGGTTGATAACTCATCTGCATAATAAAAGATTAGGGTGGGGTGGCCAGCCTCTGTTCTTCCTGGAAGACTAAGAATATACAGAAGCCCTCTTGCTAATGAAGTGGCGTCATTGTCTGGGGTAATACCTGAGGTTCCTTGTCCCATGGCCAAAGAAAACTTGAAGCAGACTCACCAGAGTGAGGTTAAGAGCAGAAATTTAATAGGCAAAAGAAAGAGAAGAGCTTTCTGCGCAGAGAGGGGTCCTGGAGAAAAATGGGTTGCCAGGTTTGTGGTGAAATGCAGGAAGTTTTAGAGATGAGCTTGAGGAGGCGGCATCTGATTTACACAGGCATGAAAGATTGGTTGGACCAGGTGTGCCATTTGCATAGCCACCCCACCCTAATATGTAATATGTAGCTGAAACATCTGCTTTTTTAACGTAAGTGATTAAGAAAGATCAAATTGACCCCAGAGATAAGACCCCTGGAAGACCATTGCCCCTCCTGACAGAATTAAAGTTAAAGCAAACTTCCTCATCAGGTCACAAGCTGCAACCAATCACATTCCCATAATGTATGTACTGACCTTGTATGAAAAATGTTGTAATCTTGTAAAACCCTTGTCTCAGCCTATGTAAGTGAAACTTGAACTTCTCCCCTTTGTGTCACTGACCCTCTTCTCTCAGAATCTGCAGGTCCTGCCTGACTATTCTCAAGCTTTGCACTAGACTAAACTCTACACTTTATTTTATATACTGAATCTCATTATTGAAGGGTGACAAGTGAGGTTCCTTGTCATCTTCTTTTTTTTTTTTTTTTTTCTGAGACAGGATCTTACTCTGTTGCCCAAGTTGGAGCACAGTGGCACAATCTTAGCCACAACTCACTGCAGCCTCAAACTCCTGGGCTTGAGTGATCTTCCTGTCTCAGCCTCCTGAGTAGCTGGAACTACAAGTGTGCACCACCATACCTGGCTAATTCTTTTCAAAGTTTTGTAGAGATGTGGTCTTGCTATGTTGCCCAAGCTGGTCTCAAACTCCTGGCCTCATGCAATCCTCCCTCCTCTCCTCCCAAAGTACTGGAATTACAGTCATGAGCCATCATGCTTGGCTCCCAATTCTTGAATTAAGAACAGTAATAGGAGGGACACTGTGAGGTCAACTGCTATGTTTATATGCTTATTTAGATTGCAGTGGAAATTAATATTGATGGGAGGATATCCCTAGGTAAAGGTTATTCCAGATTCCAAGTCTATAAATATTTGAGTGAGGCTCACTCATTTTTAGGAAAGAGGAGTATGTGAAAATGGGGGAGCAAAGAAAGTTATGCATAGAGTTCTATCTCTGTAGTCTTATATTTACAGTACATATCTTGAGAATCTATCTTTTCATCTATCACTGAACTTGTCTAATATGGTTTGGCTGTGTCCCCACCCAACTCTCATCTTGAATTTCTACATGTTGTGGAAGGGACCTGGTTGGAGGTAACTGAATCATGGGGGCAAGTCTTTCCTGTGCTCCTCTCGTGATAGTGAGCAAGTCTCATGACATCTGATGGTTTTATAAAGGACAGTTTTCCTGCACAAGCTCTCTCTTTGGCTGCCGCCATCCATGTAAGATGTGACTTGCTCCTCCTTGCCTTCTGCCATGATTGTGAAGCCTCCCCAGCCACGTGGAACTGTAAGTTCATTAAACATCTTTTCCTTCCCAGTCTCGTGTATGTCTTTATCAGCAGCATGAAAACAGACTAATACATTGTCCTTTGAATTTAAGAGTAAATTTAACTCATTAGTCATTTCTACTTAGAACCTAAAACCTGGATTTTAAGTAAACAAAAACATCTTTTAATAGAATTCCTGTTTTGTAGTTTTATGCATCTAAAATATTCAATGCAGGTAATTGTTTTAAATGATCATTTCAAGTTCTCTCTAGTCTCTGCATGGGAAAAAAAGGAATAAAGAGGAGGAAGAGTTTGTCTAGGCTCTGGACAAATAGACAAATGTAATTGCTCTATTATAGAGACTCCTGGGGATAAATTTTAAAGCATCAGTTGAGAAATGTTCATGGTAATAAAAGAAAATTCAAAACCAATAGATGAAAGCTTCTTATGACTTTCTCATACATACATATGAAGAATAATATCCTCTTTGAAGACCTTCTTGGGAAAAAAAAGGTGCTATGCAATAAAAAAGAAAACAAATTCAGTCATTAAACCTATACAACATTATAAAATATGTGGTACACTGTAAATTAACGCATTTTTAAATTTGTCAATCATACCTCAATTAAAAGCTTTAAAAAGTGTAGGACTAGAAGCAAAAGCTTCTAGTCCTTCTGTGTTATTTGCTATTTCACAGAGAAAAGTAGTTTCACCCAAATTCCTGTTCTACCAGTTGAGGATTGGTTGGCTCAAATGGAGCTCATTATATGTTAATGACTGAGATCTAAATAGTTCACCTTTTTTCCTCTTGAAACTGTGTTAATCCATCCAATTCATTAGGGGTGAATCCAGTTGCCAGTTACTACTACTTTTCTGCTGGGTTAGAATTATTTTCCCTTATCAACCCAAATTATTTAGTTCCCATGCAGTAGTCAACACTACCAAGATCTGATTTTATCCTCTTTGTGACGTGGCATATTCTGTAAAAGAAGGGCTTCTCTTAGAACACTTGGAGCACTAGGAGTTCAACAACTTTTATATATTACAATTTATTTCACGTTTATATAAACTCGTCTACTCCTTAAGACAATGAGAATGAAAGTTCCACTAAATGTAAAAGACTTTGAATTGACTTAGTGTTCTTCAAAGGCAAACAGACTGTTTCCTCAAAATGTGTTTCAAATTATTACAAAAGCAGAATCTTTGCAACACTCAAAGAAGCTAAGAAACTCAGCAGGACTTTATAGTTGGAATCTACATCCCATCCTTCAACACTGATGTCAGCTCTATCCATTTGAATGTTAGAGGAAAAACAAGTGCATGTAAATTCAGCTTTAAAATTGAGAGAGTTTAATAAGAGAGGAAGAAATTTCTAGACAAGTAGAAAAAACAAATATGTTACAGTGGCAGGCTATGCTAATGGGATGATCACTATTCTTTGCAATAAATAAACTTTTGGTATTATTTGTTTTCTTTTTTATCATTTTCATTTTTACGAAAGAAGGAAGAAATATAGTTTTACAAGTTCAGCTGTGGGTCAAAACACAGAACACAAAACTCACAGTTACAGCACAAATGAAAACATAAAGGGATATTCTCCATTATAATAACCAAGCATATTTTTTATGGTCATTTGACAGATTATCTCTAGGGATTTCTGAACACTCTACCCTGACCCTGACTGCAGATAGGGCATGGATACTCTCCAATCTCCCCACTGTGGGGACGAATTCCCTTCCATCTGATAGAGGTATGAACTCCAAAAATCAGAGTTTATTTGGCCAAGGTTGAGGACGTGTGCCCATGACATAGCCTCAGGAGGTCCTCACAACATGTGCCCAAGGCGGTCACAGCACAGTTCGGTTTCACACATTTTAGGGAGACATGAAACATCAATCAATATGTGTAAGATGAACACTGGTTCAGTCTGGAAAGGCAGGACAACTCAAAGATGGGAGGGGGCTTCCAGGTCATAGGTAGATAAGAGACAAATGATTGTATTCTTTTGAGTTTTTGATTAGCCTCTCCAAAGAAGGCAATCAGATATGCATTTATCTCAGTGAGTAGAGGGGTGACTTTGAATAGAAGGTGGGGCGGGTTGGCCCTAAGCAATTCCCAGCTTGAATTTTCCCTTTAGCTTAGTGATTTTGGGGAGGTCCAAGATATTTTCCTTTCACAGAGGTTACAGTCATGAAACCAAAAGCCATGTTCTAATACAGCTGTCACCATCTGGGATGAATAACTGTGCATTAGGAAATCATAAGCATCATATATCCACTCCTAATACACAATTGAATCCGTACACTGAAAATAGGGAAAGTCACAACTAGAGCCATTAAAGTAGAACTCCATGGCTCTGTCAGATTCATGCAAGGAACCAAGAGACCTATGGCTAAAGGGAACCCAAGGAGTTGAACAGTTACATTCTTCTGAATAGCTTTCAGTGGAGCCCCAGGCTACAGACCCAGAAAAACTATTAATTATTTTTGAGCACATAAAACTGAGTATTTTGCCATGCACACGTGTGAGTGTGTGTGTGTTTATGACATCCTTTGAACAGTATCTTCCCAAACAAAGGGAAAGCAAAATTCCCTTGATGAAAGCAAAATTCAAGGTTTTACAAAGAAAAACTGTCAGTTCTTTTAAATCCGTTGTTGAGTTGTCGGTTCAGGACTGGTTTGTTCCTAAACAGATATCTCCCCAGGTGGCCTCCTTCACTCTCACAATGTAACTTAGATTAGCTCCACAGGTATGGGACAATAGGAGACTAGAAATCGGCTCTCTGGCCACCCTGAGGTGAATGTATATTTGACTTCTTCTCCTCTATGTTTACATTATCTTAGGTAAAGTGCAGACTTACTGAGCACAGGAGAAATGTATAACTGACTGTTCCTCTGCCCTCTCCTTTCATATGCAACATGAGGATTCAGTGAGTGCTAATCAAAACCTCAAAAGAATGCAACCACTTGTCTCACCTTCCCGTTTTGTTCTTTCCTCTTTTCCCTTCTGCCTGCTTCTTCCCCTTTAAATATCGAAGCCCTCAAAACACTCTTTGGAAAAAGTGGGGGCCATAAATCTTACTGTGACCTGTGTCACTTTTTCCTGGGTCTGTCCTCAACCTTGGCAAAATAAACCTCTAAACTGATTGAGACCTGTAACAGACACTTTTTTGGGGAGAGGGGGCAGTGGGGAGCTTACAAATGTGTGTCCAGTGAGTATTTCTGTTTTATACAGAAAGCAAAGGCATCTCATTTTTTAAAATACACCCTACTCTCAAAACATAACAGGTAGAGAAGCCACATAATATAGATGTATAGATGTCACCAACCCCTCAGAGCTACAGGACCCCCAGAAAGGGGTCTCAGGACTGAAGGACAATAAAACCTCCCCAGATTTGCAACAAAGAGGATAGACAACATCAGCCAGCAAAATTCTCCAAGCCCACCGCAAACAAAGCTTCCCCTCCATGAGATCTGAGGGATATTAGAACACACTAGAGATGCCACTCTTTGGGGCACAGTTGACTTTTCAGACAGGAGATGACACTTCAACTAGTTTTTATAAAGAGAGCATCGTTAAGTGTTTCCAAGAAATTCCAAGCCTAAGCTTCAGGCTGAGTTTTAGGAAGCATCCCTTTAAACCATTTAACGGAAATCACCTGTTAGGAAAACTCTGGCTGGAAACAAATGCAATAGCTCTCTTGACATCAGAAAGCTGCTCAAGGGATCAACTCCAGACACTGACCGCATAGAAAACTCAATGCTTTCTCCGTCAGTTTGTGGGGACATCTGAGTTCTTCACTTGACTTCCAATTTTTGTGTGGATTTGTGTGTTCGATAGGACCTCGTTCACATGAAGAGTTCAGCTGCATGAAAATCTGGGTCAGATTTTCCTCTCTCCAGTCTCCCTGTCTGTCTTAATCTGATCTTTAATCACAGTTCCACTGCCCAGGGAAGATGAGGAGGAAGTGAATGACTACAGTAGAACAAGGATAGAGGAGAAGAGAAAAGGGAGAACAGCAGAACATTTTCCAGGATTCCTAATGCAAATCACAGGTGCTGTCTGATGGTAGGAAGAATGCGAGTTTAGAGGAACCTTGAAGAGAAAAGGAATGAGGATTATCCATGGGATATGGACTGAGCAGATGAAACGAAGACTCTGGATTTGGGGAGGAGCCGAGGAAAGCCAGTGCTTTCACGTCTCTCTCTGATCTTCCCTCTCCACCTGCAAGCCAATTGGAGGCTCTAGTCTTCTCTTCTCCTTATGACCCAGGTAATGGGCACATACCAGTGGTTCTGGGCCTTGATAGGGCAGGAAATTGTCTTGTCTCTCTTGTGTTGCATGCAATACTATTTACTCAAAGTAGGGAGAAACAGGATATTCATAAGCACCTACATGAACCATCATACACAAACCCACACATTCTCACTTCCCACTCCCTCATAATGGGAAGCCAACATTTTGATCATTATATTCTTGCCTTGTAGGATGATCTAGATGGGAACCAAAAGTATAGTCAGGAAAAGAGATGGATGGTACCTTAAGGACTAGGAATTCACACTCCTTAAACTTTAAGATGCAGTCCCCTGGAGATGTTGACGAAGTGCAGATTCTGATTCAGTGTCTAGGATGAGTTCTCAGATGCCATAGCTTTACCAACCCTCATGTGATGCTAAGGTTCTTTGAAGCACCCTCTGAGAAGAAAAGAGTTAAAGCAGCAGCTCTCAAATTTTTCTGGCATCAAAATTGCCTAGAATATGGGCTCAAATATATCCAGAGATTTTGGGTTATCTGTCACGGTGGGGCCCAAGAATTTGTATCTGGAACAAGTGTCTAGGTGATGTGAGTTCTGCTGTGTCCCAGTCCATATTTGAGGACCGCTGGGTTAAAGAACTAAATCAGTGGTTTTAAATCGTGATCGCCCAATATAATATCTGAGAAAATACTATTGGTGGAGTCTCATCCACCGAGAGCCTGAGGTTTTTTTCCCCAACTTTTATTTTAGATTCAGTGGCACATGTGCAGGTTTGTTACCTGGGTATATTGTGTGATGCTGAGATTTGGGATACAACTGATCCCATCACCCAGGTAGTAAGCATAGTATTTAATAGATAGCTTTTCATGCCTTGTGGCCCCTCCCTCCCTGTTCTAGTGGGCCCCAGTGTCTACTGTTCCCTTCTTTGTACTCCCATCTTGTCCCTGTTGTGTTGTGTACTCAATGTTCAGCTCCCACTTATGAGTAAGAATAAGTGGTATTTGTTTTTTTCTTCCTGCATTAATTCACTTAGAATAATGCCTTTTAGCTGCATCCATGTTGCTGCAAAGGATGTGGTTTTGTTCTTCTTAATGACTGCATAGTATTCCATGGTATATATGTATCACATTTTCTTTATCCAGTCTGTTGTTAATGGGCTTCTCTGTTGATTCCATGTATTTGCTCTTGTGAATAGTGCTGCAATGCATATAGGAGTACATGTGTCTTTTTGGTAGAACAACTTATTTTCCCTTGCGTGTATTCCCAGAAATGGGGTTGCTGAATCAAATGGTAGTTCTGTTTTAATTTCTTTGAGAAATCTCCAAACTGCTCTCCACAGTGGGTGAGCTAATTTACCTTCCCACCAGCAGCATATAAGCATTTCCTTTTCTCTGCAGCCTCACCAGCATCTGTTGTTTCTTGACTTTTTAGTAACAGCCATTCTGACTGGTGTGAGACAATATCTCATTGTGGTTGTGATTTGCATTTATCTGATGATTAGTGATGTGGACCTTTTTTTTCATGTTTGCTGGTTGTTTGTATGTCTTCTTTTGAGAAGTGTCATCTTTTGCCCATTTTTTAAAAATGGGGTTGGTTTTTGCTTGTTGAATTGTTAGTTTCTTACAGTTTCTGGATATTAGGCCTTTGTTAAATGCATAGGTTGATAATATTTTCCCCATTCTATAGATTACCTGTTTACTCTGTTGACAGTTTTTTTACTGTGCACAAGTTCTGTAGTTAAATTAGGTCCCATTTGTCAATTTTTGGTTTTGGTGAAATTGCTTTTGAAGACTTAGTCATAAATTCTTTCTAAAGGCTGATGTCCAGAATGGTGTTTCCTAGGTTTTCTTCTAGGATTCTTATAGTTTGCGGTCTTATATGTAAATCTTTCATCCATTTTGAGTTAATATTTGCATATGCTATGTGATAGGGGTTCGACTTCATTCTTTTATATATGGCTGATCACTTATCCCAGCACAATTTTTTGAATAGGGAATCCTTTCCCCATTGTTTATTTTTGTTAACTTTGTTGAAGATTAGATGGCTATACAGCTTTATTTTATTTCTGGGCTCTCTATTAGGTGTACAGCTTTATTTCTGGGCTCTCAATTCTGTTTCATTGAGCTATGCATCCTGTTTTGAACGAGTACCATGCCGTTTTGGTTATTATAGCCTTGTAGTATAGTTTGAAGTCAGGTAATGTGATACCTCCAGCTTTATTCTTTTTGCTTAGGACTGCTTGGGCTATTCAGGTTCTTCTTTGGTTCCATATGTATGTTAAAATAGTTTTCTCCAACTCTGTGTAAAACGACATTGGTAGTTTGAAAGGAATAGCATTGAATCTGAAATTGCTTTCGGGAGTATGGCAATTTTAACAATATTTTTTCTTCCAATTCATAAGCATGGAACGTTTTTCCATTTTCTGTGTCATCTATGATTTTTTTTAACAGGGTTTTTTAGTTTTCCTTGTAATGATCTTTCACCTCCATAGTTAACTGTATTCCTAGGTATTTGGGTTTGTGTGTAGCTATTGTAAATGGGGATTTGGTCCTGAGAGCTTGATGTAATGGAACCTGTAGATTCTAAAGCACCTCCTGTGATTCAAATGTGTAGCCAGCATCGTGAACCATTCCTTTGGACTTTTTCTTCACTTTAGAGCAGAGAGAATTCATCTGTATCAGCACCCAAACCAGCTGAGGAGGGGACTGGAACTGGGGTCAACTTGTACAGGTAGGTATCACATAGTTTCTGTGGAATTACCCTTTATAGCACTTCCTGGGCCATATTTCTTTTGTGACTCAGCCACCAGCCTTCTCAGGGACATATTATCCCCTTTCCTTTGCTAGCGCCTTCAGTCAAGTGGCAATCCGCCCACTCCACTGCAATTTTTCATCTACATTTTCATCCATTTCGTGATTTAAACTGCAGAGAAAATATTAATGTATGTCTGTTTTCCAACGTCAGTTATCTGTTGTCTTTTCAAATTTGCTGCTTGCAAATTAATTGGTGGAAAGATTAACTTTTTCTTTCAGTTTATATATACATATATATATATATATATATATGTATATATTTTACTTTTGAACAATTTGTTCACTAACATGTTGGTCTTCATCATGAATGAATAGTCCTACAATTTAAAGCCAGTGGAAGACTTGGAAGGCTTTTCTGCTTGAAAGTTTTATGACTGCGACCAGCTTTTTCAACTGTCTCAATTTCAGTTTTGTTGTTGTCATCATCTTTTTCCTCCTCTTCTTCTTCTCCTGCCTCTTCCCCTTTTTCTCTTTACTCCTCTTCCTCCTTCTCCTCCATCCCTCCCTCCTCTTTTACTTCTCCTCCTCCTCTTCCTTCTCTTCCTCCTCTTCCTCCTCTCCTCCTCCTCTTGTTCTTCCTCCTCTTCCTTCTCCCCTTCCTCTATCTTCTCCTCCTCCTCTCCCTCTGTCCACTCCTCTTTCTTCCTCCTCTTCTTTTTCCTTCTCTTCCTTCTCTTCCTCCTCTTTCTCCTTTTCCTCCTCCTCCTCCTTCTTATTCCTCTTTCTCCTCCTCCTCCTCTTTCTCCTTCTCCTCCTCTTCTTTCTCCTTCTCCTCTTCTTTCTCCTTCTTCTCTTTCTGCTTCTCCTCTGCCTCCTACTCCTTCTCCTCTTCCTCATCCTCCTCCTTTTTCCTCCTCTTCAATCACCTTTTTTCTCCTTTTGTGAAATAGGAATGACAGTGCCCACTTTACATGGTCGTAAGTTAAAATGAGTTTGGTACTCCATCTCTTGATCTATTGCAGATGGCCAATAAATGACAATCAGTATCACGTGCTTCTGTACTTGTTGAAAGCAAAGGATGTGTTGATTTTCTTCTCACAGGGATAATTGATCTCTTTTTATAAAGCAGAGATTAACTCGTCTGGCATTAGAGGTCTAAGCCAGTTCTCTCTCTTTTTTTTTTTTTTACCACATCTATATTCCCCATCTCATAGGAACCTGGCTTTTACTTCCATCCTTCCACAAAAATTACAGAAGCCACCAGGTTCGCAGTATCTTTTTAGCCCTCATTTTGTTTGATTGCTTTGTTCTCTTTAGACCCTCTGTGGCAAGCATATTTCCCCTGGATTCAGTGTATAATGAACAACTAGCATTCTTCTCAGTCCTTGAGATGCCCTTGCACAACTTTCTAGGGTGGTAGCACTGCTTCCTTTAATGAAGCACTCCTTGCTCCTTGATCTTTGGGTCTGAAGAATAAAGGAAGAGGGTTGTGTGAATGGATCAACAGAGATTATTATAATGAAAGTCCTAATGAGCACTGAGTTTCTTCCCGGCCTGAGAATCACTTTGAGCCCAATGGTAAAACAACCAGAAATGAGGAGCAGGTTAGAACTCAGACTAACTGGGCTGCTTTTACTTCCCAGAATCAAGTTTGGCTTAATTTTCAGAAGCCAATCACTCTCTTCATCTGAGCAATACAATAGTGATAACTTTGGGCACTGCAGAAAGCATTTTTCAAATGCTTTACCACATGTCCTGTATTGAGCAGAGTAGCCAGGAGAGATGTGTAGTTCCCAGCGCAATGTCTTGAGCAGAACTAAGCATTCTATTTTAATGGAGATTTGGATGTGGGCCAAAATTCTTAGCTTCGAGCTTGAATATACAGCCTTCACCAGTTGCATAAATAATACTCAAAGTTACAGCATTAAAATTGCTTTCAATTTTGGTGTAATCACTGCACAGTGCTTTTCAACAAGCTGAGTTTCCTCAGATTTTGTCATTGTTATTCATCATACTCAGTCTGTCTCTGCTCATGTTTATAAACAAAGGTCATCTTCATGTGATGACTTGATTGTAATAGCGGAGTTGACACCTCCCCACAAAACCGTGAAATCATCGTTGATCCCCATTACCAAACACATGATGCTCCAGGACTGACTTGATTTTTAATCCAAAGGATGGCTGGGCTGTTCTCAAGAAGCCTTGCACTACCTTCCCTGGGCACTGAGGAATGCCCAGCTACATCAACCTTCATATGTCTCTGCAAGAGACAGGGGGATCCCAGAGAAGTTCTAATATCCTCAGAAAAAGAGGTAAAACTTTTTACCACTCCTAATTTAATCTGAGATTTATTAAATTCTCTTCCTCCCCCTCCTCTTCTCCTCTTCTCCTCCTCCTCCTCTTTTCCTCCTCTTCTTCTTCTTCTCCTTCTTCTCCTCTTCTTCCTTTCTTCTTTTCCTTCTCCTCCTCTTCTTCTTATCTCCTCCCTCTCCCTCTCCCTCTCTCTCTCTTTCTCCCTCTCTCTCTCCATCTCCCCGCTCCCCTTCCCCTGCTCCTCCTCTTTCTTCTTCTTCTTCTTCTTCTTCTTCTTCTTCTTCTTCTTCTTCTTCTTCTTCTTCTTCTTCTTCTTCTTCTTCTTCTTCTTCTTCTTCCTCTTCTTCCTCTTCTTCCTCTCCTTCTTCTCCTTCTTCTCCTTCTTCCTCTCTCTCACTAGATGTTCCTTCCCTCAGTGGAAATTTGTCCAGCAATGACAGTTAGGAAATAGTGCTCATGTTTCTACTGTCACACTCATTATGAATGAGTACACAGTTAAAAGAGAAAGAAGGTCAAATGTAAATATTAGTGCTAGGAGTTGATGGGGAACTTCTGCAGCACTTATTCTTTTTCACCTGAAGTTTTGACATGAAGCTTCAATGATGACTATCAAAAAGAGGCACTCTCCACCCTGAAGTGGCTTATTTACTGCCAAACTCCCTTTACTAAGCTGAAGTAATTGCAATTATGCTATAGTAGAACTATTGACTATAATGAGAATTTTATTACCTAAAGCCTGAGAGAGCTGTGAAGCAAATATACATTATCGACTTACCAAATCTCATGTTAAATTGTGTCTTAAGATGTGATTTCTTCAAATCAAACAATGTACATGAAAATATATGTGAATACAACATGTAGGAGATTCTATTGCCATCTTATATGCTTATGAAAACTAGTCTATTTATAGATTATTTATTTAAAAATACAGAAGTCTAAAAGCCTCTATCAGTCATCTTCATTGAACTCAGAAGGTGATCTGTATTTAGCCAATAACTCATAGATTATTATTGATTTTTTTTAACTTGTCAAGGACTAAGAAAAGTCTGAAATACAAATATCTTGCCACAGGCTTTTTCCACATGACCACGGTTGGAAGGCTTTCTAATCTCTTCTAATGAAATTGGCCAAGCTGCAATCAATGAACCCTGGAGCATGTCATATGAAATATTGGACCACCGCAGGATGCAACCGAGCTCCCCCTGTCCTGTTTCAGTAATGTGGTTTCTGTCTGGAGAAAAGTTTAGAGAGTTAAATTGTATTCCATTTTTTTCCCTTAGCAAATGATACAGTTATGATTAGGCAGGCCTTTCCCCCCACTGCAATAACACGGATGAACTCGCTCTCTCATTTTGTTTTGCAATAGCCCATCACTCCCAGCCTAGTAAACCATAATACTTAAAGCTTTGTGAGCTAAAGCAAACAAACCCCAAAAAAGTATGTTGATACTGGTTGTTTAGAATTTTGCAGAGCATAAAGGCCTGGTAGATCACAATTCTGTGAAGACCAAGCAAATACGAATGGAGTTGGAAGATAAACAGCAAAGTGATATTTAACTGATCAGACTACATCACACTTTTTATCAAGGCATACTGCAATAAAATTACACCATCATCAGACTTACTCACTGTACATTTTGTGCAGTATTTTTTTTATTGTGATTAAATAAGGTTAGACATAAGACTGGAGAATTATTACTATTATTGTTTTTTAAGAGACAGGGTCTTGCTCTGTTGCCCAGGCTGGAATGCAGTGGCACTTGATATGGGAGGGGAGCAGGGAAGTGCTGGGTAGAGAAGAGCGGGGTCCCTGGCGAGGGCTCCACCCTCGGGCCTGTGTCTGCTGACCTAAATGATAACAGGAACTCCTGTTTTGGGGACCAAATGTTGCATTTTCCAGGACCACTCTGGCCCATCATCCCCCACATCCTATGCCCATGTAAACCTGAGAACTTAGCGGGCACACACACACACACACACAAGCAGCTGATCATCGAGAGGAGCAGAGAATGGTAGAGTGGTGGAAAGTGCGAGAACAGCAGGGCAGCATGGCAGAGAAGAAGGGAAGAGGCACCTTCTCCACCGAACTGCAGGGGAAGATGATCTGCCCCCACTCCACCTTCCCACTCCAGCTCCCCATCCCTCTGAAAGCCACCTCCACCACTCAATCAAGTCTCTGCATTCATAACCTTTCTAACAGTTTGTGTGACCTGATTCGTCCAGGATGTGGGACAAGAATCCGGGGGAGTTAACATGTAGCCATCGCCAGATGGCAAAGCTTAAGGAGCACACGGTAACACACACTCATTTGGGCTTTGGGAGTCGCAGACAACCACCGTTCAACACTGCCTTGGGGCTGGAGCCCAAAAACGCTCCCCTGGGTTCCTGCACTGGGCCCACCTGCCTGCTCCCCCTCCGGTAAGGGGTTTGAGCAACTGGCGGCCAAACAGAGAGCCACACCCGTGTTGCGCGTCTTGCCAGGGGGTGCAGGGAACTCTGTCGTTTTAGCATGATCACAGCCCACTTGCTGCAGCCTCAAACTCTTCGGCTCAAGTGATCCTCCCACCTCAGTCTCCTGAGTAGCTGGGATTACATGCGTGCACCACCACATCCAGCTAGCTTTTTTTTTTTTTTTGTAGAGTAGGGTCTTACTATGTTGCCCACGCTGGTCTCAAACTCCTGGGCTCAAGCAATCCTCCCACCTCAGCCTCCCTAAGTGCTGGGATTATAGGTGTGAACCATGGCACCTGAAAAGACTGAAAAATTATTTGGCCTATTCAAAGATTACTCCTTCTACTCCTTGCTGGCACTGGGAAAGTTTAAATCCACCCAGAGAGGAAAACATTGCCATTCAAACAGGATTGTATGATTGGATCTCTGTACACTCTAGTTTATCATGAATTCTCAACTGGGGAAATGGTGCCGTAAGGAGATAACAGTGGGAATTTTGTGAGTTGAAAAAACACCTTACTCTTTGATGTATAAAGTGCAAATATACATATAGTATATAAATAGACATAGAGCATGCTCATGGTGTTAACATTTTATGGGGGCATGGGCAATTAGGAAAGAAAAAAATCTAAAACAGTTTCTGGTTGGGTGTAGTGCTTATGCCTATAATCTCAACACTTTGGGAGGCTGAGGCAGGCAGATCACTTGGGCAAGAAGTTGGAGACCAGCCTGGGCAACACAGAGAGATCCCATATCTACAAAAAATACAAAAGTTAGCCAAGCATCATGGCGCGCCTGTGGTCTCAGCTACTTGGAGGCTGAGGTGGAAGGATTGCTTAAACCTGGGAGGTTGAGTCTGCAGTGAGTTGAGATTGCGCCACTGCACTCCAGCCTGAGCAACAGAGTGATATGCTATCTTAAAAATAAGCAAATAGATAAAAATTAAAAAGTTCCCCTTAAGGGGGTGATAATGAAAAACAAAACAAAAGAAAGAAGTTGTGATGGAGGATAACTTGAAGCAAAACACCAAATAAACTGGTCACTTGGGATGGAAGCTCTGCCTCATGGTCTTTCTCTGTAGCCTGGGGAAAATGCCTTTCTTTCCAAGGTCCTTCAATGTCTAAATGACAAGATGTATGTAAGAAACCTTGTAAAGTTCCTGGTGTGGAATAGGAAGTAGGCGAGGTCCTACAGGTATGGATGTTGATAAGGCACAGTCATTCCTCACACTCAGAGGGTAGGGAAACCAGACTGTAAGTTCCATGGAGCAAACCCTGGTTTTGCCTTTATTTTACATTTGTATGTATAGATATACATATGCATTTATATATATACATATATTTGTGGGGTTTTTTTTGTTTGTTTTGTTTTGCTTTGTTTTGTTTTGTTTTTGCCTTAAGATTCCTAGGACAAGGGAATTCTGTCTGCCTGTTGAGATAATGGGTCAGGTAAGAGCTTGTTCTGTGTCACATAATTTGGCTGGAAATGAGATTTGCTACAATGCGCAACTGTAAATCTGAAACTGTCCTCACGAGGTTCACAAGAATTCTGGACAGAAATACAGTTATAATTAAGCATGAATCAGGCTGCATTTTGACCCACTTCCTTGTAATGGAAAGTCACATAGCACTAGATACTGATCATTTCCATCCAGATTGTTCCTACAGATAGGACCTCTATCTATAGGAATCCTACAGATAGAATCATCAGGCGAATTCCAGTGAAATAGCTGACGCCAACCAGTTTGAAGATCCCCGCAGAGGAACCCAATCAGCGTGAGAACACAGGTTCTTCATGACCCCATGCCATGACTTCATCCTGCACTATTCCACCAATCAATGATCTCCATTCTTGAGCCCACTTCCAAATCCTTGACAGCTCTAGCCCCATTCTCCTCTGGGAGATGGATTTGAGGTTTCCTTCCATCTCCTCATTTTTTGAGGGTTCTATGAGTAAACCACTTTCTCTGCAGCAACCCAGTGTCTCTGCATATTAACTTGCCATGCAACTGAGGCAAAGAACCTATTATGGTCACAGATCTATGAATGATCTTTTTATTTTCAGAGTATGCAAACTCAGTGAAAGTGTTAGCATGGTGAGGCAAGCAAAGATGAATAGCACAGTAGCTCAGAGGAGAGAGAGTGAGCTAAGCTGGGCTGTGCAGAGCTGAGAAAGCATCCTCTCCTCTGTGGTTGTTCTCAGCATCTCGGTTTTGCAGCAGATCAGCTGTTCCATCAATGCCTCAAGATGATTTTGTGCTTGTTTCAATGTCTTTGTTTGCTGTATAATAAGACTGATCATTGCAACTTTATATTGAGAGGAAATGTTTGGTCATTGGGAGAATTTATTCTACTGCAGAGAGTCACACTGGGTATCGAAGCTTGGGAACTTATTAATGTAAGAAAATTATCATTTTTTTGTTTTGGAAATAGAAATACTTTTTTTTAGACTTGGGAAAACCCTACTACAGATTCTCTTGGTCAAGTACAGCTGTGGCTAAATGCAAATACTTTATCTTTCATGTATATTATTCCTAGGTTCTAATTTATATCCCTTCTACTTCTCTTGACTTTCTTTCTTTCATACCCATAACCATTAACTGAATTTGTAGCCTGACATTTTTCTTTCTTCCTTCCACTATTTCAGAAGATGCATGAAGTCTTTGCACCTCCGGACTCACTCTTTTGCCTTATAGCCAACTCGTTTTTTACACTGTGGTCAGACTTTTCTAAGCCAAATATCCGGTCCTATTTTACTAAGAGCAGTTAATAATAATTACTAAGTTGTAGTTACTACAGCTTAGTAAAGGGAGCTTGGTAATAAATAAACCACTTCAGGGTAGAGAGTGGCTCTCTTTGGTAGTCATCATGGAAGCTTCATGTCAAAACTTCAGGTGAAATAATTCATCAATTATGACAGAGATTGATTTTTGTCAACCAGTTTTCACTTCTTCCATGTTTTAAATAACAGTCCTCTCTTTCTGTTTTTTAAGGCATATGTCAGTCTGGTACATGTTAGTCAACTTAAAGAACACATTTCCAGCTTCCCTGAAATCTATGTGTGGCCATATACATAGGGTTTGGCAGATGGGATATATGCCAAAGTGAAAAGCATAAATTGTGCTTCAAGTATTTGAACACACATTTATTTCCCCTTCCTGTCTCTTTTTGCTTTCCATGTGGTTGGCCTGCAGCTTCACTGTTGAAGAGAGGAAGCAAGTCCTTAGGAAATAGCAAAGCCACACAGTATGAACTGCTGAGCTTGAGGCATAGATGGTTTCAACCCAACCTGGACTCTTATGGAAGAGACAAAGGTCTTTCACCTTTGAACTACTCTAGTTGTGTGTCTTTGTAACAGCAGCTAAGACACTTTCCTAAATAATATTGTAATTTTCCATTGTCTACAGAATATGTTATGATATTCTTGGCCTAGCATGCGAAGATATTAATCATTAAAAATATATTACAGTGTTATCACTGTGATCCATGCCTCTTGTTTTGGCCACTAATAAAATCACCTTTGCAAAGATCATGACAATGAGAGAAGTCAGCATGGCTGGCTCGATCTTGCTTCTCGCCACACAGGCTATCTGTTCTCACTTATTCCTGGGGGTAAGTCAAGGTAACCATGAGAGGAATTTAGATTATACTTTAACTTGGAAGCAAAAATGATAATAGTCCTTCCCTAAAACTAAGCCCCTCCTTGCTCAGGGACTGAAAGCTAACCAAAAGTCATGAGGTTAGGATTAAGGGAAGGTCCTGAATTCTGCTAAAATGTAGTGCATAGTTTTTATAATCTCTTACTGCTCAGGAGTCATGTGGCCAGAAGTCACGAGACTTGTGACTTCTCCAATTCCTCTTGTAGATAGCGTCACTATTGTTGATATGGTTTGGCTGTGTCCCCACCCAGATCGCACCTTGAATTGTAGTTCTCATAATCCCCACATGTTATGGGAGAGACCCAGTGGGAAGTAATTGAATTATGGGGGTGGTTACCCTCATGCTGCTGTTCTCATGATAGTGAGTGAGTTCTCATGAAATCTGACTCTTTTATAAGGGGCTCTTCCCCTGCCTTTGCTCTGCACTTCTCGTTGCTGGTCCATTGTGAAGGAGGACTTGTTTGCTTTCCCTTCCATCTTAATTGCAAGTTGCCTGAGGCCTTCCCAGCCCTGTGGAACTGTGAGTCAATTAAACCTCTTCCCTTTATAAATTAGCCAGTCTCAGGTATGTCTGTATAGCAGCATGAGAATGGACTAGTACAATTGTAGGTCTTAGCTAAGATTGGTCTTTTGAGACGTGTTTTGCACTTTTGCATTCTGGCAACCAATTGACCCTACCTGGATTCGTGACTCATGACTCAACCAATCCTATGGCCCCAACCCAGCAGAGGAGTCAGTGCATGAAGACAGTTTTCCACAATGTTATGATTTCATCTCCAGCCAATCAGCACCACCCTTTCTCTAGTCCTCTGCCTACCAAATTATCTATAAAAACCTAGCCTCTGTGTCCTTGGGGATGCCGATTTGAGTGATAACGCTAGTCCTCTGCTTAACTGCCTTGCATTAATTAAACTCTTGTCTGCAATACCACAGTCTCAGTGAGTTTGCTTGTCTATGGAGGCAGCAGGAAGAAACTGTTGGGTGATTACCATAATGTAGGAGCAGAAGTTTCCCGCATGAGTTCCAGCCAGAGGCTTTTGATCTGTTGTACGTCTTTGTCAGTTTCATACACTTTGTCTCTGCTGTAGGAAGGGATATCCCAGATGGGGGATGTTCCACACATGCTGCCATGTAACATGAGCAAGATATAAACCATCAAGGAATAGGTCACTAAATTTTGAGCATTATTTGTTATTGCACCATTATCTAGCAAAAGTAGACTAATACAATTATTTAAAACAAAACAAAATGAAATAACAAAAAATAATGTTGCAAGGAATCAAGCAGGAAGACTTTAATGTTTCTCTTTTGAATTGCATTAATGTGAACTACAGGCAGATATTTAGAAAAATTTACTTCTGCTTAGAAAACTATTTGGTTAGTTTGTGATCCCCAGAGGCATATCCTGAGGCAAGGACACTTATGCAAATGACTGGTTAGGGAAATACTCCAAGGAGAAACAGGAAGTGGACAGAGGAAGGAGAAGAAGGAAGAGGAAGAAACTAAGGGAAGGTGACATTTTAGACAATGTCTCATGGAATCTTTGGGCGTATACAGTCTCCCCCCATGTTACTAACTACTACATAAACAAGTTAGGAACAGGCAGAAACTGCAAGAATGGGAATACAAATTAACCCCTTGGCTTTTACATTTTGTCCTTGGGATTCATAGACCAATTGATTCATAGAAGTCAAAACATTCTGAGAGATGGTATCTTTATGATCTTCGACTGACTCTTGACTCCACTTACATCTCATACTGGAACTTCTGGAGGACTGTATAAAATTTTAAGAAATCATCTCCATTGTCTTTCTTCATTTCCCCACCCATTTCTCATGTATCATAAAAAGTCCGAAAATTCCCATTTGAAGTTGTAAGAGGCTGAGTTAGATTTTGCTAGTCGGATGCTCAATTAAACCAGAAAATGCAGGAAGTACTTTAGAGGACACTATAGGCTTCAATGCCTTGGACTTTTTTCTTCTAAACATGGTGCTGATACTATCTTTCAAATGTGAGCTTGCTTTCATTTTACAAAGGAATATTTCGTCTCTCGTGATCATAGCCCCTGTGGAATTTCACTAATGGATCCTGAAACCCTATCTCAGCTAATGAAGATTGAATGAATGCAATAAACAGTAATGTTTTAACAAAGCCCTCTTCCACAGAGCTGCTAGAAATTCATGAGATTGATGTCTGCAGAATTTTGGAAGGTGCCACCTTACATGACTAAAAAATGAGAGTCATTTTTCTTTTATTAATTTGATGTCAGTTTATTAAAAAAGAATCATTCTGGTCATCAAAACTCACTAATATTAATACCATATAGGGCAATGGAAACAGCTTGGTGAGAAGTGAGGGAGACTAACCCTCAGAGTTGAAATAACTGCATCCGCTCAAATTGGTAATGAAAAAAGCATATAATTGCTACAAACAGACAGATTTTATGTTTCCACAGCTTCTTAGAAATGTATGTTTGACAGTTCTGTATTCAACTTTTTGCATTTGAAGACTTGGAAAGATAGAAAATAGAAGCAATTTTCTACTCCTATTTCTTCTTATTATAATCAAATTATCTAAATAATTCAAATACAATAATGGAGAGTTTAGAGTTTTGTTTATCTGGTTTTAACAGATAGAAAATATTACAATGCAATATTATACAGACGCTTAAAGAAATAAAGTTGATAATTAGGGACATTAACTGTGTGTGTGTGTGTGTGTGTGTGTGTACATATATGTGCCAGATATCATTCTATCCACTTTGCACCTATTTACTGACCTAATAATAAACCTCAGAATCAGATAATTATTTCTTTAACAAATGAAAAATGAGAAGCCGATCAAGCAAAATAAATCTCCCAAGATTCAACAGCTAGTAAGTGGAGTAGCTGAAATCCTAATCCAAGACGTCTAAATCCAGAGTCCAATTTATCTCTCACACACATGCAGTACACATGGGTGAGTACATATACATATACATATACATATACATATACATATACATATATTGAGTATGTAAGCTGGGCACAGTGACTCATACCTGTAATCCCAGCATTTTGGGAGGCTGAGCTGGGAGGATCACTTGAGGCCAGGAGTTCGAGACCACCTTGGGCAACATAGGAAGAACCCATCTTTAATTAAAAATAAAAAAGTATGCATATGTATATTGAATATATATACACATAGACACATTGAGTATATATGTACATGTATGTATATACTCAGTATATATATGCATATACACTCACCCAGGTGTATTGTACATATGCGTATGTGTATATACACACATACTATTAGGTTGGTGCAAAAGTAAATGCGATTTTTGGCATTACTTTAAAAAAAAAATGGCAAAAACCGCAGTTATTTTTGCACCAGCCTAATTTATGTCCATATATCCAACTTTATATGTGTATTCATACAGGGTGATTTTCAAGTATATATTTTAAACAAAAAGGACAAGGTTCAGATGAGTGTATTTAGAACTAATGTTGTTATGTGCTATTCAATACACAATGCACACACACACACGCTTTCATTTTATTATGTATTGGAATGATTCATGATAGATTAAAACACGTATAATTTCTGGCACAAAATAGATGGTTTGGGACCTTCAGGAATGGGACAATAATTTTTTTGCAGTGCATACTCAAGCACAAATGTTTCAATTTAAGTATGCAATTATTTTAAATAAAATTTCATTTTCGTTTTCTAAAAATTTTTAGTAGAGATAAGGTTTTGCCATGTTGGCCAGGCTGGTCTCTAACTCCTGACCTCAAGTGATCTGCCTGTCTTGGCCTGCCAAAGTGCTGGGACTATAGGCATGAGCCACCGCGCCTGGCCTTAAAAATGCAATTTTTCTTTTTTTTTTTTTGGGACGGAGTAGAGTCTTGCTCTGTTACGCAGGCTGGAGTGCAGTGGCGCGATCTCAGCTCACTGCAAGCTGCGCCTCCCGGGTTCACTCCATTCT
Source organism: Rhinopithecus roxellana (assembly GCF_007565055.1). Classification (NCBI taxonomy): domain Eukaryota; kingdom Metazoa; phylum Chordata; class Mammalia; order Primates; family Cercopithecidae; genus Rhinopithecus; species Rhinopithecus roxellana. The sequence goes on from NC_044555.1 coordinate 71,031,892, forward strand.
CCTGCCTCAGCCTCCTGAGTAGCTGGGACTATAGACGCCCGCCAACACGCCTGGCTAATTTTTTGTATTTTTAGTAGAGATGGGGTTTCACCGTGGTCTCAATCTCCTGACCTCGTGATCTGCCCACCTTGGCCTCCCAAAGTGCTGGGATTACAGGCGTGAGCCACTGGGCCCGGCCAAAAATGCAATTTTTAATAGAATGCATTATTGACTTTAACTGCAAATGAGTCCAATATTCATGCATAGCTGTAGATTCAGCTTCAATACATTGCATGCACATTTCAAAATCCTCAGCATATTATTTTAAGTCAATGTTACTGAAAAATTTAATCACATTTTTATGCTATGCATTTTTTGAAATACATATTTTTTCATGTCTATCAATATTACACATACTTATGTTATGTTACATTTGTCTTTAGTAGTTTCAATGCTGACCTCCCAAATTCTACTTGATACTTAATTCTTATTCCTAGTCCTATTTAATTAAGCTTTTCTGACTGGAATTCTAATTTTGATTCACAAACTTGACAAGGCTTTTTGGAAATCAAGATTTATTAAATCAACTTACTTAGTGTTTCACCCTCAGAGAAAATACAAATATTTTTAAAGCCCTCTCTCCCAGCTTTCCTGTCTAAAAAAAATTGAAAGTATACAACAAATGTAAGTAAAACTTTCTAAAAGTGAGAAAAAAAATTCACTAGGTCAACATTGTAGTTACATCGCCTCCCTCCAATTTATCGATCTAGTGATGATTGTCTGAAGTCCATGAGAGCTAAGATAAAATGTGACTTAACCAATAAAAGACAGACCCAAAACATAGCCAAAGGGTATTGTTTGTTTCAGGATAAAATAGTCGATTGGTTAGGACTCTACTAAAACAGTCTCTGGTGTTCAGTTGAGTCCTTTTTCATAGGAAAACAGAAAATAAAAGTTGTAACATGATAGCTTACATGGATACCGAAAACAAGTTTTCACAACTCCTTTATTTTATAGAATAGGAAATTTGCTAAATTGAGACACAGAGTAGCTACACAATAAGCTCAGGGTCACTTAGCAAATAATTAGTTAACAATCGGAAAACAACCAGGGTCACTAATCTTGGTCTAATTCCTGTCTCTTGCATTATTTTGCTTTTTGACAAAATACTGGGATAGACTGAACCAACTGGAATAATAATGATAATAAACAATAACCAAAGGTCCCACTTAATTGCTCTAAACTATTTTGCATGTTTAATTTTTTGCACATTTCTTTGAGGAAGATGTGATTATTCCCATTTGTCAGATGCAAATACTGAGTTATATAGAAGCCAGTGACTTATCCCAAATCCCAGAGCTAGAAACTTTTACATGATGGAAAAAGCAAAATCCATTTCATTTCAAAGCCCAGTATATAATTTTTATAAATGCTATGGAAAGAGTCAATAAAATCTTCTGCAATATTTTATGGAGGCAGATTTTGTTGCTGGCCTTCTCTCCCATGCCTGTGAGTTCCAAGACCCATTTACTTGATACTATCTTTACCCTTATGCATAAAGAATGTATATAATTTTATCATATTCCTCAACTTATTAACTAAACCCTAATGGGATTATTTTTCCTCCAACTAATTTGCAAGTGTTTCTGGAATACATATATTTCAAAGACGCTTGGATGTTGACAAATAAATCATAATTTTGCATGTAGAAATCTATCATCATTTGAAAAGTTAAATATATTGGTTGAATTACCTGATATGTATTCACTTACCCATTCATTCAGATAATGTCCAGAGAGCAACTATTTTCTTCCAATTCTGGGCTTCATGGTATGGATGGAAGGGCAGCTATGACATGCCTTATCATGGCTAACATTGTCTAGTCCTTATACTCTCACAACCTGAGTCTCATGTGTGAAAACATGACTTTATGTCTTTCTAGGAATTTATCTTTGCAGCTCACTCTTCATAGTCCAGTGACATTTTTCCCCGTGCAGTTTTAGAAATAAGAATAGGGTGAGTGAGGTCATCTCAAAAATTAAGTCCATCCACGCAGAAAGTTTCTGGACTGGCATTGCCCATAGATGTGAATTGTGTCAGCATTTCAACATGACATTTGTGGGTAAAAATGATTCAGTTTGTGTGTGTGTGTGTGTGTGTGTGTGTGTGTGTGTGTGTGTGTGTGTAGGCTTCATCCTGTCATTTGTCATTAGGGGCTATGACAAACTTTTTGCAGAACCTTCTTGGAGCCTGATGCCAATTTCAGAAAGATAAGTGGCTTCACTCCCTGTCATTTCATGCTGCCCTGGGGGTATTCAGCAATGCAGTGTGCCTTTTATTGGTACTGCAGAATGTTGCTGGAAAATGTGCTCTCGTAAGAATGCCCCCTGCAAGATCAGCGTATTACAGAAATATTCATCTTGACTTTCCTTGTGTTTTCCCTGGAAGGTGACAACATTGTTTAAAAATCCAGTCTGAACCTAATTTCCTCCAACTTCCCAGAACTTTTCTCTAATGTATATTGCATGCCTCTTATTTTAAGGTAAATATAATACTGTAAATTGTTACCTATAGCCACATATCCTTTTATGAATTATTACCTAGAATTTTTGTTTAAGAGACAAGAGTCTTGCTTTGTTGCCCAGGCTGGAGTCCAGTGGCACTATCATAGCTGACTGAAGCCTCTACCTCCTGGCTCAAGCAATCCTCCACCTCCTGGGCTCAAGCGATCCTCCCACCTCAGCCTACCGCATAGCTAGGACTGCAGGTACCCGTCACTATGCCTAGCTAATTTATTTATTTATTTATTTTGTCGAGACAGGGTTTTGCTATGTTGCCCAGGCTCGTCTCAAACTCCTGGCTTCAAGCAATCCTCCCGCCTTGGCCTTTGGAAGCACTGGGATTACAGGCACGAACCACAGCATCAGCATATAACTAGAAATTTATACATATACATTTATGATAGCTACCAAAATGAAGTATTTTGGCTACTAAAGCTACATCTTATTGAGAAGTAGGAAGGATTGAAATGTATTCAATGTCATATATAGTTGTATGGTAAGTTACAGACAAATGAGTTAATATTGTTCATGTTCGCAGTTTAATTTGAATTTTTCATGTAGTTACAATTAAAGAGATCAAAATGGAATTTGATAGTGTACTAGAACTGGACAAGATGTGAAATGCAATGGAGGAAAAAATTAGAAGCTCCTAAATTGAGAGAATTAAGGAGGGCTTATAGTAAATAGGGGAATAAAATGAGCTTGTGTTAGTGAAATGCTTTGCTTCAGCACTGGGAATATGTCATGCACAGTTAAAGACTTCATTGGCATAAAGGGACTCAAAACTGTCATTAAATTCAGATGGTCTAGTGGCACAATATCAAATATGAATTATTATTGTACAGTGTTGTCAAAAATTAAGTGTTCTTTGCTATCTTATTGCAATTTTTTCCTTAAAAATTTAATAATTTTTTTACCTTTTATTAAGTTTTTTTTTACCTTTTATTAAGTTTTTATAAAAACTTAATAAAAGGTTAAAAAAACACATGTATATACTTCCAGAGAAAGCATTGTTTACATTTTGTTGAATCTACTTCTATTGCTTTCATATGTGCAAACAAATACATACACACAGTTGTTGTTGCTTTTATATAATTGAAATTGCAGACGGTGTTATATATTTTAATAAGATTTATATAAAATTATATAAATACATTTTCATTGGATTTATGGGCATAAATACCACCTAGGAAAAACATGCAGGGAATTGCACAAACCTTATATTTTCATCAAATTTGGGATGCAAATACCACCTACATGAAGGAAACATGTTACTAATTCAGATGCCCACCTCATGCTGCTGACTCTTCATGGAGTTCTCTGCCATCTTTTCAAAAGAAACCACCATTCTGATATTTAACACCAAAGTGCAGTCTGATGTTCAATTGGACTGGCTTTGAATTTTATATAAATGAAATTGTATGGTGTGGTCTCTTTGTCTCTAGTTTCTTCTGTTCAACATTATGTTGGTGACATTAATTTTTGATGCAGAGTGTAGCAATAGATTACTCATTTTCTTGGTTTAGAGATTTCCTTATATGAATAGCCACACTTGATTCCACTTTTACTGGATATCTGGATAGTTTCCAATTTTTAGCAATTCCATGTAGAGATTCTATGAAGATTATTAATATAATTACATGTGTCTGTGTGCATGCATCCGTGTATGTGGACATATGAATAGACACCTTTTGGTTTATGCTCAGTAAAGGTGTCTATTCAGCTTTGGTGGATATCCTTAGATAATTTTTTAAAAGTGTTGTACGATCAGCAGTATTTGGAAGACCCAGTTACTCTAGTTTCCTCCAGCACTTGAAACTTCTTGACTTCATTTCATTTTAGCCATTTTAGTGCATATGCCATGTCACCTCATTTTGGTTTAATTTGGAGTGTTCATCATGAATAACAAAGTTGAACTTTCTTACATGGCTCTTGGGAATTTCAATATCCTGTTTTGTGAAGTCTCTGTTAAGCCTTTTGTTCCAGCTTTCTGCTGAACGGCCTGTGTCTTCATATTGACTTCACAGGATTCTTAACGACTCTGAATACAAGTCATCCTATTGCAGTTTTAGGTCACTTTACGTATTTTGAAAACATACATAGATAATAAGTCTCCCATTTGTGGCTTGCCTCTTTCCTCTCTTGATGTTGTCTTGATGGATAGTAATTAGTTACAATAATGATACGGTTTGGCTGTGTCCCCACCCAAATCTCATCTTGAATTGTAGCTCTCATAATTCCCGTGTGTTGTGGGAGGGACCCAGTGGGAGATAATGGAATCACGGGGGCAGTTTCTCTCATACTGTTCTCGTGGTAGTGAATATATCTCATGAGATCTGATGGTTTTATAAGGGAATACCCCATTCACTTGACTCTCATTCTCTCTTGCCTGCTGCCATGTGAGACGTGCTTTTCTCCTTCTGCCATGATTGTGATGCCTCCCCAGCCATGTCGAACTGTGAGTCCATTAAACCTCTTTTTTCTTTATAAATTACCAGGCTTTGGTATGTCTTTATCAGCAGCGTGAAAACAAACTAATACAAATATGATCCAATGTGTCTTTTCGTTTCCTTGATTTACACTATAAGACATTTTTCCTGATACAAGATCATGAAGGTATTCCTCTATGTTGATTTCTAGCTCCATTTTTTAACTTTTGACATTTAGACCTAACATTTGTAGGGAATAGACTTTGTCTATACTGTGACTATAGGACTCTCCTCCCATCACCATACACGGTTATCCATTGAGAAGTGTATATTGAAAAAAATCCTTTATCCTACAGCTCTGTAAGAACTTGTGTCAAAATACAAATCCCTATATGAGTAAGTATATGTTAGTCTGCATTCTGCCCCATTAGATTATTTAGTAATTAATTGTATATCGATATGTCAATATATCAACATATCGGTATACAATTAATTTTTGGGGCATGGAATACATATCTAATGATTTCATATAAATTAAATATCATTTCTAAGTTTCTAATTTTTGTTAATGTGATGTACATTGATTTTCAATATTGAGCCAGTCTCACACTTGAGCAATGAAACTAACTTAGATGTCTTTTTTATATATCTCTGAATTCAGTTGGCTGATATTTTGTTTAGATTTGGGGTCTGGGTTTACAAATATGATTAGCCTGTAATCTGGTGTTGCTCTAATACCATTTTACCTTAATTATTATAACTATATAACAAATGTCAGTATCTGGAAATGTAAGTCTCCCTGCCCAAGTGTCTTCTTTTACAACATTTAGAATACCTTTGGTCTTTTTCATTTCCATATGCATGTTAGAAACTAGGTATTAATTTCTACACGAAAAACACTAGAATTTTGACTAAGACCGTTATCAACATACAGATCACTTGATCAAGAATTGACATTGTCACCTTGCATTGTCTTCCAGTCTATGAATACGTCACAGTCCTCATTAATTCAGCTTCACTATTTTGAAGTTTTTGTTGTTGGTCTTGCAAGATTTTTGTTCAATCTATCCCTAGGTATTTGAAGGATTTTTTAAATGTGATTTAAAGAGACCCCTTTTATTTTCTCACTTGCAATATACTCATACACAATTTACTTATATATTTTCTGGACATTGAGTACCTATCTAATGATTTCATATAAGTTAAATATAATTTCCAAATTTCTAATTTCTGTTAATGTAATGTGCATAGATTTTCAATATGTATCACGTTGGGCAATGAAGCTAATTTAGCTATCTTTTCTATGTCTCTGAATTCAGTTAGGCAATACTTCATTTAGGATTTTGGGTTTTGGTTTACATCTGTGATTGACTGTAATTTGTCTTTATTAAAAATCTTCCACGGCCTCTTGATACCAAAGTGGGACCTGAGAAACTGCATTTCTAACAAGATCCCAGATGACCACAACGTTGTTTTTTCATTGGCCACTTAGTAAAATGCAGAGAAACTCATCTGAAGTTTAGCTGACTATATTTTCTCTCATGACATCTTCTTCAAGATTGCAAAAAGCAACTAATATATATGAATGAATGTTTTTATATTTTACTGTCATGGCCCCAAGACACTCCTGCTTTAGTGACAAAATGATCAGAATCTAATCTGCATCTTAAGGTATTACAGGTGAACTGAGGCTGCAGTAATACCTGCTCTCAACCTGGGAGCTTTAAAATCTTATTGTTCTTTAATCTGCCTTGGATCAACCAGTTCACAGTTTTGAGTCTGCGCTCTGAAGATCCTGATTCATAGAAACCATGTCTTATTAGTTAGTTATTTTGGTTGCAAGTAAAATAACTTACAGTAGATATCTTGAGCAAGAAAGGGAAATGCATGGAAAGGATGTTGACATAATCCCCCAGGATCAAAGAACATATTTAACCACAAAGGCTCTGTAAAGTAATTCATTGACTGGGTGCAGTGGTTCATGCCTATAACTTCAGCACTTTGAGAGGCCGAGACGGGAGGATTGCTTGAGGCCAAGAGTTTGAGAACAGCTTGGGCAACATAGCAAGACATCATCTCTACAAAACAAATTTAGAAAATAGCAAAATACGGTGGTGTGCACCTGTAGTCCTTGCTATTCCGGAGGCTGAAGCTGGAGGATCACTTGAGTCCAGGGGGTGGAGGCTTCAGTGAGCTACGATCACACCACTGCCCTCCACTCCGGGCAACAGAGCAAGACCTTGTCTCTAAAATAAATAAATAGTTGACCGAGCTCTAGCTCTGGTGACTTCCCACTGGGAGTTGTTTTTGTTTTTTTGTTTGGTTTGGGGGTTTTTCTTTTTTTTGAGAGACAGGTTCTTGCTCTGTCGTCCAGGTTGGATTGCAGTGGTGCGAACACAGTTCGCTGCAACTTGTACCTCCTAGGCTCAAGCAATCCTCCCACCTCAGCCTCCCAAGTATCTGGGACTGCCGGCATACAACACCACACCCTGCCAGGTTTTGTTGTTGTTGTTGTTGTTGTTGTTGTTGTTGTTTTGTAGAGATGGAATTTCACCATGCTACCCAAGCTGGTCTCCAACTCCTGGGCTCAAGCAATCTGCTCACACCGGGCTCTCAAACTGCTAGGATTACATGCATAAGCCACTGTGCCTGATGTCTACTTCTTTATTAGAATTACATGAGGCCGTTTCCTTCTAAAGCTTCTCCTTCTCTTTTCCTGGCCATTCTGCGAATTCCTAGAAAGAGAAGCAATTTGGTCCACTCTAGTTCAGACGTTCATTCATGAAATGAATCAACTGAGGCCAAGGCTTGGGAGCCTCCTAGGAAAAACATGGATACACAAGAATTTTTCCTAGACTGGAGATGGGGAAAAGTAATTTCTAGAGGGTGTAGCATGTGCTGAAACCAACAAAGATACACCCATTAAAGATATAAGCAATGTGTTAGGAGAGTCCAATCCCATCTAAATTTATTCCAAATGGGAGAGCAAAGTAGGGGAGACGTCATTTATGGCCTACATGCTATTTATCTCTTCTATCCTATTTAGCAGTTGTTTTTGCAGACACACACATACGAAAGAGTTGTTCCCATGATATCTGTCAACAAATAATGCCTGTAGTCATAACAGGAGGAATCGAGGTTGTCAAAATGCAGAGTTTGCTACTGGGCATTCTGTTGAGTGATACAAACATCCCCCAAAGGCTCATATCAGGTCATGTAGCATCCTCCCTTAGTGGTGAGAGGGAAGCAGTGGAACTCTGTCTGCACTGCCCATGAAACACAACAATGCGATCCGGCTGTGATGTCCGCGAGAGTGGCCAACAGCAGTTCTTCGAGCAGATGTGACATTTGACCACACCTCTGAACACTGGGATTAAAGTGCTATTTTTCAAAGGCAGTATCTGTGAGGTCTCAAGCCCATTTCCTCATTCTATTTACCGAGACACATGGCCTTGTCAGGTCAAGAAGCAATGGAGAGCGACACCTGTAGGCTTCAGCCTTCTTTATAAAGATGAGGAGGAAGCCACAGTGATTGCTTTACCAGATAAAGAGAACACCCACTTTGCTATTTCTATCATGCATTTCTTAACTCACCACCTGTGTGTGTATGTTAATCACGAGTCCACATATCGCTGAATAACTAATTTTATAGTGAGTATAACCCTAATTATCCTTCCTCAAACATTAAATATATATTTTAATATGTGTCTGTCAACATAAACACTACTTAGGTATTGCAAAATACATTTCAGATGTCTTAATGTAGATAAGACTGCATAGCATTTTTTTCATTTCCCAATGAATAATGCAGGCTGAAAATTTAGCTTTTTACAAGGATATATATATAAACTGGAAGCCCTTATGCCCCAAACAATATTGTTTATCATATGCCAGATGATGTGTAGAAAGATATAGCGGGCTTAACTAAAAGGTAAGTGAAGCACTCTAACCATCTGTATTTATTTGGTAGATATAATCTTTCATAATTCATACCCAAAGCAAATTTCCAGAACAACATAATATATATTTTTAATGCACTGACCTACCAAGTTGCAAGTTCTCAATCATAGTCAGGAAGCAGTCCTTATTGAAACTCAAAATAAGCCCTGCATTTCTGCAAAACATCTCAATGTCAGCATCTTCCCTTTTCGCAAAATGTATTATTGAAATAAATGTTTTCATAATATTCTCATCATCAAAATGCTTAAAATTTGTCATCATACTTTTGACGCCAAGTCATTTTATGATATTAAAAAGTAGCTAAATTTTAAGGAGATTTTGTTGCTCTAATTCTGATATCAATTAACATAAATTTCCATTTCATGCAGTTGTTGGGGTCAGTTCTGAATAAATTACAATGCCACTCATATTTGTCCTTTTGTTTCCCTCCTCTTTAAAAGCTCTATCTTACATCCTCCCATCCTGTTTTTATAATTCCAGCTATGATACTGAACACATGATTACGGTAAAACTAAGCTACATAAGAATATCCCCATTTCAATGATGAAGAATACTTGATTCTAAATAAGTTTAAAATGTCTAAACCACCAGTCTCTAAAAGAAACATTTTCAGTACTTGACTAATTTGCCATGGAGATATTGAAAAATAAGTATTCTACCCAATCAGTCAGTATTCTCTGGCTTTGCATTGCCATTGGAGTTGCTTGTCTCATGTCCTAGGAATTGGGAGGAAAAGAAAGTCCTGGTATTCTTGTGATAGCTCAGCATTCGTATAGCTGCTCTATGAGCTAGAGGGAGCTCCAGGGAGCTCTAGGATAGAACTGAACATCCAAGGTTTTCTGAGTGGATGTTGGTTGCCCTCCAGGGACGTCTTCCCTAAGTGAGAATAGCTCTTCCATGCTTCTTGCAAACTGGGTTAAAGTCCTATGGGCAAAAGTCATATGGAGTAGCACATGGGAGAAGTTTGCTAAAATCTCCTGCAAATATGAACTTTGCATTTGCAGAGAATGTCATCTGGAATGGGAAATGTTCATTTACTTTTCGTAGGTATTTATTGTCATGAAAGTAATTTCACCCCATGCCCCTGTTGCAGGATTTTAGAAAAACCACTGGTTGCCATTATTGGAAAGCGGCAATTTAAAAGCTTTAAGCTTGCTAACCCCAAAGATTTTGGGGAAAATATTAGTTCTACCTGATTTAAAGTATCTGGAGAGGACCCTGCAGTCTTTGAACCACAGTGGTCCAATCTAAAGATATAGGCAATGCATTATTCAGTGTGTTTTAATGCAATGGGAGGGAGAGCTGAGTAGGGGACATTGTGTATGCCACAGGACATCTGACAACGACTAGAGACATTTGTGATTGGGAGAGCACTGCTGGCATCTAGTTGGTAGAGGCCAGAGATGCTTGTAAACATCCTACAATGCACAGGACAGCCCCATGCCACCACAAAGAATTATCAGTCCCCAAATATCATAGTATCAAGGTTGAGAAAGCATGCTGGAAATCCATATGATCTCTCCAATGGAAGAGACTGCTGCTTCTATATCTTGCTTAGAAGACAAGGTACCTTAGTTCCAGCCTTCCTTGATTCCGAACTGCTTTTCCACGGTAGGATCCCATCACCTCCACTGGTCCCTTTGATATACCTGTTAAATTACCATCTATTTCACAGGAATTTGCCAAATCTTGCAATTTTTCATTATTTCTAGATCTCCACATTCAATGATTGTTTTTCTGGTTCCTAAGGAAACTTATTGAGACCCTGGCAGAGTGTCTTTCTGCTCAGTCTTCTCATAAGCACCTGCATATTCCACATGTCTTTTTCATCTGTCCACTAGAACAAAACCCTTCACTTTCATCATTTACACAATTCCTCAACTATACAGTCTATTCCATAAACATTTTTCAAAGCAAGAAAGATTACAAACCAAAACATTAATAGTTGTTTGTCCTAAAATCAGTGGCACTAGTCATTTTATCCTTCATACACACTTTTCTATATTTTATTCATTTTCTATTGTAAATGCAATTGACTCCTAAACAACATGGGTTTGAACTGTGCAGGTCACTTAGACATGGCTTTTCTTCCTCCTCTGCCATTCCTGAGACAGCGAGACCAACCCCTCCTCTTCTTCCACCTCAGCCTACTCAACTTGAAGATGACAAGGATGAAGACCTTTATGATGGTCTACTTCTGCTTAATGAATAGTAAATATATTTTTTCTTCTTTAGGATTTTCTTAATAATTTTCTTTTCTCTAGCTTTCTTTACTGTAGGAATATAATTCATAGTACATATACAAAACATGTGTTAATCAACTGTTTATGCTATTGCTAAGGCTTCCAGGTAACATTGGGCTCTTAGTCATTTAATGCTGGGGGTGTCAAAAGTTATATGCAAATTTTCCACACACGAGTCAGCACCCCTAATTCTCAAATTGTTCAAGGGTCAACTGTATTTGATATTCAATAATAAATTATAGACTGGGTGCAGAGGCTCACGCCTGTAATACCAGCACTTTGGGAGGCCGAGGTGGGTGGAACACCTGAGGTTAGAAGTTTAAGACCAGCCTAGCCAACACGGTGAAATCCCGTCTCTACCAAAAACACAAAAACAACCAGACGTGGTGGTAGAGGCCTGTAATCCCAGGTACTCGGGAGGCTGAGGCAGGAGAATTACTTGAATCCTGGAGGTGGAGGTTGCAGTGAGCCAAGATCACGCCACTGCACTCCAGCCTGGGCCACAGAGCAAGACTCCATCTAAAACTTATAATAATGATAATAATAAATTATAGTATATTAAATCCTTATTCCTGTAACCAACATTATTTAGATGGCACAAAGTTTTCTGCTATTCTCAAACTTGGCTCACATTAGCACTAATAATATCTTTAATTGATGATGGTGTAGAACTGATACACTTACATTTGTTGCAAGGAATATATTCTATTATTCTATAGGATCCTATGTACATTTGAATTATGTTGGGATGCTTTTATTTTTAAAAAGCAAGCGTTCTTTAATTTTTGTGTTTATTGATATATCATAGTTGGACGTATTTTGGGGGTACATGTGATATTTTGATACATGCATACCATGTGCAATGATCAAGTCAGGGTAATTGGGTTACCCATCACTTCAAACATTTTTCTTTGTGTTGGGAACATTACTACTCTTTTAGCTATTTTGAAATACACAATAAATTATTGTTAACTATAATTTCCCCACTGTACTACCAAACAGTAGAATTAATTCCTTCTAACCCTATTTTTCTTACTTTCTTTATCAATTTACTTCTACATTTACAAGCTGTATTGTTAGTATGACTTTAATGTAAACGTGTATTTCACCTCAGTATTAGTCGCATGGATGTCCAGATACTGTGTGTCTTTAATTACATTAAATCTAAGAAAAGTAACTCTCCAAAAAATAAACATAGTGACTGTATAATTTCCTTGAAGAAACCTGTGAAACCTTGATTAAATCCTGCTCTCTACTGTGAGTTTAAAAATGATCAGAACAAAAAGGATCTGGCAACTTGGAAGACTGCATTGTAAAACCACTTGAGAGGAAAAATACACTTCAGTTTATGGCAAACTGGAAAACTCGGAACTCAGGCCAAATTTTGCATTGAAAAAACCCAAAAACTAAAAAGCTAACCCAAATAGTATTTTAAATGTGCCTGAATAATTATGGAGTCAGTATCCAGGGATCTTATCCCAGAGTTGTCTATCCATTCATGGAGATGCAGCTAAAAGGCTGTGAAGTTGAGCAAACAGTTCGATAGCCTCATAGGTTTACAGGGAGAATAAAATGGAGTGTGATGCCCATCACGGTGAATAATGGTAAATCTCCCGTGCTTTAGATCGAGACCCTTAAAAATATATCCTATGAGTAAGTACATAAACTAGGAGGAGTCTGGCTGGCCTCCACCAAAACTGAAACCCAATGACTCCCGTAAAACGCATCATGATTCTAGTTTCCTACTTCCACTGGCAGCAAACGAACTCTGTTTTTCTAAATACAGATAAAATCATCCTAGACTTAAAATTATTCATATTTTTTGCATACAATGTCTGACATTCAGTTAGAAATTACTGGGCACGTAAAGGATAAAAAGACATCACCAAGAGAAATAATAGATAATAAAATAGGGCAATGAAGATCTTTCATTCTCTGTAACAAACAAGACAAGGAGACATTAAAAATACAATGTGGTAATGTATAGAAGCTCTGAGAACTACAGAAACAAAATAATTGGTATTAATAATTATAGAACTTTATCCTCAAAAATGAAAAATATGTGCTCATTTTAAGAATATATGTAATATTACAATTTTTTTGTATCCTGGCTATAAAGCAAATCTCTGCAAAATTAAAAGGATTTCAAACATAAAGTATAGCTTTACTGCCCACAGTGCAATTGGCTAGTCATCAATAAGCAAAGACATAAGGAAATTAATATGATAGAAAAACAGGAAATCATAGGCCAGGTGAGGTGCCTCACACCTGTAATCCCAGCACTTTGGGAGACTGGACAGATGGATCACTTGAGGCCAGGAGTTCAAGACCAGCCTCCCAACATGGCAAAACCCCATCTTTACCAAAAATAGAAAAATTAACTGGGCATATTGGCAGGGCCTGTACTCCCAGCTGCTTGAGAGGTTTAGGCATGAGAATAGCTTGAACCTGGGAGGCGGAGATTGCAAAGAGCCAAGATCATACGCTCCAGCCTGAGCAATAAAGCAAGACTCTGTATCAAAAAAGAAAGAAAGAAAGAAAGAAAGAAAGAAAGAAAGAAAGAAAGAAAGAAAGAAAGAAAGAAAGAAAGAAAAGACAGAAAGAGAGAGAGAAAGACAGAAAGACAGAAAGAGAAAGAGAGAGAGCAAGTAAGAAAGAAAGAGAGTAAGAAAGAAAGGAAGAAAGACAGGAAATCGTATTTTTAATGCTATGTATCCAAATGAAATACAGTACTTTAAATATTAATGAAGATTTACTATTTTTTGTGATAGAGGCTTAGATGAGTGACTAAATTAATTTGGAAACAGGTACTTCTCTGTGTCTAATATCTACCTATGTCTATATCTATCTATCATTATATACATCTATCAATTTTTCTATCATCTATCTCACACCTGAATAATATGCTGGTTGTAGAAGAGGCTGGGCAGATGTAAGGAATACATTTCTCTGGTTTTTAAACTGCACGTGGGTTGATTCCATTTTAAAAACCTAGACTATGGAATAACTTTAGAGGGCACATTCTCCCTATATTTTTTTTAAAAGTTGCAATTGAAGAAACAATCTTAAAAAGTAATGAACCCACAAAAGACTTCAAAAAGCCAAAGCAATTTTGAGAAAGACAAACAAAGCTGGAGAATCACACTTCCTGACTTCAAATATATTATAGAGCTACAGTAATTAAAGCTGTGTGGTACTGGCATATGGATCAATGCAACAGAATAAACAACCCAGAAATAAACCTATGAATGTACCATCAAAAGATCTTGCAAGGATACACCATAGAGAGAGGAGAGTCTCTTGGACAAATGATGTTGGGAAAACTGGATATCCATATGCAAAAAGAATGAAATTGGATCATTACACAACAGAAAAAATGAACTAAAAAGATTCAAGACTTCACATAAGACATGTAAAGACTTCACATAAGACCCTATAAAGCTCCAAAAAGAAAATATAGGGAATAACTTGTTGACACTGACCTTGGCAATGATTTCTTGGACATGACACTAAAAACACAGGCAGCGAAAGCAAAAGAAGACAAGTGGAATGACATTCAACTAAAAACTTCTGCACAGTAAAGAAAGCAATCTACAGATTGAGAAGGTATCCTATGGAATGGGAGAAAACATTGGCAAACCATACAGCTAATAAAGGGTTAGTATACAAACTAAATAAGGAACTCTTTCAACTCAACATGAAAACATGTACAACAACAACAATAACAAAAAGCAAATAACTCAATTAAAAATGGGCAAAACACTAAATAGACATTTCTCCAAAGAAAACATACAAATGGCCAACAGGTACCTGAAAAGGTGTTTGACATTATTAATCACCAGGGAAATGCAAATCAAATCCACAGGGAGATACTGACCTAAACTTGTTAAGAGAGTCATTATAAAAAACTAGAAAACAACAAATGTTGGCAAGAATGTGGAGAAATTGGAACTATTGCACTGTGTTTGTTGGAAAGTAAAATGATGTAGTCATTATGGAAAACAATATGAAGCTTCCTCAAAAATTAAAAATAGGCTCATGCCTGTAATCCCAAAACACTGGGAGGCTGAACTGGGAGGATCACTTGAGCCTGGGAGTTTGAGACCTGCCTGGGCAAAGCATAGAGAGACTTTCATCTCTAAATTATATATATACATATATATATATATATATAATTTAAAAATTAAAAATAGAACTACCACGTGATCCAACAATTCAACTTCTGTGTCTTCATTTTAAAAATAAAAGTGAAATGAGGATCTCAAAGAGATATCTGTGCTCCTATGTTCATTACAGAATTATTTACAATAGCCAAGATATGGAAACAAACTAAGTGTTCATTGATAGACTAATGGATAAAGAAAATATGGTATCTACATTCCATGGGATACTACTCAGCATTTCGAAAGAAAGAAATTCTGCCATCTGTGACAATATGGATGAAAACATTATGCTATGTGAAGTAAGTCAGGCACAGGAAGACAAACACTGCATGATTTCACTTACATGTGAAATACGAAATTGTCGAACTCATAGAAGCAGAGTAGCAGGGTGATTGTCAGGGGGTGGGTTGGGATGGGAAAAATGAGAATTGTTTTCAATGGGTGTAAAATTTCATTCATGTATGGTGAATACATTCTAGAAATCTGCCTCATTAACATAGTGGATCTAGTTAACAATACTGTATTTTGCATGTAAAAATTTTGCTCAAAGGCTGTCTCCTGTTGTGTTCTTACCACAAAAAGTAGGAGGCACCAGAAAACTTTTGGAGGTGATAGATAAATATGTTACCTAAATCGTGATGATTATTTCATAGGTGCATATTCAAACTCATCAAACTGTATACATTAAATTTGTATCGATTTTTGTATATCAATTATACCTCTGTAAAACTGCTCTGAAAAGCTTGGGCGGTGCACAGAACCTTCTCAAGACACCTAGAATTATATTATAAGAGCACTTTATAATCTCCTATATTTAAATTAAAAAATGATCTTTAAAATGAAACACAAACAAAAACAAGTTGCTTATTATTAATGGCAACAGAACTACCTCAACAACACATTAAGTCGAAGACCAAAGCCCTTCTTAAATGACAGTGTGTCTCCCACTCTCTTCCCTTCTCCTGGCTATTCTCGCCTCATCCTTGTTGACATTTGCATGTTTGTATTTTCCAGGTACTTGTTGGGGGTTTTCTACCTAACCCCTAGATAGTCTTCCTAGTTAGCGTGTTTTCCATCCATGGCTTCAAATAAAATGATTTAGTCATGATGTCTGATTCCAAGATGTAGCAGGGAGCATCATTCCATAGTGCAGACCCATATTTCAAGATCCCTTTTTCATGACTCAAAGTTGCCTGAAAGTGAACAGAAACACATTGAACTTCCATCCTTTTTCACTCCTCTTCTTTACATAAAACTGTCACCAGCAGCTGTGGTGTGCTTCACAACTAGGAAAGGCAAATTTTCTAACATATTGTACTCGTCAACTTGAATGCCAATCAATTATCTATGTTGGTGCAAAGGTGAACAAGTTTTTTGTCACTACTTTCAATGATAACCGCAATTACTTTTGCACTGATGTAATACTAACCCCTTCCGTTATTTTCTCATCTTCACAAACACAGAGCTCAAGTTCAGTTATGCCTATGCTTAGCATATTCCAAGCATTTTCCTATTTTTTTGCTATTTACTTTGTCTTTCTCTTTGTTCTTCAGATGTGATTTTCCCTTTGGTTCAATCTTTGCCCTAATGTTGCCAATAAAATAAATATCACTGATTAATCGTTCTTCTGTGTTGCTACAGTATATGCATATATCCGTTGAAGCACTTACCATCATTTATTAAAATTAGTTGGGAATATGTACCATTATTTTCTGGACTCTGAGGTTCATAGTGAGAAGAAACATCCTATAGTTTAGGGTTTAACTTTTGTATAGCTTACCAACAGAACTTAAATCATGATTTCTTGACCTCTATTTGAATTTAAGAATGAATGAATTGCAAGTCATATTAAATTCTTCCTTCTTATTAATTTTTAAAATTAAATTACAGGGGAAGTAAATAAATTAGTCATCTGCCATCAACTATATGTGGTGATCACTGTTCCCTGCTATTCATGTATTCTTTGCTATAGTCTTCTGAAAGCTTCCTTGGTTCAGAGTGTAGTGATTCATCTAAATATAGCTAGCCTTGCATTCCATAGCCTTCTCACCGAATCTTCGTGAATGTTGGGGCACAGTGCTAGCTGTGGAAAAAGAATTTAATCAAAAATCTTGACAATATCTGCAGTACAACTTTTTCCTAAAAAAACTATTGAAGAATAGGGAGGAAGCAAACATTTTTAAATGTAATAGAGCTACCTGATTCTTTAGAGAACATATATGCTCATCAGCTTTCAATTCAAAAACAGACAAACAGGCCAGGTGCGGTGGCTCATGCCTGTAATTTCAGTACTTTGGGAAGCTGTGGTTGGCTGATGGCTTGAGCCCAGGATTTCAAGACCCTCCTGCGCAAAATGGTGAAGCTCAGTCTCTAAAAAAAAAAAAAAAAGGCTGGAAGGCTGGATGTGGTGACACATCTGCAATCCCAGCCAGCTGTCCCCAATCTTTTTGGCATCAGGTACCGGTTTTTTGAAAGACAATTTTTCCACAGAGAGGGGTGGGAACATGAGGGGGTAGGGAATGATTTCAGGATGATTCAAGTGCATTGCATTTATGGTGCACTTTATTTCTGTTATTATTAAATACTTAACATAATGTAGAATCACTGGAAGCCCTGAGCTTGTTTTCCTGAAACTAGACAGTCCCGTCTGGGGGTGATGGGAGACAGTGACAGATCATCAGGCATTAGATTCTTACAAGGAGCACACAACCCGAATCCCTCGCATATACTGTTCACAATAGGGTTCGCGCTCCTAGGAGGATCCAGGCGGAGCTCAGATGGTAATGCCTGCCTGCCTGCTGCTCAGTTCCTGCTGTGTGGCCCAGTTCCAAACAGGTCACAGACTGGTACCTGCCTATAGCCTGGAGGTTGGGGATGCGTGGTTCCAGCTACTCTGGGAGGCTGAAGTGGGAGAATCACTTGAGCCTGGGAAGTTGAGGCTGCAGTGAGCTATGACTATGCCACTGCACTCCAGGCTGGCTGAGAGAGTGAGGCTCTGTAAAACAAAACAAAACAAAACAAAACAAAAACCCTTTAACTGTGATAAGAACCGAGTGGAAGCAATCTACATGGTTAGCCTTCATGGAGTATTACAGCAAACATGGCTTGGAATCACATTCAGCAATGGCCCTAAGCAGCAACAAAACAAAAGCCATCATATGCAGTTCGGTTTATTTTTTGCTAGGTAATCTCCAAACATCTTCTATTCTAATCTTTTTAATTCAACCACAAAATAGCAATATTAAGAAATCTCTTATGATTCTCTTTCTAATAAAATACAGATTTTCAATAAAGATCATGAAAGAAATTATCTGATGAAGTATGAACATATAACAAATAAAAATGAGATGCATTTGACTTTGTGATTAAGAGCAAAAAAAATTGTGTTCAAAAATCTATCTACCTATCCATCTTTGTCTATCTCTCTATCATTTATCATCTATTTATCTATCTCTATCTATCTATCTACCATCTATGTCTATTTTTCTATACCTCTATTCATCTCATCATATCTTTATATATGAATATCTATCTATCTATCTATCTATCTATCTCTATCTGTGTATCTCTGTGTTTGAGTTTAATCATGTTTTTCCACGATTTACACTGGTTAAGCATTAGTCTGGGAAATCAGCATTAATAAAGTTGCCGTTTATGTTATTTCATTCAACATTCTTAGTAATAAACATTGGTGAAATTAACCAGAAGTGGCAACCACAGTGTTTCCCATATTAAAAAAATATATTTATGAGGATATTCTTAAATCAGTTATTGACTGAGTGACCTTAGGCTTCATACAAAAAGAAATAATTCATTTTATTTTCTTATCAACCAGGAAGAGATCCGAAAAGGCGGAAAAAGCTGAAGTTCTAAACCAGCCTTTAGAATGTTTACTCTAACCTAGCTGCAAATAGCTCTAAGAGCTATTTATAGCCTATTTACACATCGTTGAGCTAATTAGGAGAAATACTTAACTGTCGATTTTTGTGAAAAACTCAGATGATCACTCAGGTTCTATGAGCACTAAGTCTGTAACAAAACAATAGTAAAGCAGGCATTAATTCCCCAACAGTGCTAGAGCTGCCGTTTGAAGTAGCCATCATGCTGTACTCGGCAGAAATTATCCCTGAGCACTGAGCATTCTGTCGGCATTCTCAGTTCTGAGGACCTGAGCAGACGGTGGCTATTTTCTCACCAATAGCTTGAGCAGCAGCAGATAAGATGTTTTACAACCACAGGGACAGACATTGCTTGCACACACACTGCAGAAGAGATTCTTCCTCTATCTAATTGGTAAAATCTGAGCATGACCCAGAATTACTACAGACCTAGAAAACCATTCTTTAAATCCAATGTGTACCCATTATATGATTTTTAAAAATATATATACTTTATAAAATTAGTAAAACCCTTAGAACTTCTGTATTTTCATTTTCAAAAAATAAAAATTTAAAATTTTTCCAATTTTTAAAATTTTTTTCTAATTTTAGGGGAAAATTACCATATTTTCAAGAAGGAATTAATCTAAACATCAGACTAAATGTGCAACTCTCAAAAGTAAAACAGAGTACAAAAACAGCCAATGTAAACGGTGGCTTTAATAGTTTTATTAGATTGCCACTTAGATTTATTCTTTAGCACACTTATCATTTAGAAAGACTTGCATTGGATGTGACTTTATATAATTTCACTATAAAATATCTGTTATATGTCATTACTTCCACATTAATGGAGCATGTTGAAAAATTACTTAATATGGGCACACTTGTTTATACATCAAAATCCTTATATCTAAAAAATAATTCCCAGGAGGTTTTTCTTTTACCTCTGTTCATATTTATTCAGGAAAATGTTAGAAGTCCATTTTGGTAAGCTACAGGGGAAGTTTCAAGTTTCATCATATACTCTTGTGAATTATTTACGGGTTTTCCTCAAGAATATTCCACTTCAGTTAAAAGGCTCTGCATCTGTGGTTGGCATGAGCCTGGACATTGGGTAAGAAATTGAGATTCTCCATTAGATTGTCTTAAGCTTTTACCAAGCAGATACAGAAATTTTCTGCCTCTATCAAACAGAATCTTTCCAGCTGTCTATCTATTGCTTTTTCTATGATCTAATGATCAATAAACCATTGTTATAGAGTCTCAAATTCAACAAATCCTAATATTCCATCCTGTAATGTAGTTTATTCATTGTCTCAGATGGTTCAGTGCCATCTAGACATGGTTCAGCCAAGATCCTTTTTCTCACATTGAATTATGGGATTATTGAGTATGGCTGTGGTCCTTCCTAAAATGTGTTCAGAGCAAAACCTAGAATAATAACACTATTTTAAAATAACAAAATTATATATGAAGTTAAAGTTCAAGAATATTTATAGAAATGGACTACAATAGGACTACACAAATACCCAAGGCATAAAAGGAAATTCCACAATGTCTTGCACTCAATCAAAATTTTTAAGCCATGCAAAAAACAAAAAGCAAAAGTAAAGACAATAATAATGAGATAAACTGATTAATCAAAAGGTGAGCCAGAATGGACCCAGATGACAGAAATAGCAAATAGTGTAAAACAGTTCTTATTACAGTATTCCAAATGTTTAAAAAGTTCATTAGAGAATAGCGTATATAAATAAGCACATAAATATAACCCTGCATAGACCAATAGCAGGTTAGGACATTTTAGGTAAAATAATTAGTGAATATGAAGAAATAGCAATAGAGACTATGAATAAATAAGTAACCAAATGAATGACTAAATGAAATACAAAAAGAAAAGAACAATTTTTACATGAACAGAAAATGAAAGCTGCCTTTTACAAGTGTAATTCGAGTCTCAAAAAAAATTAGGCACAGAAAAAATGTATGTTTAAATAATGGCTGAAAAACTTTTATATTGATTAGGAATATGAACCAGCAATTCCAAGAGGCTCAATGGATCCCAAATCAAGACACATAAAGGAAGCTACATAAACACAAACACACATCATCATAAAATTTCTCAAAAAAGACAAAAAGAAAATTATAAGAACAGCCAGAATATTTTTTTAAGGAAAACTGAAAGTATAGTGAGAACATATTAAAATTTCTCACTGGAAACAATTCAAGTAAGCAGGCAGTGCAGAAATATCTTTGAACTACTGAAAAAAAATTTTAAAAAATTGCCTACCTGGAAATCTATACCAAGCAAAAATATCTTTCAAAACAAAGATGAAATAAATTTTTTTCTGACACAAAAATCTGAAAGGGTTCATCACTACCAGACCTGCAGTACAAGAAATTTTAGGTAGATAGGAAATTATACTAGATGGAAATATGTATCTAATAAAAGACATAAAGAGCTAAAATGATAACAACAGGGGTAAATAAATGTCTAAAATTTTTTCTTATTTCAAAAAATAACAATGTACTATGGGGTTTATTGCATATGTATAAGTACGATGCATAGTAACAATGGTAAAATCGTCAGAAGAGAAGGAACGGATGTTATCTATTCTAAGGTCCTTATACTATTCATGTAATGGTATAAAATCTCTTGAAGGTAAATTGTGACAGGCTTTAGATTCACTATAAACCCTGAAGCAGTAACTAATACAATGTAAAGCATTATAGCTAATATACCAAAAAATGCACTATAATGGAATCGCAAAATATATTCTGCTAATCCCAAAGAATGAAGAAAATGAGGAAGAATTGAAGGAAGAACAGATGGACAAATAAAAAATACATATGTAGAGAATGAATTTATTCTTAATCACATTAAATGTGAATGGTTTAACTATGTCAATCAAAAAAGAGATTTTCAGAATACGTACAGAGCAATACCTAATTTTATTCTATTTACAACAAACACATTTCAAATAGAAAAAATTGAAAGCAAACTGATGAAAAATATATAATATGCTTACATTAATCAAAACTGTCTGAAATGTCTATATTGATATCAGACAAAAAAGATTTTAGAACAGAGAATATTACCACGAATAAAATTAACTTCAAAATAATAAAGGGGTCGATTTATCCGGAGGATACAGGAATTCTAAACATTTGTACATCTAATAATAGAACTTCAAAATATATGAAGCAGAATTATAGAGTTGCAGGGAGTCAGATATTTTAATAGTCGTCTTTAATAATTGATAAAATAATGAGACAGAAAATCAATAAACACATAGGAGGTTTGAACATCGTTGAAGCCACTGTCACATATTTTTAGTTTGCTGTTATGACAAAGCCTCATTTTAAAAACAGATTAATTGAGGTATAATTGACATACACAAAACTGCACACATTTAAAGCATGTAATTTGACAAGATTTTATGATTATATACAACCAGGAAACCATCATCACAATCAAGAGATTTAACATGTAACTATCCTCTAAAGATTTCTCAAGTCCCTTTCTCATACCTCTCTTTTGCCCCACTCATCTCTTCTAAATTACTCTTGAATGAAAAAAGCAACTTCAATAGAAAACAGAATATGTTTCAGACTGATCATTAAATCACTGTAAGTCATGATAATGAAAATACTGCTCTTCATTTTTTTTTTTTTTTTTTTTTTGCAATGCGAGTAAAGAAGTGCTTTGAAGTACATTTATAATTCTATATGGTCTTATTAAAATTTTTGTTGTTTTCATCTTAAAAAGATAGTAAAATAAAATCAAATACAACAGTATTTTATTTATGAAGGAACAAACTATTGAAGAGAATAGAGAAAATTTACTCTCTATTCATCATCCATTGAGTCTTAGCAAAACGTGGCCAGGAAATAAAGACGTATATGGTAGGGTGTCTGCCAGGTGCACATAATTAAGTGGCAAAATTAAGATAAAATTCCCCGAGTACCACAACACACACCCAAATGCACGCACACACAGAGACACTCACACAATCTGCATTCCAGCTATAAAATACTGTTATTCTAAGCACAGAAAAAGATTCATGTGAGAGACAAGAGTGAACTCTTCACTCAGTCAGAATGGACAGACTATATATGTCTTGGAAGCCATTAAAAGATGAAAAAGCAAGTTAACAAAAAGATCTGAGTAAAGCAGAAAGGAGGGATTTTGGCAGCATGAACTTCTTTGATTTCCGGTAACTGTATTCCGCTCAAGCAGCTGCCCTAGGTTGTATGTTTTTGTTATTATCAGACATTGAAAAATACTCAAAGATAAGTTATCAATTTCCCTAATTTCCAGATCAATAGACTGCAACATATTATGAAGTATAATATATAGTGAATAAAATCTAGCGATAAAAGGCACAACTTATTTTTAAGATAAATTTATAACTGGAAAGTAATTAAGTCTGTTTTTAAAAAGAACTACATTCAATTTCAGCATTGGAATCTGCTTCTTAATCTCCATAAAATATGTAAAGCACCTAAGAATTGTATCTTTTTTTTTAAATTCAGCTTTGTGTATTCTTTTGATGTCTAAGAATGCTTACAAATAATCAATATATTTCATCTCTATATATCCAATATAACAATACTAATGTGAATTATTTATATTGCATCACATTTTCTATTTAACTGTTAAAATATTATTCATATGTTCCCATAAAAACCTGAGACCTCACTAAAATGCTTTAAAGATAACCCCGGAACATAAATATACTTCCCATTTTATCTCATATGTCTCTTTTTCCCCTAATCTCTAGGCACTGAGTAATGCTCTTTCATCTAGATATTCAAGCTTTATCAGGCTGAATTGTGCTGATAACACAATTGACTTTGGTAATCCCATTTGTTATTGGTCTGAGGCAGGCAGTGATTTGGTTCAGAATCTTGAAGATTTTCATCCTTTAAAGTCACAGCCTGGTGGCCATGTCCACAAATCCTTTTCTGTCAGAATAATTCTATTCACAGAGAACTTTGAGCATGAAAAGCCCAACTGCATATTTGTAACCTATTTCTTCAGGCATTTTTTTTTTTTTTTTACAGCTTCAGTTTCATTCCAAAGGACTATAATTCCTTCAGTCAACTATCCAAAATGAACTTCATTACTATTTCCCAGGTTATACATAGATCCTTAATTTTTCTTGATCATTTTTCTTAAGTTGCACATTTTGGAAGTGTGCAACTTAAAATCTTTTGGAAGATTTCAGTAATAACTGTGACTAGTAAGAAATAGTGCAAAAAGATGATTCAATATGAAAAAAGGAAGAAAACACTAAGGGAATATAATTTTCAATAGATATTATACATTTTGAACTTTTAAGACTAGAAGTTCTATGTGATGAGGGTAAATTATTGTTATTATTATTTGCATATGTGTGTGTTTGTTTGTTTGGTGGAGACAAGGTCTCACTTTGTTCCCCAGGCTGGAGTGCAGTGGTGTGATCTTGGCTCACTGCAACCTCCGCCTCCTGGGCTCAAGCAATCCTCCCACCTCAGCCTCCCTAGTAGCTGGGACCGCAGGTGTGTACCACCATGCCTGGATAATTTCCGTATTTTATTGTAGAAACAGGGTCTCACTATGTTGCCCAGGCTGGAGTGCAGTGGCACAACTGTAGTTCACTGCAGCCTCGAACTCCTGGGCTTCAAATGATCCTCCCACCTCAGCCTCCCGAGTAGCTGGGACTACAGGGATGTGTCACCACACTTCGCTGATTTTTGTATTGTTTTGTAGAGACAGGGGCTCACTATTTTGCCCAGGATGGTCTGGAACACCTGAGCTCAAGCGATTTACCTGCTGGGATTACAGGTGTGAGCCACTAGGCCCAGCTCAAGGGTAAAAAAATTCATACAATACTCATAGCCATGCAATCAACGGTTAAATAAATCCCTCAAAGCCCCAGACACTGCCCTCCAGCTCCCACAGGTAAATGCCATTAAGGAGTTCTCATCTACCCTTCTGAGAGTATTTATAAATAAGCATACCTTGCATTTGTGTTAATGAAGTGAATTCTGCGACGTACAATGAGGTGGTGAGTTGCTGTACTCTGGCTGAGTGAGACATTCAAAGGGTTGAGATAAAGTAGTCTACTCTTACTGTGTTTTTATTTTCCACAGTTTCAGTTACCTGCGGTGAACCACAGTCAGAAAAAAAAAAATGGAAAATTCCAGAAATAAACAATGCATAATTATTAAATTGTGCACCATTCTGAGTAATGTGAAGAAGTCTTGTGCCACCCTGCTCCATCCTGCCCAGGATATGAATCATCCAGGGTACCTCGCTGTAGATGCTACCTGCCCATTAGTCACTTAGTAGCCCTCTGGCAGTGCTTGTGTGCAAGTTACCTTTATTTTTCTTAATAACGGCTACAAGCGCAAGAGTAGTGATGCTGGCATATTGTTAGAATGTTCTGCTTTATTATTAGGTGCTGTTGTTAATCTTACTGTGCCTAGTGTATCAATTGTGTTTTATCATGGGTGTGTATGTATAGGAAAAATCACTGTAGATATGATTTGGTGCTATCTGCAGATTAAGACATTCACTGGGGTCTTGGACCTTATCATCCATGGATAAGGGGGAACTATGGTGCTGATTATGTTCTTATGCTTGTCAAAGGAAAAGAAATCACAGTACTCCAAAATCACCAAGCCCAACCGAAAAGTCAACCTGGGAACTGCATCAGGGAAACCTGTCTCCCATTTTATTCCCAAATAAGGTAGCTATAACACAAAGATAAAAAAGCTACATGCTTCCCTCACAATTTGCCCACAGCAAAATTCCTTGTGGGCCTGAAGATCTTTACCCTAAAATAGTTCTGTTGAATTTCATCCTGGCAATGATAATGGGTAGTTTATCTTCACAGGTGTAGGACAAAGGACAGAACTCAAAATCATCCCTCTGCTCACCTGAGACAAATGTGTATCTGATTGCTTCCTCTGCCCTATTATTGATGTAAAAATGCAGATTCACTGAACCAGACTAAGGCAAAGTAAACTTTCTAAATTGATTGAGATCTGTCTCAGATACTTTTTGTTCACATACTTCTTTTTCTCCTTCAGTCCTTTGCAGCTATTCTTTAGTAAGTCTTGTGCCATATGCATGGGCTACCTCAGCCAACATTGCAGACATGAAGAGAATACTCTCCCAAATTTTGAACCACCTGCTTGCAAATTTGCCTCCTTTGGATTTCCTAACCCACAGATTCCAGCCAGTTGAGGCTCTAAGAAATCTGATCAATGCCTCCTCAGCTCAGAAGAACCACCTTGGCCTTTTTTGCTGCCAGTTCACCAGCCAAGAAGTTATATTCAGTTGGAAGCAAGACGGTCCCATGAATCCACTCTGTTCTTGGAGACTACAGTCTTGCACTACCTATGGGCCACTGTCAAAATCAGGTA
The DNA here is from genome assembly GCF_007565055.1 of Rhinopithecus roxellana. NCBI lineage: Eukaryota > Metazoa > Chordata > Mammalia > Primates > Cercopithecidae > Rhinopithecus > Rhinopithecus roxellana. The sequence continues at coordinate 71,058,524 of NC_044555.1, forward strand.
CCTTGTATATCTGTTCAACTTTATGGTTGTTTATGGCAGGAGGGTCACTCCATTTGAATTGGAAACAGACATCCTAGCCGACTTTGTGCACTCAATTTTAAAAGGAGTGAATGAAGAGTGTGAAACTTCTCTTTCCAGAAATATTGCAGATGAGTTACTTCATGCAAACATGCTGGTTCGAAATGCCTAAAAGATTGCATACAATATTTAAAAGATAAATTGATAATGCATGTCTAATAATGTGGAAATGTCAGAGAAATCTATGAGAAGCAGAAAAACCAGCAAGTACAAATCTAAATAAGAATACACAGGAAGGATGCTTAAAGCATTTGTTACTTTCATTCATTGAAGGCTGAGCAATCTCCAGACACCAATCCAAGGAACAATATTTGTTATGTGTTTTTGTTTGTTTGTTTTAGTTTTTTGAGACAAGGTCTCACTCCATCACCCAGGATGGAGTACAGTGGTGTGAACACGGCTCACCACAGGCTGGATCCCCTGGACTCAAGCGATTCTCCTGCCTTAGCCTCCCAAAGTGCTGGGATTACAGATGTGAGCCACTGCATTTGATGCTGTTATACTGCACATAAAATTTCATTGTAATCATATCCTCATTGTTCACCTAGTAATAACTTAGTTGTCTGAGTTCCTCAGTGTCCTTTAAAAAACTTCTATACCCAAGTCCCAATTTCAGCAGAAAATAATATCATGGTCTACAGTTTTATGTTCTTGGTATGTGACAGATATATTGTAATTTCATTGATCTTAATCACTTTGTTGAAATGTATTCTTTACTCAACAGAGAGGTTTTTTGTTGTTTGTTTTGTTTTATCTCAAAGTAAAATTCTTGTTCTTATAAAATCATGGCTCAATGCCACCAATGGTCAGGTAATGTTTGGAAGTTTGCATTTTCCTGTGAACCACCCGCCTCGGCCTCCCAAAGTACTGGGACTGCAGGTTGAGCCACCGTGCCCGGTCAATGTTCTTCATTATAAATCTTAGCTCCATGTAATTTTATCATTTCAATCAATTGATTAAGAACTTTTTAAATGTCATGCTTTTAAGACACAATTATTAGTCATATAAAATGTTTTCTGAAGTCTTCTATTTTTAGGCAACTTGAAGCAAACCATGATGAACAAATTTCTGTCTTTCGAAAGAGATCTAAAAATATCTAAAATGCTACTGATGTTACTTTACGGAGCGTATCAAACTTACTTGGCCGTGACACTTTCTTTTCCTTTAATCATTCTGAAATATTTATAAAAGAGATGTTAGCAGAGGACACAATTAAATGCTGATGCCAAAATAATACACTATGTATTTCTTTTTTTTTTTTTTTTTTTGAGGCAGAGTCTCGCTCTGTCGCCCAGGCTGGAGTGCAGTGGCGCGATCTTGGCTCACCGCAAGCTCCGCCTCCCGGGTTCACTCCATTCTCCTGCCTCAGCCTCCCCAGTAGCTGGGACTACAGGTGCCCGCCACCACCACGCCCGGCTAGTTTTTTATATTTTTAGTAGAGACGGGGTTTCACCGTGTTAGTCAGGATGGTCTCCATCTTCTGACCTCGTGATCCGCCCGTCTCGGCCTCCCGAAGTGCTGGGATTAGAGGCGTGAGCCACTGCGCCCGGCATACACTATGTATTTCTAAAAAATTAAATCCTTATTTGACTTTTGCTTTTTAGCAGTGGCATCATTAGACCTTAGAAACACGAATATGCTATGACAGCCCTTTTTGCAGTTGCAGGCAAACCCCGGAAACTTTTCTGAGACCACAGACGTAGTTATTGTTCATCCTCAATCTCCTTTTCCCTAGACTTAGCAATGTTCCTGTTCCTATAATTTTCAGTGAGGTGTTATTTTCTAATCTGAAAGAATGTAATGGCTTGTGCTCGATTACTGTTATGATTTTTTAATTTTTTTAGTAACTTCTTCTTTATTTCAAGTATGTGAGAATAGGTGTGCCCTATTCTGTTAGACCTGTAAATAAAACTAGGTGTGTGATATATGTGATTTTTGTTAACTACTCAACAAACATTAAATGTGAAATAAGATGCAATCTTACCGTTTTCTATTCAACATCCAAGTTCAACTCAAGGCGAAGTTCCATTCTATCAAGGACTCTTTCAGCGTGCTTCTTTTTCTCCTTGGCAAATGGCTCACCATTTCATTGCTGTCTCTAGCATCTCCCTTCACACAGAAGATAATCACCTGCAAAGTCTATAATTTCCAGGTTGACTCTTTAGAGCAAAGATGGGGATCATTTAATTGAAACATCTAAGAGCGAATGAACTCAATTGAAAAGGATCTTTAGAAAATTCCATCCACGTTGTTAATTAACCGTTGATCACCCATCAAGTGCCTGGATGCGTATCATTTCAGATAATTTCTACTCTGCAGGAAAGAACCTTAAATTGTTACTTTTGAAAATAGAACAAATGTTTTTGTTCTTATAATTTGGTCAGATATTTCTGTAACACACGAGTACAGAGGAAAGAGCAGGTGGCATTGTTTAGAAAGAGCTGATCAGGGATTAAGTGCTGGAAGGTTACAGCCATAGCTTTTCATGTGCTGTCCAGGCAGATCGCAGAGGATGACTTTATTACAGGAACATCCCGCAGAGGGTCTCTGTTCTCTTTACACATTTGGCAATAAATTAGGCCGGACAGGGTACTTCCGGAGCAATCCCAGTTTATCAGCTTGCTCTGCGATTCTTTTTTTTTTTTTTTTTTGAGACGGAGTCTTGCTCTGCCACCCAGGCTGGAGTGCAGTGGCCGGATCTCAGCTCACTGCAAGCTCCGCCTCCCGAGTTCACGCCATTCTCCTGCCTCAGCCTCCCGAGTAGCTGGGACTACAGGCGCCCGCCACGTCGCCCGGCTAGTTTTTTGTATTTTTAAGTAGAGACAGGGTTTCACCGTATTAGCCAGGATGGTCTCGATCTCCTGACCTCGTGATCCACCCGTCTCGGCCTCCCAAAGTGCTGGGATTACAGGCTTGAGCCACGGCGCCCGGCACTCTGCGATTCTTTATTACCAGCTAAGCTCAGAGCATCTGTGGAAAACATCAGATGTCACCATTTGAAGCCCAGTTGATAAAGTTGATCTGATTTCCCCAACTCCAAAACCTGCCATTCATCATAAATGACATGGTTATTTTTTTCCTTCCATTAAATGTCACCAAATAAAATATCACACTTAAAAGTCATTCATTCTATAAATTTGGAAAATATTTTATTCATAGGAACAGTTGAAAGGGTGCAAAGGCCCTTGATTTTGATTTCACGGCATGCAAGACCTTTTGAATTTTAAATCAGTTCGGAATGGCTCAAAATAGTAGATAAATTGATACTTACCCCAGCCACTAGACTCTGGGGAAAATGAGAAAGGCTACTGATCAACTACAGATTAAGGAGTTTATCAACTCATTACTAAGTTAAGTCTGGCAGGGATGACAATGGTGATGAGAACAAATACTGAAGACATTGGTAAGTATTTTAGGAAATATCTTTTTCCCTGTCATCAGGCACCAGCAAGCTTGTCGATTTACCATCTGTAACTCATGGATGATGCCTAAACTAGAGACGAAAATGAAATGCAAATCCATGTGTTTTGAATTTTGGGGGACACTGATATTATAGATCCTTGGAGATCAAGGACAGAAAAGGTGAATTGAATATTATTTCCAACTGGCAAAAATAAAAAATCGATCCAATTGTGTATGTAGTTATAATTGTCAATGCTTGCCAATTTAAGGGACAATTAATAACTGATTTTTTTGAAAATGATAGGCCTAGCCTATATATTTGGAATGTGAATATACCTTTTGTTCTTTTATATCTTTATTTTTTGGGAGAAGAGAGAGTCTTTACTTTTCTGATCATCTACAAAAAGGCAAAAGTAGGGGATGGAGACAAGATTATAAGTGAAGGAAGGATAATTTGTTCCCTATGGTCAGGGTTTTTATTTGTTGTTTTTTGTTGTTGTTGTTGTTGTTGTTGTTTTTTAATGAGTTGGTATTAAGAGTTGAAGATTATTCCAATGAGTCAAAAGGAAAGACAGCCAGGCATAGTGCCTCTTGCCTATAATCCCAGTATTTTGGGAGGCCGAAGTCAGAGGATTATTTGAGGCCAGGAGTTAGAAACCAACCTGGGCAACATAGCCAGACTCCATTCCTACAAAAAAAAAAAAAAAAAAAAAAAAAAAAAAAAAAAAAAAAGCCAGGCATGGTGGCATGTGCCTGTAATCCCAGCTGCTTGGGAGGCTGAGATGGGAGGATTTCTTGAGCCCAGGAGTTAGAGGCTGCCACTGCAGTGCACTACAGTGCAGCCTGAGTGACAGTGTGAGACCCTGTCTCAAAAAACAAAAACAAAAAAAAGAAAAGAAAAAAGGAAAGACAGAGGCTATGTTAGAAAGCAGCACTTTAGGCACAGAAAGTGGAAAACAAAATTAGCCCTACATTCAGCTCCTAGGGGGCCCGGCCGGGTCAGCCAATGTATGCTGAAATTAACAAAAATCTTGCCCCCTCTCTATATCACTATGCCAATCAATGTGAAGAATGAGCTAAAACAAAGTGAAATATATGGTCATCCCAATAACAATGTGGGCCTTTATTTAAGGGAGTCGTACATACACCTTTGCTTTTCAAGAGAGTATTTCATCAGATTTTCATTTGAATTGGATGGCTGCGCGGAAGTGTATGGGGAGCATGTGAAAATGGCTTTCAAGGCTACTGTTAATGATCAGAGAGAATTTTGATGAGGGAGTACACAGGGATGAAAGTCTTTGATGCTAAGAAAATGTCTGCAGCGTCAGTTCTTAAGCACGGGATAAACCATCCACTGCATCTTTCCAAAACATTACCCTTCTCCTTAAGCATTCCTACCACACCACAGTCCATCTGACCATGGGCCTCAGGTGTCACATCCTATTACCCTGAGAAGAACCAGGATTCCTGATGGGAATTCTATAGAATAAAAGAATGAAAACCATGAATCTACTTCTGTAGCTGCTCTTTTGGAGTTGTGGCCTTTTTAATAGTTGGATTCATTTTATATTTATATCTGTAGCACTGAGACCACTTGGTAAGCATACAGAGATTATTTTTTATCACTGACTTCAGTTGGTTCTCTTTCTAGACTGTGCAGCATTTTTAGAGGAAGCTCTGTAAGATCCTTATCCATTTTATAGCAAACAACCTAGCTGCTTTGACCTCATTCAGTAGTTCGTTCAGCAAGCATGTTTTCAGATTTTCCTACTTGCTTGGTACAGTATCTGCACTGATTGCAAACAATGACCTGGACAAAAGGACTAGGCCATTCTTGCTCGCTATAAAGGAATATCTGAAGCTGGGTAATATATAAAGAAAAGAGGTTTAATTGGCTCGCGGTTCTGCAGGCTGTATAAGAAACGGTGTCTGCAATTGTCCGGAGTCTGGGGAGGCCTCAGGGAGCTTTTACTCACAGTGGAAGGTGAATTTGGAGCAGGGACATCACATGGCAAGAGCAGGAGCAAGAGATGGGGGAGCAGTGCCACACTCTTTCTGTGTGTGTGTGTGTGTGTGTGTGTGTGTGTGTGTGTGATGGAGTCTCGCTCTGTCGCCCAGGTTGGAGTGCAGTGGCGCGATCTCTGCTCACTGCAAGCTCCGCCTCCCGGGTTCACACCATTCTCCTGACTCAGTCTCCCTAGTAGCTGGGACTACAGGCGCATGCTGCCACGCCTAGCTGGTTTTTTTTTTTTTTTTTTTTTTTTTTTGTATTTTTAATAGAGACGGGGTTTCACCGTGTCAGCCAGGATGGTCTCGATATCCTGACCTCGTGATCTGCCCACCTTGGCCTCCCAAAGTGTTGGGATTACAGGCGTGAGTCGCTGTGCCTGGGGCCACACACTTTTAAACAACCAGACAGCACCAAGCTATAAGGAATCCACCCTCGTGACCCAAACAGCTCCTGCCAGGCCCCATCTTTAACACTGGGAATGACATTTCAGCATGAGATTTGAAGGGACAAATATTCAAACTATATCAACAAGGGATCATGGTTTTTAGACAATTTAGTTAAGCAAAGTTTGCTAAGGATAATGGCCTTCAGCTCCATCCATGTTCTGCAAAAGACATGATTTCATTCGTTTTTATGGCTGCATAGAATTCCATGGTGTGTATGTACCACATTTTCTTTATCCAGTATATCACTGATGGGGATTTAGGTTGATTCCATGTCTTTGCTATTGTAAACAGTGCTGCAGTGAACATAATGCATGCACATGCCTTTATAATAGAACAATTTATACTCCTTTGGGTATATACCCAATAATGAGATTGTTAGTTGAATGGTATTTCTGTCTTTAGGTCTTTGAGCAATCACCACACTGTCTTCCACAATGGTTGAACTAATTTAAACTCCCACCAAGAGTGTAAAGTGTTCCTTTCTCTGCACAACCTCGCCAGCATCTGTTATTTTTTGACTTTTTAATAATAGCCATTCTGACTGGTGGGAGATGGTATCTCATTGTGTTCTGATTTGCATTTTCTAATGGTCAGCAATGTTAAGCTTTTTTTAAATATGATTGTTGGCCACATGTATGTCTTCTTTTAAAAGTATCTGTTCATGTGATTTACCTACTCTTTAATGGGGTTGTTTGGTTTTTTTCTTATAAATTTGTTTCAGATGCTGGATATAAGACCTTTGTCAGATGCACAGCTTGCAAAAATTTTCTCTCATTCTGTAGGTTGTCTTTTTATTCTGTTGATAGTTTCTTTTGCTGTGTGGAAGCTGTTTATTTTAATTAGATCCTGATATGATTTGACTGTGCCCCCACCAAATCTCGTCATGAATTGTAGTGCCCATAATCCCCACATGTTGTGGGAGTGACCTGCTGTAAGGTAATTGGATCATGGGGACAGTTACCCTCATGCTGCTGTTTTTGTGAGAGTAAGTGACTTCTCCTCACAAGATCTGATGGTTTTATAAGGGGCTTTTCCTGTCTTGCTTGGCACTTCTCCTTCCTCCTGCTATGTGAAGAAGGACATGTTTGCTTCCCCTTCTGCCATGATTTAAAGTTTCCTGAGACTTCCCAAGGCATGCTGAACTATGAGTCAATTAAATTCTTTCCTTTATAAATTACCCAGTCTTGGGTAGTTCTTCATAGCAGCATGAGAATGGACTAATATAGATCCCATTTGTCAATTTTTGCTTTTGTTGCAATTGCTTTTGACATCTTCATCATGAAATCTTTGCCCATGCCTATGTCCTGAGTGGAATTGCCTAGGTTGTTTTCCAGGGTTTTTATAGTTTTGGGTTTTACATTTAAGTCTTTAAAACATCTTGAGTTAAATTTTGGTATATGGTATAAGGAAGGGGTTCAGCTTTAATCTTGTGCATATGTCTAGCCAGTTCTCCCAGCACCATTTACAGAACGGGGAATTATTTCCACATTGCTTGTTTTTGTCAGATTTTCAAAGATTAGATAGTTGTAGGAATGTGGTGTTATTTCTGGGTTCTCCATTCTGTTCCACTGGTCTATGTGTCTATTTTTGTACCAGTACCATGCCATTTTGTTTACTATAGGCTTGTAGTATAGTTTGAAGGTGGGTAGCATGATGCCTCCAGCTTTGATCCTTTTGTTTAGAGTGCCTTAGCTATTCAGGCTTTTTTTTTTTTATATGAATTTTTAAATACTATTTTTTATTTCTGTGAATAATGTCAATGGTAGTTTCATAGGAACAGCACTGAATCTGAAAATTGCTTGGGGCACTGTGGCCATTTTAGCGACACTGATTCTTTCTGTCCATGAGCATGGAGTGTTTTCCCATTTGTTTGTGTCATCCCTGATTTCTTTGAGCAGTGGTTTGTAGTTCTCTTTGTAGAGCTCTTTCACCACCCTAGTTAGCTGTATTTCTAGGAGTTTTTGTGGCAATTGTGAATGGGAGGTCATTCCTGATTTGGCTCTGAGCTTGACTGTTGTTGGTGTCTGGGAATCATAGTGATTTCTGCACATTGATTTTGCATCCTGAGACTTTGCTGAAGTTGTTCATCAGCTTAAAACCCATTTATGCCTAGTGTTCCATTATTGGAACACTAAGCATGTGGGAATCAGTTGTGGCCTAGTGCTCAAGGTCATCGCCAAGTTCTGATTTTTCACACATGTCTACAATTCAAAACATTGCAACCTCCAGCATAAATGGGTTAAGAAGCTTTTGGGTTGAGACTATGGGACTTTCTAGATATATGATCTTGTCATCTGCAAATAGGGATAGTTCGACTTCTGTTGCTTTTTGGAAGCCCTTTATTTCTTTCTCTTACCTGATTGCCCTGGTCAGGACTTCCAAAACTATGTTGAATAGGAGTGATGAGAAAGGACATCCTTGTCTTGTGCCAGTTTTAAAGTTTAATGCTTCCAGTTTTTGCCCATTTAGCAAGACATTGGCTGTGGGTTTGTTATATATGGCTTTTACTATTTTGGGGTATGTTTCTCCAATATTTTGTTTATTGAGAGTCTTTGACATGAATCGATAATAAATTTTATTGAAGGTCTTTTCTGCATCTATTGAGGTAATCATGTGGTTTTTGTTTTTAGTTCTGTTTATGTGATGAATCGCACTTACTGATTTTTGTATGTTGACTCAACCTTGCATCCCAGGGATAAAGTCTGCTTGATCATGGTGGATAAGCTTTTTAATGTGCCGCTGGATTCAGTTTGCTAGTATTTTGCTGAGGATTTTTGCATCTATTTTCATCAAGGGTCTTGGCCTGAAGTTTTCTTTTTTTGTTGTATCTCTGCCAGGTTTTGGTATCAGGATGATGCTGACCTCATAGAATGAGTTAGGGAAGAGTCCCTCTTCACCAATGTTTTGGAATATTTTAGTAAGAATGGTGCCAGCTCTTCTTCGTGTATCTGGTAGAATTCAGCTATGAATTTGTCTGGTCCTGGGCTTTATTTTTTTTGTTGGTAGGCTATTTATAACTGTCTCAATTTTAAACAGGTAGTTTTGATGAATCCATTGCACAACTAGGTGCCTAGTAGACAGTTTAGAATGTAGACTCAGGAAAATGACATTGTCTCCAGTTTTGCATGCAGTTTTAGAGTCTTCAGAGGTATTGAGAGAGACATAAAGTGAAAGAAAGACGGGGAGTGAATGCAGGATGAAGGTGCCTATGAAGAAATAAGATAAGCATATCGTGGAAATTTAAGAGGAGCACAAAGTCATAAAAGATGAAAACCGAAAAATTCTCATTGGATTTATTTTTCATGAAAGAAGGGATTTCCTCACTTTGGCCAGGCAAATTTTGATGTCATGCTGAGCACACATGTCAGATACCAAGGGTTTGAGGAATGAAGGGAAGGTGCAGATGGAGATGGTAGATAAGGGTTCCTCTTTCACGAGGCTCTATACTAAAGGTGAGGAGGCATGGTGAGAAGTTCTTGGAGCACACATCTATTTTCCCTGCCACTCTCCTCTTTTCTCTATATTGACATTCCCCACTGGGAATCCTTTTCAAAACTCAGGGTGCCTCAAAACTTCTGTTTTTTTTTTTTTTTCCTGACCCTTTTCTAATGTTGAGTGCAAGAACTTAGTCCGTGGTTCCTTCTCCTCTGTCTGTCTCAACTAAACCATTGCAAAACCACTTATCCCTACCTGTAATCTCAATGTCAAATCCAACAACTGACCAGTTCATTGACAGCTCTTGCATATTTCGTGTTAATTCAATACAAATTTGATACAATTAATTAACTGATAAGTGCCTATGGGTGTAGAGTAATTTAAAGCTAGTAAAATACTCTCACAAATATTATTACATATTTTTGACTAGTCCAATTGGTGTCAATGATGAAGATATTTACTAATAACCTACATTTTGCTATTGTCTGCCTTTCGTTTGCTTTGTCTCTGAGGCTATGTGACCCCTTATCTTATAGATAATGTAACAGGTGTTAATATAATAATCAAATTATCTGTCAATAGGATTTTGAATGATTAAAAAGGAATTGGATTGTAAGATTTTCTCCAAAATATGCATCATGTTCATTATAACATACTTTACATTTTACTTAATTATTTTTCAAGCCCAATTTATTATTGAAAATATTTGTGGAGTTTTTGACATTGTTTTGCAGCAGAAGCCTGTTAGTATATTTACAGGAAGTTTAAAATAAAATCAAAATAACCATCTAAAAGAACTTTGCACATTCTGTTTCAGAAACTATAAAAGAGATAAAACTAATGCATTTAGATTTATTAGGCACAATAAAATCATATTAGAAATAGAGTTCATTTATAATTTTATGTACAAAATAGCAAAACAACAAAATTCTGTTTCCTAACATTAATTGAACATCTATTATGCCCCTAAAACATAGTGCCAGGAAATGAATGATATAAATTATAAGTTCCTTTATTGATTCACAGTCATTATCTGCAACTGAAGACACTCCGTATCCCTACAAAACACATTTAATTACTTTCTGACTGCTTCAAAGTGTAAGGTCTTAAAATAATTACACTTATATTCTGATCTGTTCTACCGTGAGATATACGTTGAATAGTGCAGGTCTTTAATGCTTTTATTTTAAAGATTCACTACCATGGTTCACTTTGGTATATCAGGAAGCTGAAGCTTATCAACATCTTTACTTGTGGGGTGTGACCTGTACTTCTTACCATGGAAGCATAATGAGAAACTAAGGGAAATGCTGGGCACAGTGATTCGTGCCTGTAATCCCAGCACTTTGGGTTGCCAAGGTGGACAGATAACTTTGAGACCAGCCTAGCCAACATGGCGAAACTCCATCACTACTAAAAAAAATACAAAAATGAGCTGGGCATGGTGGCACATGCCTGTAATCCCAGCTACTCACGAGGTTTAGGCAGGAAAATTGCTTCAACCCTGGAGGCAGAGGTTGCAAGGAGCTGAGATCACAGCACTACACTACAAAAGTGAGACTCCATCTAAAAAAAAGAAAAAGAAAGAAAGAAAAGGAAATGAAGGGAAATATCCAAGTGCAACCTTTCTCAAGATACCTTCAACCAAGAGAAAGGTAACTGAGCAACATCACACACCACCCATGGCAACTTAAGCATTTGTCCTCACAGGTGGCATGTCTTGAGGGACTCCAAACATATCTCAGCCTTTCAGTGCAATTACTTAAAGTTTTAAATTCATCTTAGATTCCCTGCATTATGCGACATCAATAATAGTGTGTATTCTGAAAGCAACAGAGTGCATACATGTATGCATTAGATGTTCATAACCATGGGTAAGACCATTCTATCAAAAGACTGAGCATACATTTTACTGAGCATTTATTTATATAACTGAACCATCAGCAACTTGAAAGTATAAGCTGTGTGAAGAGTCCTTAAGTCTCGACCTCAGCTGAGCTATCAGATATTGGAGTCATCAATTAAGACCCCAAGACAAAAGGAAAGCAACCATCTGTTCCTTAATCACTGACTGCTTTGGTACAAGCAAGAGGTAAACTGGAGAAAGTGCAAATTCGTCCATTCCGTTCTTTTTCATGGAATAGTGCCAGTCAAAGATCAAGTGGACAGACAGAGATGTGAGGGTTATATGGGTGTGGTCTCACTGCTAAGGGAGCCGCAAATAAAGGGCTTCTGTGGTTTTATGGACCTGGGGGTGGGCAGAGAGAGACAGGAGGGTAGTGGATAGGAGTGGAAAAGTCCTGCAGGCTGAGTCAAAGTGGAGAAAGTGTCTTCAGTGTTCCCATCTGTATCAGTCCATTCCCACATTGCTACAAAGATACTACCAGAGACCAGGTTATTCATAAAGAAAAAAGGTTTAATTAACTCACAGTTCCACATGGCTGGGGAGACATCAGGAAACTTACAATCATGATGGAAGGCAAAGCGGAAGCAAGACACATTTTTCCACGGTGGCAGGAGAGAGCGAGAGTGCAGGGGAAACACCACTTACAAAACATATATCTCTTGAGTACTCACTCACTATCACGAGAACAACATGGGGGAACCTGCCCCCATTATCCAATCACCTCCCAGCAGGTCTCTCTCTCAACACGTGCATATTACAAATCAAGATGAGATTTGGATGGGGACACAGAACCAAACTATATCACCACCCTCTCTCATTGCAGAGGTCTTGGTAGAGGCATCCAGGGAAGACCGCCACCAAGCATCTCCAATGAATAGGCTTCCACATGGAGTCACCTGGGCCAGGAATGTAGACATGCATCAAAACATGGTCATATGGGGTCCCGAGGCCCTGCCTGCAGTGCTTCAGAGACTGTACTGGCTGGGCGCCATGCCTGGTTTGTGGAGAGCAGCTTCTCCAATGAAATCCAGCAGGCAAAGCTTTTTGTAATTGCCTTTGGTCGGACCTGAAAAATCACACATTGTTTTTCAGCCAGGAGCTGGACTCTTCACTTCAGAATTTGACAGACCATAAAAGAAATGTGGTTCCAGGCCAGGTACAGTGAATGATGCCTGCAATCTCAGCACTTTGGAAGGCCAAGGCGAAAGGATCACTTGAGACCAGGAGTTCGAGATCAGCCTAGGCAACAAAAGCAGAGCTCCACTTCTACAAAAAGAAAAAGAACTATCCAGGTTTGGTGGTGGCGCATGCCTGTAGTCACAGCTACTTGGGAGGCTGAGGTGGGAGGATAGTTTGAGCCCAGGAGTTTGAGCCTGCAGTGAGGACGATCATGACACTGAACTTTAGCCTGGGCAAAAGAACAAGATTGTGTCTCTTAAACAATAATAAAAATAAAATAAAATGAATTTAAAGTAAATAAGAAAGTGGTTGCCATATTACAAGAGAGATGGCATAAGTTGTGAGACTGAAGATGGTCCCATGTCCAGAAGCAACCCAGTAGTATTGAAGAATAAACCACAAATAAGAATGCGTAAGCACTGCATTATGTATGCCCTTAACTTATGTGAATTCAACTGTCCTTTCCTGTCAACAGAGAATGAAAAAGGGAGAAATATAAATAAATGGTTGAACAGAGCTCCAACAAGACATCCCAGCAAAAATTTGTCAGATGTCTCCTCTACTCATCTCAGTTCCCAGAATGTCTTGCATAAGGGGCAAATCTTACCAAGTAGGAATAGGATTGTAATGTTCAAAGTTATACGTTTTTCATACAAGTTGACAATATGGGAGGAGAAATCTGTTTCCATTGAACTGAAGAAAATATAGAATATTTGTCTTCAACATGGGGATTCCTGGAGGATTGTCCAAGATAGGAAAAATCCCGATAGCATTTTCAGCTGTTTCCGTTGGTTTTCATTTTAGCCACTGACTTGAGAAAGTCACAATACCACATACACTAACTGCTTTTGAAAAATCAAGCTATACTTCTGCACAGCAGAAGAAACTATCACCAGCTTAAACAGACAACCCACAGAATGGTACAAAATATTTGTAAACTGGGCATCTGACAAAGGTCTAATGTCCAGAATCTATAAGGAACTTAAGAAATTAACAAGTACAAAACAAAGAAAACCCATTAAAAGAATGGGCAAAGGACATGAAAAGGCACTTCTCAAGACATACACACCACCAACAGGTACATGAAAAAAATGCTCAACAGTACCAATCATTAGAGAAGCGCAAATCAAAACCACAATGAGATACCATCTCACACTGATTCGAATGGATATTATTTTAAAAAAGGAACAGATGTTGGCAAGGTTGTGGAGAAAAGGGAATGCTTAGACACTGCTGGTTGGAATGTAAATGAGTTCAGTACTGTGGAAAACAGTGTAGAAATTTCACAAAGAACTTAAAACAGAATTATCAGTCGACCCAACAATCTCATTAATGGGTATACATCCAAAGAAATAGAAATCATTCCACCACTAAGACACATGCATGTGTTATGTACATCAAAACACTGTTTACAATAGCAAAGACATGAAATCCACCTAGAGGCCCATCAGTGGCAGAGTGAATAAAGAAAATGTGGTACATATACACCATGGAATACTATGCAGCCATAAAAAAGAACAAAATCAAGCCCTTTGCAGTGACATGGATGCAGCTGGAGGCCATTATCCTAAGCAAATTAACACAGGAACAGAAAAGCATATACTGCATGTTCTCATTTATAAGTGAAACTTATAAGTAGGAGCTAAACATTGAGTATACATGGTCATAAGCATGAGAACAATAGATGCCAAGGACCTACTCAAGGGTGGAGCAAGGGAGGAGGATAAGCACCGAAAAACTACCTGTCTGGTATTATGCTCACTACCTGGGTGATGAAATAATCTGTACACCCAACCCCTGTGACAGCCAATTTACCCATATATCAATCCTGCACATACACCCCTGAACCGAAAATGGAAGTTGGAAAGAAGAAAAAAACTCTGACAAGTATAACTGAACATCATATAAGAAACATGTGTGGAAATGGTGGACTGTGCAATAAGTTTCGAGTGTGTTCACATGGTTTTTCTCACATTCACATGTGAGATCTTTGAGTTTTGATCTCTGGTCAAAACTTTTATATCAAGTTATCTCCAAATTGAAAATTAATAAAACATGCTTTCATTCTGTAATCAACATTTAGTCCTAGAAAAGCATATTCTTCTCTGGCAAGTCCTAGAAAAGCATATTCTTCTCTGGCAAGATTTAAGATTTCTCAGTCTTGCGTTTGGAAAGAGAGATATTGTGAATTGTATTCAGCATGGAATATATGGATACATTGTTATGTACATTACTATCCTATTTAAACCTGTGAGGTATGTTGAAATAGTTTCTTATTCTGGTTGACAAGAATGTGGGTGTGAATATATATATATATATATATATATATGCGCTCTATGAGCTACATATATATATATAATATATATATATATCAGGCATATATATGTACCTCATGCGTATCTATACACAATAGCAACTTGTAAATGTATATAGATACATTTAGATGCCCATAAATAGCAGACTGGATAAAGAAAATGTGATATATATACACACCATGGAATACTATGCAGCTATACAAAAGAACACAATCAAGTGCTTTGCAGTAACATGGATGCAGTTGGAGGCCATGATCATAAGGAATTAATGCAGGAACAGAAAACAGAAAACATGACATGTTCTCACTTATAAGTAAGAGCTAAACATCGAGTATACATGGTCATAAACGTGGGAACTGTAGGCACCGGGGCCTACTTGAGGGTGGAGGGAGGGCAAACATATATATATGTATATGAGCTATATATATACACACACACACATGTACACACACACAGACATCGTTCATAGGGCATATAGTATGTATAATAAATTACCATTTTAAAAATTGCTTCTTCATGATGGGAGTTCTTTTTTCAAAATTAACATTTAATTTTCATACGAATCATTTAAGCAGCCTGAGACTCCTTTTTTGAATTGGGTGCAGCTAACCGCCATTTCCCCTCCATGAACTTGTTTCTCAATTTACAGCTCAGCAAACGTCTGAGTTGCTTATTCAGGTTTATGGCCACTGTCTCTAGTCTAAATTTATACTAACTCTCCTGGAAAGACTGACAAGCCAGGGAATCCAATGAGACTCACATAGAGAGACCTTGATAGACGTCCAGTGGTATCTTGTGCCAAATTGATTGCCTACCAGGAGTCTCAGTGCATTTTCAACTTTTTTCTGGATTCTGCATTTGATGTTTACAATAGGCCTCAATTTCGTAGAGTTGTTTTCCATTTTTAACTACATGAATTTTGAAGATACTTATGGGGACTATGAGGGTAGCATACTGGTCATCTTTGCTACACAAACAGAAAAACATAGAGCTGGGCAAAAACATTTAAAATAGCCATTAAGTAAGTGTTCATTGCATTTGATATCAAGCAAATTTTTCCATGAAGGAAAAAAATTTAATAGATTTAAGATTAAGCTATTTCCCTCCAATATTTTTAAATGTGTAGTTCACAATGTTTAATATCTCGTAAGATCAAATATAAGATCTGCTAAAGTTTTGGGATACTTTCTCAGAATTTTTCTTTTGTCCTACACTGTTTATAATTTACCATATTTATATGATGCTAGAAATAAAAATTCAAAAAATGTTCAATTTGGAATAATAAGTTGTATTATTTTTCATAACTATAAAGTTCTTCAGGCCAGGCTGGGTGTGGTGGCTCACGCCTGTCATCCCAGCATTTTGGGAGGCTGAGGCAGGCAGATCACTTGAAATCAGGAGTTCAAGACCAGCCTGAGAAACATGGTGAAACCCCGTCTCTACAAAAAATATAAAAATTAGCCCAGCATGGTGGCGCGTGCCTGTGGTCCTAGCTACTTGGGGGGCGGAGGCAAGAGAATTGTTGAACCCAGAAGGCGGAGGTTGCAGTGAGCAGAGATTGCATCTCAAAAGACAAACAAACAAACAAAAATAAAGTTCTTCAAAAGAAACAAAATGGGAAAACAGAACATACAATATTTAGAAAACAATTATATTGTGTGGGTAATCATTAATGACTTCTTAAAAACTACCAACAATTTATGCTTTGGGGTATATTTGCAACCAAATACAATAAACTGTCAAAACATATTTTATAAAATTTCATTCGTGCATTACCTGTGAAATCTTAACTGTGTAAAATTTAATTTAATGTGTTTCTTGTCCCATGAATTTCCTGTCTCCATGTTCACAGAATCTCTAGAGAGATCTGGCAACATTGCTCCTAAGGTTATATTCCTCTGCAAACTAGTGTGCATTTTATTAAATGCACACACATTATATGATTTATGAAACATAAATAGTATTGTTCTATATAACATGTCATTTAAAAAAAATTATGAATATGTCCTAGAAAATAGGTTTTTAACAAGAATTGATAGTCGCCTTATGTAATATAAGCATTAGGTATGGTCTATTCAATAGTTTCTTTAAAAATAAAAGTTTGATTCTTTCCATTTATTTATTTATTGACTCAGGGAGATAATTTTAAGTTATTTTACGTTGTTTAAATTCTTTGTAAACACATATGATTTTAAACTTTGGAATAATTTCAAATAATGTTACATAATTATTTTACTATTTCATACACCCATGAAAGTATCCTGAGGTATTAAACAACTGAATATGAATTATTTTTATAATTTGGCAATGTATACATTCATGTTCGTAAAAATTTGTCTGATGAAAATATTATACATATAAATTGCATCTTTATATTATTTTAATTCACTAATTGCCTACACTAACCTCCTTTTAAAACACCTTAAAATGTATTTGATTTTATGTTCAAGAACATGTTTATTATGAGATAAAACAATGAATGGATTATATAAATAGACACATAAGTAGAGAATGAAGAGGAAAAAGAAAATATAATTATCGGCCGGGCGCGGTGGCTCAAGCCTGTAATCCCAGCACTTTGGGAGGCCGAGACGGGCGAATCACGAGGTCAGGAGATCGAAACCATCCTGGCTAACACGGTGAAATCCCGTCTCTACTAAAAATACAAAAAATTAGCCGGGCGAAGTGGCGGGCGCCTGTAGTCCCAGCTACTCGGGAGGCTGAGGCAGGAGAATGGCGTGAACCCGGGAGGCGGAGCTTGCAGTGAGCTGAGATCCGGCCACTGCACTCCAGTCTGGGGACAGAGCGAGACTCTGTCTCAAAAAAAAAAAAAAAAAAAAAAAAAAAAAGAAAATATAATTATCAACTTCTACTTGAAAATATGCTCTCGGAAGTATTTGGACGCATTTTGTAAATGGCAAAAACATCTTCTAAAAATGTAAGTTGCATAGTGTATCCACAAGCTTTCTCTGATAAGTAGATAACTGAAGCACTAATTAAAATACCTGGAACACTAATTAAAATAACTCCCTAGGAATATAACTCTGCTTTACCATGCTCATTCCACTAAGATATTGATTAAAAGTGAATGCGTAGGAAGGTCATGTTTCTAGATCTTTCATGTTGCTAAGGATACTTAATATTTTTAGAGGTACTTGGCTTCTGAATTTTAATGAGATGGCATGCCGAGGTGACTGGGCAGCTGTTACCATGATTTTCTTTCTTTTTGAATAAGGTTTTGCATAGTCTTATGAATATAATTAAATGTTATATTGTGGATATTAAAGCATGTCCTGACAAAATGCAAAAAAAAAAAAAGTGCATTATGATCTTAATTGGGTCACTATATAGCTTAGGAGAGTGTAGGATGTAGAAGACAAGGTGGAAATGATATTAAAATTATGTGCTCTTTAACAGGCCTACTATGATAAGGGCCTACCATGATAGCTAAGCACACTCACAATTTTATCTGTTTTAACTGTTCTTATTCCCTACTTTTCTGAATCTTACAAGTATGAAGTATATGCTGGAGATTTTGTTCAGTGATGCTGATAACGTTCCATTCTATAGCCAAGCTAATTAAAAGCTGACTGTTTTACTTTTAACCAATTTTTTTCCCTCCTATCTAGCGACTATATAATTGTTATTTTTTTACACAGAGTTGTGTTTACATCTTTGGGTAACATTTCAAAAGGTCTTAAGTTGATTTTTTTATGCATTTTAATTTGTGTGGTTATCTTTAAACACATGTTTATTTAATTTTTTTTTTTAAAAAGCAAGATAAGCTTTTGAAGACATTTTCCATTGGGTAATTGAAATATTTTAATAATGATTGATTGGAAAAGTCTTGCACGTGTGTAAGTCTATTTACTGAACAAGAAATTTATCCTTCGAGGCTAAAATACTTTGGGGTAAACTTGGTTCTCAGAAATTTGGTAAAAATAGTTAAAAATAACTTAAATGGGTAAATTTAAAAATTAAGATGCTCAGTTATTGGATATATTACTATAAATTGGTAGATGTTGAGAACAGTTTAATCCAGTTTATGATAACCATTAATTACAAGGTAAATAGAAATTAAGTGATTATCTGACAGTGTAAATTAATCAATGTATGGCATAAAAAAAGGGAAGATATAGCAGACATTGAACTATTATATAGTTCAAGCAAGAGACAAGGAATATTTCTAGGTTTCAGAATTGTTCGAGGTAGAGACATGGGATATTGTTCCTAGGCTTGATAATTGTTCATCAGATAACAAATTGAAATATCAGTGAATCTCAGAATTCACTGATATTTCTGAGAAAGAGAGAGAGAAGAGAGAAGACAGAGAGAGAGGAGAGAGACAGAGAGAAAGAAGAGAGGAGAGAGAGAAAAGAGAGAAAGAGAAAGAAAAGAGAGAGAGGAGAGAGAGAGAGAGAGAGAGAGAGAGAGAGAGAGAGAGAGAGAGAGACCCTCATCCATGAAGTGATTTCAGCTCAACCAACCATCCCATAAATAATTGCAGATACTCAAGAGCATTGTTGACAAACCAGTCTACAGCTTTTCCTTTAACAGCTACTGGGAAGGAATTCTAACAGCTTCCAGAGTAGCCTCTCCCTCAACGAGCAGTCTTACTGCTCTATGCAGCAACTGGCCTCCTCTAACACCCCCTTGAAGGAGCAGCAGTTCCTGGGGAAGTGATCATATTATTTTACCTCCTTTGGACATTTCGCATAAAAAATGATTTAGATTCCTTGTCTTAGCCCATTCAATGTTCCCCTGAATATTTTAGTCTATCCAGCCCTGAAGGGGTAAAATATTCAGGGGAACGTTGAATGGGCTTAACCCCATAATGAAGGGGTTAGAGACTAAAATATCTAACCCCTTAAAGAAAGGGGTAGATAGACTAAACTATTCGTAATATTTAAGTAATATTTAAATATTTCAAAATATTTAAATAGAACTCTGAGCTAAAGGGAATAATCCAGGAAAGGAAAGGAAAGTCAGTTTATAGCCACTGTTAGATATTTTTTGTAAGGATGTATTGGTATGCCTGACACACTAATCCCTCACACTGAGAATATGTAGCCCACCAAGCATTTTTGCACTACACCACAAAACTAATTATAAATTATGTTCCTTCTGTAGCTGTGCTAATGATTTTTGTGCCTAAACGCAGATTCCCAATATACACCTTCTATCTATCTAGATTTCCTTGTGTATGTCAATTAATATAATGCCTAGTCCATTCCTATCTCATCTCATCTTCAGCTTTCATTGTAAGAGCTACACACCTTTATCTAGGTCGTTGGTAGAGGTGTTTAGCAAGGCATAGTTAAAGGAAAGGTCTCACTTGTCAAGCTGGTTCCCGAAACATTATCCTCTTTGACACAGGCTCGTTAATTGCATCATTATATCTATACTGAAGTTCAACCCACTACAGTTCTGCATCTCTCTATCTTCAGCTATTGTGACACTTCACTATACTGGTTCTCTGTATACGAAGATACCACTGCTTCTATATTTTGACTGTTATTGGGGATTTCACTTCTTTCAGTGACCAATTAAGTGTTAGCATCCCCCGAGGTTCTATTGTCATCCACTGGCTGCTCCATCCACCATTGCTAGATGAGTTCTTCTAGTTTTATGGATTGTTGAATGCCATATTTAGATATCCAGCTTTCTATTGTGTATCTCTACCTGATATCCCATAGATAAATCCAAAATGCAGTTTGCTCAGAGATGCCCCTCTTCCATTTTATTTTTATTTTTATTTTTTTGCCATTTTCATCCATGGCCATCCACAGTCAACAAGTCTAAAAGTGGAGTGTTTCCTATCTCCTTCATCCCCATAACTAAACATCATTCCATGCTATTTTATCTCAAAATGTTTCCAAGACCCCTTTCAGCTAACAAAATGTATCCATCATCTATTTCCAGGATTGAATTGCATTTATCAATTCTCACTCCAACCAATTCCTCTGAAATGGGTTACAATCTTTCTTCTGAGCCTCTATCATTTTTGCAAAGCATTATAATTAAATTACTAAATTTGTGAAGATGATTCATCTTCTTTTTTTTTTGAATCACAGTAGAAACACAATGGAGAAAGAACCTAGCATATAGCAAATAATCGATCAGTTTTTTAAAAATAAAGGAATGATTGGATTCTGGATCGGGGAAAATGCCATGTACCATTGTTGAAATGTAGAACAACCCACAACATTATGAATTCATATTTAATCTTCAGGATGTGAGCACAATAAACTTCTAAATGTTGTCACTGGTTTCTGACATTGGTGGTCTATTTTATTTTTGCTCATTTACACTCATGATAGAAATATTGGTCAACAGGCATATCCTCGGTTCACAATTCACCAACGAACAGCCCACGGACACTGTTCACAGTTTCCTGTGAACAGAACTCCTGATACTTCAACGGAAGACTTCAAGTTGTATATGTTCCTTCTCAACCACAAATAGGTGTGAATTTCTCTGATTACATTTTCGGAGATAGAGAGCTTCTGGTTAGAATGTGTACTGACACATTTTGGGTTTCTAATTCTCATGTTTAGCTATCTGCAAGGTGATATAAGGTGGAAATTGTTTTTTTGTAGATTTTTCAACACAATTTTTAATGGTATATGAGAAAGCCAGCATGCAAATACTGAAAGACACATTCTAATGCTGCTGGGCTTTTGAAATTTTATTTATATTTTTAAGGAAATTGTATATATTGGGATGAGAAAATTAGATGTTAACCTTCAGATACTGAAAAACATGATTTTTTATATTCTGAATTTAGAAATGCAATTGGAAATTATCAAAGTTTTACATTCAGTTAAATTTAACTTGGACAAGAACTGTATAAAATACATAAAGGCTTAAGGGTCTTTCATTTGAATATGTGAATATATATTCTGTAATCATTAAATGGCATAAATGATGTGAATCTATAGTCTATATTTTACACTCCTTAACTTATGTACAATACAAAATATTTACAGAAGGATATTATAAAAATTAGACATTCAAATTAATTCTTTGGTATCTTTTTTTGAAACAACTTCCTATATATTTTCTTTTTGAGACAGCATCTTCACTCTGTCGCCCAGGCTGGAATGCAGTGGTGCGATCTCGGCTCACTGCAAGCTCCGCCTCCCGGGTTCACGCCATTCTCCTGCCTCAGCCTCCTGAGTAGCTGGGACTACAGGCGCCCGCCACCACGCTTGGCTCATTTTTTTGTAATTTTTAGTAGAGATGGGTTTTCACCATGTTAGCCAGGATGGTCTTGATCTCCTGACCTCGTGATCCGCCTGCCTTGGCCTTCCAAAGTGCTGGGATTACAGGCGTGAGTCACCACGCTCAGCCTTCAACTTCCTATATCTTGTGTCAAAAAAAAGAAATATTTTGATTATGGAGGGCCTGAAGTTGCCTAGCATTTAGAGCATGTCAAATTGACCATTGTATAAGTGCTATTAATATGAAACTATTTAGACAATCTGGGTTATAAAGTAGCTAAATCTTCAGATGAAGATTCACAGCAGGTAGAACTGCTGCCACCCTTATGAATTATAATTCTTGAATCCCACAGTCATTATTATAATTAAGTCCTAGTAATCAATGTTGACTGACTATCTTAGCCCATACGGTAAGGTACAATTTTATTAGACTATTGCAACCATCACCAAAATGTGAGAAAAATTAAACGTCCCAAGAGAAACTTTTCCACTCTTCCTAATTATGTGTAATACTTCATAACCTGTAATTCTTCCTGTGGTAACATGTCATTTTTTGGGGGGGATCTAGGGAAAACAATTCATTACAGTGTTGGGAGGTCCTCTTTCATAAGGGCAATAACTTTTAGTTATTTTGTGTGTTTGTATATAACCTTGTGACAATGCATTTTGAACATGTTTTGTTGAACAAGTGTTACGTAATGAAAGCAGTGTTCATTGTGCATCCAGACAGAAGATTAAATTTAGTTTCATTGAAAGCAAATAGGATGTCCATGCAGCCAGCCAAGTCTACCATGTTCTTCTGGTCACGTTATTCTCCTGTCTTCATGGAGATGAGTCCTTCACACTTTTCACCTTGATACTCGCATTACTAAATCCCCCCTCCTTCTCAGGTGACAACTTCAGGAAAGTCAGAAACAGTCGAGAAAACTTCCACCTGCTCCTACCAGCAAATCTATAATCTACCTTGCATTGGTTCCCTATTGCTATTGTAACACATGAGTACAAATGGAATCGCTTAGAACAAAAAATGTCATGTTACAGTACTGGAGGTCCAAAGTCCAAAATCAGTCTCATTGGGCTAAGATCAAGATGTCAGCAGTGCTACCTTCCCTTTGGAGGCTCCAATGGGGAATCCGTTTTTTTTTTTTCCTTTTTCTATCTCCCAGAAGGTGCTGTACTCCTAGGCTCATGGCCCTTTCCTCCATATTCAAAGCCAGCAGCATTGGGCTGAATCTTTCTCACATGGCCTTGTCCATGATTCTCTTTACTGATACCTTCTTCCACTTTTAATGTCCCTTGCAATCACATTGGATGCAAGCAGACGGTCCACAATAATCTCCCTGACTTAAAATCAACTGATTAGAAAGAAACCTTGATTTCACCTACAATCCTAATTCCCCTTTGTCATATGACATAACCTATCTATAGTTTCACAGGATTGAGATGTTCTTAGCTTTGAGGGGAGGCATTTTTCTGCCTGGCAGTTACCCACATCTTGGTCCACAGAGGAAGCCTCCCTTCTCACCTGTGGCGATTCTGAATTGTATCTGTTGACTGGCACCCTACCGGCCAGTGGGAGTATTCATTTCTGCCTTCCAAAGTCTATACAAACCAAGATTGGAGAAGGCAAATCATTATCTGGCTAATAATGTTCTAAATGTTCAACTCCTGCCAAAAAATATGAATTTGGAATTCTCAATTCTGAAATATTTTTAGGTTAGATTCCTCTAAGACATATACCATACTTTTCCTGACTGACCTGAAAGCAAGGGTGGGGCTTTTGAGTTGTCAAACTACTAATCTCCTAATTTGCTGTGAAACTAATGTATAAATTGATAAACTTTGCTGTTCATCAACCTGGAAAGCAATCTTGCATCCAATCTAGCCAAAGTAGATAATATCTCTAAACTTTTTTTTTTTGACACATCTAACTAAAAATTGAAATTATTATGCCAACATGGAAAACAAAATTTTAATTTAGACATAGGCCAATAGCATTAACTTCATCCAAAAATCATAATTGTTTGCCAGTAAAATGAATGCTCACAGGATAGCAATTTTGAATGAACTTCTAAGGGCTCAAAACATTAATATTAAAGTCAAATCTTATACCTACAATTTCAATACTTTTCAATTCTCAAAATGTACATTGCATTTAAACATTACCTTTAGAACCTAGAGAAGACATGGCATGTATTACTAAACCAATTGTAACTCTTTGACTGAGTTAACAGTATTCTTAGATTACCAGGAGAATAATACAATAACATGCAAAATCCAACATCAGCATTGCAAAGTCCCAGATCAAAACATGCAATGTCAACCTTGCAAAATACAACTGTGAGTTTGCAGATAAGCAAGCCAAGGTTTGCACAGTGGATACCTTATGAGAATGCTACATTATACAGATCTAATTAAAAAGGAGCACAATATGACATTCATAAAATAACTTAACGAAGTTCATATTTTTGGTCATTTACAAAGAAATTTAATTTATATTGCTTATAACATTATTTTTCACATTTTTATTTAGATCTAGATATTGTGTCTATGTTTAATATTTGCAACCTCCATTAAGTTATAATTGTTTTGTTTTATTTTGTTTTTACTTAACATTCACCAACAAAGCAGACCTTGGTGTTTATAAATAATTAAAAACTTGATCATGAAACCCACTATCAAATGCTTGTTAATAAGAGACAATAGCAAGCTTTTAGATCCTGAGCTAAATAATTTATTTTTTTTTAAGTAAAAAAGACTGTATAAGTCAATAAACTCAAATATTTTAATGATACCAGAACCAATGAGAAAAACAAATTACTAAACTGAAACAGGGCATGGTATTTGGATAATCTGATGAAAAAAAGTGTTTTGCTCTATGACGTACTATATTCTTCAAGTTGTCTAAGCAATAAATGCTTAAAATCTTCCCCATAGCCTTCCTAGAAAGGTTATCCTACCTATTTAAATTCCCTAAAAGAATTGTAAATCTTCTTTTATATGGGTAACCTTGGGAAATGAGGTATGGGGAGATTAAGAAAAACACCCATATGCAGAGGCATATAGCCTGTGATTTGAATATTATTAGAATAAATTGAGAAGATAGGTAATGCTGTGTGCGGTGTGATTAGTGCATGCCCTTCAGTATATAAACGTTTTAAAAGCAATGCATGAATTGATGTTAAAAGGGCATCTGGAGAAATCATCTACAGCAATAGAAAAAAAATCAAGGTACGAACCTGAGATACACAGAGTAAGAAAGTGAATCTTGTGGGAAATTTAAGGGTAGGAAATGCTTTCTCAGACTTTCCATAGCCCAAGTTAATCGACAAAACTTTCTCTGAAGCAACCCCAGATGAGGAAAATGCTATGGTGTGCTTGCAGAAGAATTTCCCTGAAATTCTTACATTTGGGAATAATATATGCTCGTGGTTGAGAGTGTGAGTTCCGTGTTTGAATAATACTTCTATGCATTAGTAAATTGATAGTCAAATTATAAATTATGTTGTGTCTCAATTACTTTGGGAGTCTTGATCTCTTTATCTGTAAAATGAAAATAATAATTAGTACCTTATAGTGTAGACTCATTACCTAAAGGAGAACATGTAAGAAAATTCCTAGAGTTTTACCTGTGCAGAAGACTGTATCTCTTGTGAATTTAAGAATGACACATATAGCTCTCCCTTCTCCTTCCTTTCTCTGTTCTGGATAGGATCGGATGGAAATGTGTTAACATAGCATGTTCAGGTTCTGCCTTGTTCTTTATCTGTTATTATTTTACTAGGTTTATTCAGGGATTGCTGCTATATAAAATCTTTCACCACACTCGTACAGCTGGCATGTAGCAGCATGGAATAAGTGCTTTGTAAAACAAAACCGCATCATCTATGGTTGCAACTGGCTCAGGAGGAAGAGTTTCCTGTCATTGGAAGAACTGAACGACAGGCTCATCAGAATATTCATCCCCACAAACATGTATGCGGCAT
The DNA here is from genome assembly GCF_007565055.1 of Rhinopithecus roxellana. NCBI lineage: Eukaryota > Metazoa > Chordata > Mammalia > Primates > Cercopithecidae > Rhinopithecus > Rhinopithecus roxellana. The sequence goes on from NC_044555.1 coordinate 71,084,505, forward strand.
ACAATGTATGTGAGGCAAAACTGGATACAGAAATGAGCCTCTGCCAGGTGCGGTGTCTCATCCCTGTAACCCCAGCACTTTGGGAGGCTGAGGCAGGATGATTGCTTGAGACAAGGAGCTTGGGAGCAGCCTGGGCAACACAGTGAGACCTTGTCTCTACAAAAAATACAAACATGAGTTGGGCATTGTGATATACACATTTAGTCCCAGCTACTCTGGAGACTGAGGTGGGAGGATCACTCGAGCCCAGGAGTTCCTGGCTGCAGTGAGCTGTGATTGTGCTGCTGCCCTCCAGTCTGGATGCTAGAGTGACACTCTGTCTCTACAAATAATAATCATAAATAAGTAAGAAAAGAAATGAACTTTCTTACCCATTGCCAGGTATTAGTTGAGTCACAGATTGAAGGTAGAAATAAAAGAACTGTATGTTTTTGTCTCTTTAATCAGTTCCAGGATTCTACATGGTAAGAAAAAAAAAAAAGCAATAATAAGTAAGGTTATATTGTAATTAACCCCATGAGGAACAGAAAGAGAATAGGAGGCATTAAAAAGGCAAGAAAGGATTTTCTGCCTCCACCTAGAATATAGAATGATAGAAAGAGTGACTCTTTCACGCTAGTAATCACAAAAAGGCAGCTACGCTGAGAAAAATCATATTATCCCGAGCCCATGAGAGAGATGAAGACAAAACTCCTGTGATACCAGACATGGATCTTGACCAATAAATGAAAATCTCTAGATAGGCTTATTAGCTTTCTTTGCTACATAACAAATGATTATAAGTTCATTGGCTTAGCACAATGCACAATTATTATATCACTCTCTCTGGTATGGGAGTTTAGGCACAGTATAGCTGGGGCATCAGCAAAGCTGTAATTCAGGAGTTGGCCAGGGGTGCATGCTCCTCTGAATAATCAATTGGGTAAGGTTCCATTTCCATATTATATCTTTAACCACCTGACAGGTTCTTCCTGCTGGCTGCACAAACAAAGACCACAGCATTGCAGTAAAGAAAGCACTTAGTAGATATAAGACCAGCCATACCACGTGGAGATGGAGTTAATACTCAAATCAATCCCATCCAAACCTTGTAGGTTAGAGGATTTCAAAGACCATTTGGGGGAAGGAATGAGGATGGCCAGGTAATGGGTGTTTACTGCTGACTGGTTGGGCTGGAGATAAAATCAGAGGGGATTGAAGCTGCCCTCTTGAGCTGAGTTGCTCCAGGGTGGGACCACAGGAGTGGGGTTGTCAGGTTGAGGTGGAACCACAGATGTCAGACATGCAGAAACCTGAAAAGTGATTCCATAAGACCAATCTACAATAGTGAAGTTGCATATTTTGTGACCAGTCTACACCTTAGCACCTTGCTTTAGCCTGATAACCTTTCATCAGCTTTACAAAGGCAGTTGAATTTTGGGGGAGGTCTATTATTATTGAAACTATAAAGTAAGTATTTCCCAAAGTTAGTTTAGCCTAAGCCCAGGAATGATGAAGGGAAATTCAAGATGAGAGGTGGGTTAAATCAGATCTCTTTCACCGCTATAATTTTCTCACTGATACAATTTTTGCAAAGGCAGTTTCATGCTCTCTGAGGTGGTTGGAAGAATGTATTTTCTTGTAGCTGTAGAATTTACAGAAGCTTCAAAGCAAGCAATGGAGAGGGCTGGAAGAGAGCGTAGAAAAGAGAAAGAGAAGAGAGATTTGCAAATATCTTCTAACAAGACTAAGACTTTCAATAGCATAACATAGTCAAGAGAATGGCATGCCCTTACGTTTTCAATGTTCTATTTGTTAGAAGCAAGTCCTTGGTCTTGCCCACAATCAAGAAGGCAGAATAGGATAAATAATAAAGAATAGATAGAACAAAGAAAATAAAATGAGAATGGTGGTAACTGTAATTCCAATCACATCGATATAATTTTAATAAATATCAGTGATCAAATCATTCTAATTCAAAAGCAGAGCTTGTCATATTGGATTAACAAAAAACCCAGCACGCACTTTCCATGAGAAGTCTACGTTAAATATAAAGGCACATGATGATTAAAAGTTTTTTTTTGAGTGAAAATTTATACAATGTAAATGCCAAACAAATCTGGGAGAGTTACATAGATATTAGAAAATATAGAATTCACAGCAAGAATACCAGGGATAAAGAGGGATATTACATAATGATAAAAAGATCAATCCACACACAAAAATAGCAATCTTTAATTTTTATGCTCTCAACTACTAAGCTTCAAATGCATAAAGCAAAATCTAAGTTTGAAAAGAAGAAATAAGCAAATCTAAAACTGCAAGTGGAATTTTTATTACTTCTCAGAAATAAGAGAGAACAGACAAAATCTCAGTATTGGATTTAAACAACCCTGTAAGTAAACATGAGATAATTAACATGTACAGAGACAACTTCTAACATAAGAATCCACATTGTTTTAGTGTACACATCAAATATTCACAAATACAACTGATATTCTTGGCGATAAAACGTGTATCAACAGATTTAAGCAAATTAGAATCATACATTCTCCTCAAAGTTGAGAGAAGAAAAAAAATCATACAAAGTATAATATATTTTCTGATGGTATTTAATTAGTAATAAAATGAAACATGTGTCTGCAAAAAACTCTCGTTACTTCGAAATGAAGCAACATATTTAAAAATAACCCATGAATCAAAAGGAAGTCACAGCGAAAGCTAGAAGGTGTTTGGAACTGAATGACAATAAAAATCAAACACATCTAAATATGAGAGATGCAGCTAAGTCAGTGCTTAGAGGGAAATGCAAAGCATTAAATGCTTATATTAAGAAACAGTAAAGATTATGAATGAATACTTTAAATTCCCATCAAATCAGGCAAAGAAAGGAAATAAGAAAAGTAGGGGCAGAAATCAATACAACTGAAAAAGGAAAAACTAAAGAGAAAAATAACTGGGAGGAAAAGCTGTTTTGCTGGAATAAAAGATTAATTTACATATTTCTAGTCAGACAGAGAAAGACATATGGGGGAGTACTGCGTAAGGGAATATTATGATCCACATTATACCAATATATTGGATATGTATTAAATGAAAGGGAAAAATTTTTTAAAACTACCAAAACTCACTCAAGAAAAAAAGATAATTGGAATAATTTATTTAATATTTATTCTTTTACTGAATATTTATTAAAGAAATTGAATTCACAGTTAAAACATTTTAATAAAGAAATCCCCAGGCCCAGTTTGCTTTACTGATTATTCTTTCAAATAATTAAGTACAAAACTATCTAATGCACACAAACTATGACAAAAAATAGAAGAGGAGAAAACACTCCTCAACTTATTCTAAGAAGTCTGATGTCATGCAACAAAAGGAGCTAAAGACAAATAAAAGAAATCCACATACTGATATCCCTCATAATGATAAATATAAAAATTTTAATGATATGTTAGTACCTATAAATCCACCAATACACAAATGTTAATACATTGTGATTAAATGAAATTTATGCCAGACATGAAAGGATGGTTCAATATTCAAAATAACCAATGAATCAACTAAACAAACAAGAACAATTAAAAACAAAAAAATTAATATCAGCAGAATATCAGAAAAGGCATTTAAGAAAATGGAGGTCTGGGCACGTTGGCTCATGCCTGTAATCCCAGCACTTTGGAAGGCTGAGGCAGGTGGATCACCTGAGGTCAGGAGTTTGAGACCAGCCTGGCTAACATGGTGAAACCCTATCTCTACTAAGAATATAAAAAAATTAGCTGGGCATGGTGGTGGGCGCCTGTAATCCCAGCTACTCGGGAGGCTGAGGCAGGAGAATCACTTTAACCAGAGAGGCGGAGCTTGCAGCAAGCCGAGAACGTGCCATTGCACTCCAGCCTGGGCAACAAGAGTGAAACTCTGTCTCAAAAAAAAAAAAAAGAAAGAAAGAAAGAAAAAAGAAAAGAAAATCCAACATGCAATCCTGATAAAAACTCTTAGCAGGCCGGGCACGGTGGCTCACGCCTGTAATCCCAGCACTTTGGGAGGCTGAGGCCGGCAGATCACGAGGTCAGGAGATGGAGACCATCCTGGCTAACATGGTGAAACTCTGTCTCTACTAAAAATACAAAAAAATTAGCCAGGCGAGGTGGCGGGCGCCTGTAGTCCCAGCTACTCGGGAGGCTGAGGCAGGAGAATGGTGTGAACCCGGGAGGCGGAGCTTGCAGTGAGCTGAGATCCGGCCACTGCACTCCAGCCTGGGCGACAGCGAGACTCCGTCTCAAAAAAAAAAAAAAAAAAAAAAAAAAAACTCTTAGCAAACTAGGAATTCAAGAGAACTTTCTCAGTCTGAAGAAAAGGAATCTAAGAAAAATCAGCAGCTCTCCATATTAATATATTAATGGCAAATGATAGGATGTTTTCACCATAATATCAGAAAACAAGGTAAGAAGGTCTTCTCTCACTACTTCTTGTCAAGGTTATATTGGAAATCCTAGCCAGTGCAGCTGAGCAATAAGAAGAAATAAAAGGCACATAGATGAAAAAGGAAGAAAGAAATCTGGCAGATGATGTTATTGATTATATAGATAATCCTAAGTGTGATGGTTAATATTGAATGTCAACTTGATTAGATTGAAGGATGCAAAGTACTGTTCCTGGGTGTGTCTGTGAGGGTGTTGCCAAAGGAGATTAACATTTGAGTCAGTGGACTGGGAGAGGCCGACCCACACTCAATCTGGGTGTGCACTATCTAATCAGCTGCCAGCATGGCCAGGATAAAAGCAGGCAGAGGAATGTAGAAGGACTAAACTGGCTAAATCTTCTGGCCTCCATCTTTCTCCCATGCTGGATGCTTCCTGCTCTCTAAGATCAGACTCCAGCGTCTTCAGCTTGGACCTACACCAGTGTTTCGCCAGGGGCTCTAGGGTCTTCGGCCATATACTGAAGACTGAACTTCTGGCTTCCCTAATTTTGAGGTTTTGGGACTCAGACTGGCTTCCTTGCTCCTCGGCTTGCAGACGGCCTATTGTGGGACTTCATCTTGTGATCATGTGAGTCAACGCTCCTTAATAAATTCCCTTTCATTTACCCTTCTATCCTATTAGTCTTGTCCCTCTAGAGAACCCTGACTAATACATCAATAAATAGGATATAAACTCTATATAGAAAGTACAATTGCATTGAACTATACTTACAATAAATGATTGGAAATTGAAATATATAGTAAAACACTATGTGCAATGGCACAAAAACGTGAATTATGAAGATATAAAGCTAACATAATATGCACAAAATTTGTATGCTGGAATAAAATATTTAATGAGAGAAATCAGAGAAGAAGATTGGTTCAAAGTTGGTCCTTCTGAGATTGATCTCTGAGTTTAACATTATGCCCCCCAAAAATCACAGCAAGAATTTTAGAACACTTGACAGACACTCCTAAAATGTGAAACCTGCTAACCCAGAATAATCAAAACAAGTTGGAAAAATAGAAACAAGAAAGGTGGGAAATCACTTTCCCTGAGTATATGTCGTATTACAGTATTCAAGACAGCTCATTACTGACAGAAGAATAGACCCATCAGTTTTGGACCAGAATTAAGCAGCCAGAAATGATCTACATATATCAATTAATATTGGATACAAATATCTAAGCCATTTAGTAGAGATGATAGTCTTTCAGTAAAGGGTATTGGAATAATTTCGCATCTATATGCAAAACAATTGAAAGAAAATCTGAATAAATTTCTGTACCATATGAAAAATTAACTTGGTATGTGTCATAGATCAAAATGGACACCCTAAAATAAAACTTTTGGAAGAAAATGTAGGAGAATATTTTTATGAATTGTGTGAAGCAAAGATTTCTTACAACACAAAAGATATCTTTGGGTCATCAAAGGTAAAATTAATTAATTAAAATTCATCAAAATGAAAAACATTTTCAAAGGACATTGTAAAGAAAAGTCAGGCCACTGAATGAGAGAAATTGTTAGCAAAACTTGTAGCTTTTGTAACTTCTGTATAGGAGAAAGGACTCCTATACAGAATATGTAAAGAAATTTTACAATGCCAAAATAAGAACACATACAAATACAAAAAATGATTTCATGGGCCAGGCCCAGGGCCCTGCTGCTCTGTGCAGCCTTGGGACATGGCACTCTGCATCCCAGCTGCTCCAGCTCCAACCATGGTTAAAAGGGGCCAAGTTACAGCTTGGGCCATGACTTCAGAGGGAGAAGTCCCAAGCCTTGGTGGCTTCCACGTGGTGCTGGACCTGTGGGTGCACAGAAGTCAAGAATCGAGGTTTGGGATCCTCTGCCTAGATTCAAGAGATGTATGGAAATGCCTTCATGTCCACCCAGAAGTTTGCTGCAGGGATGGAGCCCTCATGGAGAACCTCTGCTAGGGCAGTGTGAAAGGTAAATGTGGGATTGGAGCCCCCACAGAAGAGTCCCCACTGGAACACTGCCTAGTGGAGCTGTGAGAAGAGGGCCGCCATATTCCGGACCCCAGAATGGTAGATCCACCAACAGCTTGCACCATGCACCTGCAAAGCCACAAGCACACAATGCCAGCCTGAGAAAGCGGGTGCAGGGCCTGTACCCTGCAAAGCCATGGGGGTGAAGTTACCCAAGGCCATGGGAGCCCACCTCTTTTCATCAGCATGTCCTGGATGTGAGACATGAAGTCAAAGGAGATTTTGGAGCTTTAAGATTTACTGACTGCCTGGCTGAGTTTTGGACTTGCATGGAGCCTGTGGCCCCTTTGTTTTGGCCAATTTCTCCTATTTGGATGGGAACATTTACCAATTTCTGCAGCTTCATTATATCTAGAAAGAAAATAAATTGCTTTTCATTTTACAGGCTTATAGGCAGAAAGGACTTGCCTTATCTCAGATGAGACTTTGGACTCGGACTTCTGAGTTAATGCTGGAATGAGTTCAGACTTTGGAGGATTGCTGGGAAGGCATGATTAGTTTTGAAATGTGAGAAGGACATGAGATTTACGAGGGGTCAAGGGCAGAATGTTATGGTTTGGCTATGTCCCCACCCAAATCTCATCTCATGTTGTAATCCCCAGGTGTTGAGGGAGAGAGGCCTGGTGGGAGGTGATTGGATCATGGGGGCAGTTTCCCCCATGTTTTTCTCATTATAGTGAGTGAGTCCTCATGAGATCTGGTTGTTTCGCAAGTTTCTGGCATTTCCCCCTTCTCTCTCTCTCTCTCTTCTGCCACCTTGGGAAGAAGATACTTGTTTCTCGTTTGCCTTCCACCATAATTGTACGTTTCCTGAGGCCTCCCCAGCCATGTGGATCTGTGAATCAATTAAACCTCTTTTGTTTATAAATTACCCAGTCTCAGGTAGTATTTCTATAGCAATGTGAAAATGGAATAATACACACACACACACATACACACACACAAACATACATACATATATATAACAACTTCATTTGATTGTCAAACAGGTCTGAGAGGTAAGTATGATACATTATTTTACTGTTGAGATAACTGAAATCTAAAGAAAGGAATGTGCTTTTGTTAATTAATTTTTTAATTGACAAATGAAAATTGCTTATATTTATGGTGTACACCATGATGTTTTAAAATATGTATACATTGTGGAATGTCTAAATTGAGATAATTAACATATGTCTACATCACATGCTTACCATTTTGTCTGTGGGTGTGTGGTGAGAACACTTAAAATCCACTCTCTCAGCAATTTTTAAGTATACACTACATTGTTATTAACTATAGACACCAGGTTGTACAATAGATCTCTTAAATTTAGGGAAAAATTTGTTTTAACTCAGGTTGGACAATAAGTTCAAGGTATAGTTCAACTCTGGGTGTATTAGTTTGTTCTCACACTGCTGATAAATACATACCCAAGACTGGGTAATTTATAAAGGAAAGAAGTTTAATGGACTCACAGTTCCACATAGCTGGGGAGATCTCACAATCATGGCAGAAGACGAAGGAAGAGCAAACGGATGTCTTTGATGGTAACAGGCAAGAGAGCTTGTGCAAGGGAACTCCACTTTATAAAACCATCAAATCTCATGAGACTTATTCACTACCAGGAGAACAGTATGGGGGAAGACTGCCCCCATGATTCAATAACCTTCCACCGGGTCACTCCCATGACAGGTTGGAATTACAGGAGCTACAATTCAGGATGAGATTTGGGTGGGGGCACAGCCAAACCATTTCATTGGATTTCTTTAACTTAAGTAGTGTGTTCTTTCCAACACATCATAGTTCATTAGCTCTTTGAATGTCTGAAAAGGCAGCCAGTGCATCATGCAATCATGCAACACACCTGCATCTGTAGGTAGGTGCAGTGCCTGCAGGTGATAGCCCTGCCAGTGGTTGCCTGCTGCTATCTTCATGGAGGAAGCCAATGACATTCAGTATAAATTAGAGCAATTTCTTCAGGATGAAAAATTAGCCTCCTAGACTCTTAAAAACATGAAGGTGTTCCACAGTGATTATGTTGTGAAGAACCCAAATCTTGAGACATTAAAAACATGCTCCAGGAGCTGCAAAGTAATTGCTTAGCACATTGGTTCTCTTTCCTGCACATTTTGGCATAACTCTAGTGTGTTTATACAACTCATTACGCTAAATACACTATGTTGCAATTATTTAGATATGGAAGTGGTAGAGGCTGTATCAAATATACGATTTGCTGTTTTCATCTAAAAAGGCAGGCATCACACTGTATTTATTCAATGTGATCAGTATTTCACCTGAAGAAATATTGGAGCAATCAGCCTAAAAAGAACAGATATAGGACCTATTGTGAAAACAAAGATGAATAATAAGAAGATGCTGTTTAAAGCAATGACTGGGAAGTACAAAGACGTAAAATACAGAATGTTGCAATCGTGGAAATAAAACTGAAAATGACTTAGTAGTAAATGTTGCAGTTATTTCTTTGTAAGTGTTTCTCCATTGTGTGTAGACTCCTTGGTGGAAAGCTTTTAAATTTTTTTTCAATCCCAATGCCTGTTGCATAGTAGATGTTTAATAAAATTAATAAGAAATCAGGAAGGAAGTGAGGAAAGATTAAAGAAGAGAAAAAAGGAAGAGAGACAGAGAGAAAAGAAGGAAGAAAGGAAGAGAGCAAGGGAATGAAGGAAAGAAGGAAGGTTGGGAGGTAGGAAGGAGGGACGGGAGAAAGAAAGGAAGAGAGGGAGGGAAGGAGGGAAGGAAGAAATGAAGGAAGGTAGGGAGGGAGGGAAGGTTGGGAAAAAGTGAGAAAGGAAGGAAGAAAGTGAGGGAGGGAATGAAGGAAAGAAGGAAGGTTAAGAAGGAAGAAGGAGGGAAAAGAGAAAGGAAAGAAGGAAGGGAGGGAAGAAGGAGGGGAAAAAGAAAGGCAGGAAGGAAGAGAGGAAGCGAGGGAATGAAGGAAAGAAGGAAGAAGGGATAAAACGGAAGGGAAGGAGGAAGGAAGGAAAACGCAGAAAGAGGGAGGAAGGAGGGGAAGAAAAAGAGAAAGAAAGGAAGCAAGCTCAGGAGAAAGCCTATATTAATTAGGATTTGAAGAGTTAGTGGAGATGTCACAAAGAATGAATCATTTAAGCTCTAGCTTAAAGTAACCATTGATTTCGTGTCTCAGGGAGAGGGGAGGGAGAAAGAAGTAGGCAATCATTTGATATCCCAAGAGAAAAGAACAGCATTTTACCTAATGTTGATTTAAAGAAAAATACGTTGACCCGGTGTTACTGCAAACTCTGATGCTGGCATTTTGCAGCAGTTGGACGTTGATTAATACAAATATGGTCAGAGGTATGTCCTAGGAGGATGACTATGGTGTTCAGGCTTGAAGAAGTTTGCAGGATGGTGTGGAGTGGGGAGAGATTTATGAAGAAAGACACACCAGGAGGCCATTGCCTTATGTCAATTTTGTCATCTTTGATGCATATACAAGCATATGTGTGAAATAAGGGTCAGTGCCAATACCCTGACCTCAGGGCATCCTTTCTGAACCTCCAGGACCCTGGATTGCATCCTGTGTCAGTGGGTCAGGGGTTGTGGGCTACCCTAGAAAGAAAGGGAGACGGCAAACCTCCCAGGTTATCTGGTTCTCTCGCCAACGAAAATTCTCCGCTTCCACATGAGCCCTTGGCAGCCAAGGGAAATGCATCTGGAGTTGGGTGTTGTCATTATGTTTAAATTTATTTGTGATTATGAAGAGACAGGGTATAGTGGTATTTCTTCATGGGAGGGTGGAAGGAAAATATCTTGGGGCCCCAAAATCACTAAGCTGAAGGGAAAATTCAAACTGGGAACTGCTTAGGGCCAACCTGCCTCCCATTCTATTCAAAGTCACCCCTGTGCTCACTGAGATAAAAGCATATCTGATTGCCTCCTTTGGAGAAGCTAATCAGAAACTCAAAAGAATGCAAACATTTGTCTCTCACCTACCTGGAAGCCTGGAAGCCTCCTCCCCACTTTGAGTTGTCTCGCTTTTGCTTGGAGTTGTTCCACCTTCCTGGACTGAACCAATGTTCATCTTACATATGTTGATTGATGTCTCTTGTCTCCCTATAGTGGATGAAACCAAGCTGTGCTCTGACCACCTTGACCACATGTCATCAGGACCTCCTGAGGTATGATGGGTGTGTGTCCTCATCCTTGGCAAAATAAATTTTCTTAATTAACTGAGACCTGTCTCAAATTTTCACCGTTCACAGGAGTGACCTAAGGCACTTTACTTACCAATTTTTGTTGTCATGAACTTTGAGTTCCATGAATTCACCTTAGCTTTGAATATGGTTTGGTATTAGAGAAGGACAACTTGTTCTCAATGCTTACTTATTAAAATGAATTGCCTACAATAAAAAGAGTTTCTCAACAAGGTGTTATATTTTCTCAGGCCTCTTGTCAAACCTGGTAGCAGTTTCACACTATGTTATTCATGTGTTACAGACTTGAAGTACACTGGGATATCTGGCATGTCAAAACAGTTAAGTTTTACTGAGATATAATTTGCCAGTAGGAACTTTTGGGGGGTTGATGCAATTATTCCCTATCTTGATTTTAGTGGTGGTGATGTGATTACCTAGCCTTGTTAACTAACCCATGGTAATAGTGAAAGAGATCAAATGAAAGAAACTAAAAGGCAGAAATGAAGTCCACAGGCAAACAGCCCGGGCGGCACCCTGACAGCCCGGGTGGCGCCCTGAGCCTAGTTAAAGATCGACCCCAGACCTAACCGATTAGGTTATCTATAGACTCCAGACGCTGAAAGGACAAACGTTGTGAAAGTCTCTGTCCTGCTCTGTTCTGTTCTAATTACCGGTGTCTGCCATATACCTTAGTCCTGGGCCCAGTACAAACACATTCCTCTATTTGTTCCAAACTTCCTGAGCCCAACACAAACACATCCCCCCAAACATCCTAGAAACACCACCTAGAGAGCCCCTGATAAGGTCACAACCGTTTGTAGTTTTATTAAATGCCCGGGAACAAATAGAAACTGTTAATTGTATAACTTAGAATATTAACCAATTACCAATTGTGATACTGTGACCAAAAGAATTTATTTGTACCTCTGTAACCTTACATATCCTGTATGCATCGGGCTATAAAAAGCGGGCACATGCATCATTCGAGGCCCTCTTGTATGTTGTAGAACGGAGGGACCAAGTTCGAACTTGCATTAAAGATCCTTGCCGCTTGGCTTTGACTCTGGACTCTGGTGGTCTTCTTCGGGGAACAAACGGTCTGGGCATAACAATAGATATACTCTGATCAAATAAATCCTAAAGTTAATATCTGAATGATGCACCACCAAGTCAACCTATGAAAGGTTAATGGGCACAAATGCATCCTTTGACTGATGCTGCAAGCTGTTGGATTTCCACTATCCATGCTGTGCTGCTATGACTAATACTAACCATGAAATGGTTAATACTACATGTGCTATGCTGATATGGCTACTAACAAGCTGGGAATGTCTCTTCTAGTCACAAAGTGTTTTTGCTTATTTTTCCTCTTCATGATAAATGCATGAAGTAGGGAAATTACTGCCTCTATTTTGCAGAGAAGGAAAGGAAGTGATCTTTTAGACCTAAAATGCCCTTTCCCTCCTACATCTTGAGCAGTGTCAGGGGCTGGAGCGAATTGAAGACCATGGATTTTCATTATAATGATGGACTGCCTGAGCATCTCTGCTCATGTTTTACAGGCCTTCCTCACAGTGCTTTGCTGGTGCCCTGAATTCTTGAAAATGGTTTCTATGATCTCTTGAGCCTGTTGTTGTTTCTCTGGGGTCATATCTCTGAAAATTCATATGACAATGCAGAAAATATGATGTCAGTTACCTACAACTTATCAGAACAGTTTCACCTATGGCTTTGCACTCTTACTGCCTCTGAAGGGTCTGATACCCTGACGGGTACAGAGTGGGCAGGAAACCTTGGCTGTTGAGTTCTAAGAGAAAGTTGGAATCAGGATCCAAATACGCCCAGGTAGGAGGTGTATTGTTCACCAGACAAGCTGATAAAATACAGGAAACCCTGGGTTAGTGAAACGCCTGTGTGTAACTTGGGCAAACTTCTATGTATGCAGCTTCCCAACTCTTGTTGATATGACTGACAGCAGAAGTCACCATGACCACAATTACTTTGGGAAAATAACAAAAGCTCAGCCTCATGCTTATTAAAACATAAAATTATTGTAGCTATACTTTTTTTTTTTTTTTTTGAGACCGAGTCTTGCTCTGTCACCCAGGCTGGAGTGCAATGGTGCTATCTCGGCTCACTGCAAACTCAGCCTCCTGGGTTCAAGAGATTCTCATGTCTCAGCTTCCTGAGTAGCTGGGATTCCAGGCGCCTGCCACCACACCCAGCTAATTTTTGTATTTTTAGTAGAGATGGGGTTTCACCATGTTGGCCAGGCTGGTCTTAAACTCCTGACCTCAAGTGATCCACCTACCTCAGCCTCCCAAAGGGCTGGGATTACATACTTGAGCCACCACACCTGTCCTAGCTATACTTTTAAATGTTGCTTTAATTGAAGGTCACCATCACCTTCTAATTGAGGCAATCTGTCTCTTCTTACTTTGGTTTAAATTTGAGACATGCCACTTGTATAGTGGGCAAAAACAGAGAGAGAGAGAGAAAAAAAAAAAAAAAAGACAAGGTATCCAGATGCTAGCTGGCCAAGAGTTTATCTGTATGTCCTGAATGAGTTACTTAGCTTTGCTTTAGCTTGGCTGTTCTGGGAAATAAGAAGTGAAATTGACTGGAAGTGCTTCTTGATGACTGAATTGGGAGAGGTCTTTGAAAGCACCTGGCCCATAATGGCATTTTGAACAATTTTCTTATTTTCCTTTCAGGTGGCACTGAAAATACTGGGTATTGTGGGGAAGAGGGTTTTATGGACACATTCCATTTAGAAAATCTTCAATTTACTTCCTTGTTTTAACCTTTCCCCTACTCCTGTTTCTTTCTTGTTCTCAGGTTCCTCTTTCATACCGGCTGTTACTTCTTAGTCAACATCTACAGATCTTATCCTTTGCACTGTTTGTGGGGCTTAGCCTTTAAGGTGTCATTGACTGCCCTCTGGAAAACCACAAATGCTAATTAAATTTCTTGTGGAAATTTCATGTATCTTGCATAGCTTTTATTCTACCTAAACTAATTTGCAATAATTTGTTATCAGCAGCCCTGTTAATATTTCTAGGTGTCTACAGTGTAATGAACAAAGCTTGCTTCAGGGTCAAAAAAAAAAAAAAAAAAAAAAAACTAAGTAAAGAAAGCATCATATGAAACTTTCCTATTTGCAGAAGTTTTGATTGCTGCAAAACATGTGGGATATTATGCCTCAGTGTTGTTAGAAAATATGTTTATTTAATAAGTGTGAGTTGGGTTATGCTTTAGGAGACTTAGATGATGGAGACCAAGTTTAATTCTTAAAGAGCTTGCTTTAAGAGTTAAACTAGGTCTCCATCATCTTTTATAAGTCGCCTAAAGTAGATTATTTAGGAATTGGGGCTTAAAATTGTTCTTGGATTATTTCACATAAGCAGAGTTCTTCACATAAAATATCCCATTATTTTACAATTAATGCATGTGGAAGCTTGTCAATTTATAAACACCCAAGTCAACACATTATTATATAGAAATAAACTATAATCTCCATGGCTATCAGTGCTATAAAACGTGCACAGGAGTGCCCTATGTTCGGAGAAACTGAAGAGGTTAAGGAATTTTCTGTTTGAAGGCCAAACCATGTTAACATACAGATAGCCAAAATTTCTCCCTCCATTTTAATGCATGTGTGGACGTGCACACATCCGTGGCATTCTTTAAAGCAGAAGGGGTTATTTTGATTGTGTAGGGTTTTCTACTTGTTAGGGAGAGTACTAGGCTATGGGTATTGCCTTTGAGACAAACTATAAATTTGGGTTGAAAGACGTCCTGCATTTCAGACAAATCAGCTTCAACTTTGATTTTTTTGGTTTGAACACAATGCCCATTTGTGTTCAAACAGAAGAAAATCAAAAGTCTCGAAATATATAACCACTGAATTTACCCTAAGGGGGGAAAAAAGCACTTTTTTTCAAACACTTTTAGGTGCTACTAAATTAAATGTGCTTTGATTTCATTAGGAGTCAATGTATTGCATATTGCTTCAGTGCAAGCATGTATGAACATAAACCCTATACATTATGGAAAGATGAATAGGATAGAATGCCTTATCTCCAGGAGCTTGAAAACCAAAGGGAATCACTCACATTTCTAAATGAGCCAATCTAATAAAACGTCTTCATCCTTGTTATCTTTGGGATTTTCTTTCCCCTCTTCCACCTCTCTCTTTTTCCTAAAAAGAACTTTCTGAAAGAAATTGATTTTGCATATGTTTGCTGCAAACCAGATGCTGCTTACATTCTTTGTCCAATGTCTTCATGTAAAAAGACAGGGCTTAGATGTCTGTCCCCTTCGTAGTCTGTTTTCTACACATCCCTGCTCCACATAGTAAAACATATGAGATATGAAGGATTATCAGCAGAAAATGTCCAATCTGCCCTGAAAGCAGCCAATTAGCAACTCCCAGTCTGTGTTAATTGCTGCCGCAGTCCTCCTTGGTTTCAATCAACACCTTAGGAAAGCAATCAAAGACCTACTGGGAAGGAAGGGCCGTGCTTTTATTCACAGCTAACGTTTATTGACAAGATGCAGCCTTTAACCATTTGATACTCCTGAGGAGGCTGCACGGTGCTCATTCCTGGAGGTTCCCCCCAAAATTGGAGAGATTGGCACAGAGAGAAAGGTAAGGTGAGGGGGAAATACCTTTGGGGAAACTGTCCAAGGTGCTACCTAGTAGCCTGTAGCTCCTGACTATGAGGTGTCCAGGTCTTTGGTGTTTTTTGAACAAAGAATTGAACAAAACGTACAAACAAAAGTAGCAGAGGAATGAAACGCAGGAATGAACCAGTGAAAGTAGGAAATTATTAAGTGAGAAAGTATTCTGCAGGGTGGGAGTGGGGATGAGCACATGGCTCAGGGGCCCAGTTACAAAGTTTTCTGGGCTTTAAGAACCCCGTGTGAGGTTCTTATCAGCTGTCTTTTATCTGGATGAAGAATTTGGTCTGTGGTTAATTAAAGGGTGAGGAGAACTGGCACCATATGCAGTTAAAAAGATGTCCCTGGCCAGGTGCGATGGCTCAAGCCTGTAATCCCAGCACTTTGGGAGGCCGAGACGGGTGGATCACGAGGTCAGGAGATCGAGACCATCCTGGCTAACACGGTGAAACCCCCGTCTCTACTAAAAAATACAAAAAAAAAACTAGCCGGGCGAGGTGGCGGGCGCCTGTAGTCCCAGCTACTGGGGAGGCTGAGGCAGGAGAATGGCGTAAACCCGGGAGGCGGAGCTTGCAGTGAGCTGAGATCCGGCCACTGCACTCCAGCCCGGGCGACAGAGCGAGACTCCGTCTCAAAAAAAAAAAAAAGAAAAAAGAAAAAAGATGGTCCCTGTTTGATCGATGGCCGATCCATGACACGCTCCCTGTCCATGTGAGACATGGTGGAAGGGGAAGGTTGCAGGGAGAGTACCCTTTGGTCCTTTGTTACTTGTTCTGGGGACATGGGGTTTTTCCCTTTTGGTTTAGCTTTAGGAAGTCTGTGTTAATTGGCCATAGGTTCCCTGTCCCCAGACGCAGGAGTTTTCCTCTTGATTCAGTTTTGGGGAGTTAGTGTGAACTGGCCTTAGATTTCCTGTCTCCAGATCTTGGTGTTTTTTCCTTTAGGAAGTTAGTATAAATTGAGCTCAGATTCCCCGTCCCCAGACCATGGTGATTTTCCTTGAGTCAGTATGAATCGGCCTTTAGTTTCCTGCCCCTGGGCCCTATTTTCCTGTCTCAGAGGCAGTGTGGCTATTGCAGCATAAGGTCTCAGTCATTTGCTTTCCTCATAAATGGTTTAAGACCCTGTGTGAAAAAGCATCTTTAATACAGAGATAATAAAATAGAGCGAAGAGTGTTTGCATGGTTTATTTAGGAAGATTTTTTCTTTGAATATTAGTTTTTTTCAGACATCGTTAATAACACCCTATACATTTGGGCCCTTCGCGCAATGATACTCATCAGAAATGTTTGTATTGATTCCCACCGCCATCATTATCAACAGCACCGTTTTATTTTACCATCATTTTCATCCTTCATGCAGGAGGATCAGTATAGCACAGTGTTTAAGAGTGTGGGCAGTGAAGATAACTCATTATCTACATTATTTCATGACTCTATAATGACAACGTGAAGTATTATGTACAATGCATATAGGAAATAGGAATGTCATTTCAAATCGCTCTGATCTAATCAGGGAACATTGAGAGAGACTTCCCTGACTAAATGACACTAGAGCAGATATCTAAATTGCATAGCTAGGGATGCACAAGACTAAGGGGGCAGAGAGGAAGCAATTGTTCTGGGTGCGATCAACCTTGGGCACGTGTCATCAGGCCTTCCTGAGGCTGTGTCATGGGGGCGTGTCCTCAACCTTGGCAACATAAACTTTCTAAATTAACTGAGACCTGTCTCAGATTTGGGGGGTTCACAGCCATTAGCTCAGGCCATGACTTTGCAGATTCAGCTTAAGGAGATCAATTCTAAGCTTAGAAAGCTTGTGCGTATAGTGGAAAGAGGTCGTCTCCAGGGGTCTGCACTTCTCTTCATTCAGGCAGCTCTGGGGTCCTATAGAGAGAGGTGGAGGGCACACTTGTATGCTAATTCTGAATCTTCAACAAGTTTTATGCATGATTTTATGTACACACCAAATCTAGGCATTACAAAATTGGGCACATATCTATTTGGACACGTAAGTATAAAAATATTATATGTCATGCTTTAATATATGCATATATGCATATTATACATAATACATAAGCTAATATATGTGAATATGCATATTTTATGCAAATAGTATCATGCCAAATGCAAGTTACGTATCTTTTTGTTTTCTACTTAATGGCACATATTCTAGAGCCTCCCATATCACTACATACAAAACTGTCTCACACTTTTGCTTGGATAATACCAAAATTTAGTTAAGCCACCTTGCATTAATTGACATTTAGGGTATTGCCAGTTTTATGCCATTACAAATAATGTTACAATAAATTAATACTAATAGTTCATTTCACACATGATCTGGTATAACAGGATGGATTCCTAGACATTGAAATTCCTGACTCAAAGGTAACAGATATTTCTAATTTAGACAGGTATTATCAATTGTTCTTTTTTTTTTTTTTTTTTTTGAGACGGAGTCTTGCTCTGTCACCCAAGCTGGAGTGCACTGGCCAGATCTCAGCTCACTGCAAGCTCCGCCTCCCGGGTTCACGCCATTCTCCTGCCTCAGCCTCCCCGAGTAGCTGGGACTACAGGCGCCCGCCACCTCGCCTGGCTAGTTTTTTGTATTTTTTAGTAGAGACGGGGTTTCACGGTGTTAGCCAGGATGGTCTCGATCTCCTGACCTTGTGATCCGTCCGCCTCGGCCTCCCAAAGTGCTGGGATTACAGGCTTGAGCCACCGCGCCCAGCCATCAATTGTTCTTTTTAAGGACGGGCTGTCTCTGCTCTCATTATCAATATGTGGGCAGTCTACTTCCAAATGAATTGATTTTTCTAATGTAATTCCAGTCTTAATGAACATGTTGAGGTTAACCCCATTTAAACGTATTCTCATCAAAGTAATATAGAAAAAGGTCAGGTGTGGTGGCTCATGCCTATAAATACAGCACTTTGAGAGGCTGAGGTGGGAAGATCACTTGAGCCCAGGAGTTCCAGACCAGCCTGGGCAAGATGATGAGACCCCATAACTTTTCTTTAAAATAAAGTTAAAAACTAGCCAGCATGGTGGCACACACCTGTAGTCTCACCTACTCTGGAGGCTGAGGTGGGAGGATCCCTTGAGCCTAGGAGTTTGAGGCCACAGTGAGCTGTCATTGTGCCACTGTACTCCAGCCTAGGTGACACAGTGAGACTCTGTCTCAAAAACAAAAAAAGTGATATGGAAAGTCATACCCTTTAAAATATTAAAATATATATATGGTTATATACATATATATATATGGTTTTATATATATACGTATGATATGGTTAGGCTTTGTGTCACCACCCAAATCTCATCTTGAATTACAATCCCCATAATCCCCACGTCAAGGGAGAGAGCAGGTGGATAATGGCGGCGGTTCCCACATGCTGTTCTTGCGATAGTGAGTGAGTTCTCACAAGATCTGATGATTTTAGAAGGTGCTCTTCCTCCTTTGCTTGGCATTCTCCCCCTTGCTGCCTTGTGAAGAAGGTGCTTTGCTGCCCTTTGCCTTCCACCGTGAGTGTAAGTTTCCCGAGGCCTCCCCTGCCATGCTGAACTGTGAGTCAATTGAACGTCTTGCCTTCATAAATTACCCAGTCTTGGGCAATTGTTTATAGCAGATGAAAATGGGCTAATATTATATCTATATCTATAGATAATATTAAATATGTATTATTATATACATAAATGTACAATGAAACCATGAAAGTCACTTTAAACTTTCTGCTATTTCCACTGCCCTACTCTATGTACTATTTTGGTATCTTTTGTTTGTTCACTGGACACTGTAATTTACATAGATTTCTTGCCAAGTGATATGAATATACATCACTTCCTTACACACTTTGAAAAATTCCATGACATAGTTGTGCCGTAAGCGGTTTAACAGTTTTCCCAGTGATGGGCTCTTAACTTGCTTACAATGTTTCCTTTAACTGATGATAAAAATAAAAATCTGTATACAATTGCAATAAAAGCTATTGCAATAAAATCTGTGTACATATCCTTTAGTCTAGCGCTGCAATTAGAAATGTGAGCCACATATGTAACCTTAAATTTTCAAGTAGTAACATTAAAACGATAAAAAAGAATGGGAGAAATTAATATTTGAAATTTATTTTATGGAACCCAATGTATACAAAATATTACTAGGTCAATATGTAATCAGTATAAAACATCATTAATGAAATAGTTTGTATTCTTTCTTTCCTACTAGAGTTTTGAAATTTGGTGTATATTTTGACCTTAGAGCACATATCTGTTTGAAGCTGGTATGTTTCAATGGCACATGGCTACATGCAGAGTTTATTGCAATTACATATAGATTTTCATTTAAAGATGACCTACTGTCATCTTATTGCACGGTGACCCTCTGTACACCAGCCTGTGTGCATTTATTCTACACACATACTATATCCACGCTTTGCAATATGGAAGTACCCCTACTCCAGAGGATAAGTGCTGAAAAACGGAAATCCTGTACCTTACAGCATTTGCACTTTTAACACTGATCTGATACAGGGACCGCTAAGTCCAGATGTATGCTAAGCCTTCTCTAAACTTGGTGTTCCCAGTATTCCCTGTTAATTAGAACATTTTATGAACCTATGGTAGGATGTTTTCAAGGGATAACCTTGGGCAAAGAATAGTGCTGAACATGATCCAAAAATATCCCCAGATGTAGCCACACTGAACCAATGCCCCGCTTCATCTGAGACATGGGCTTCTTATGATGGCTGAAGACTGCAACAGCTGTTGCATTTACTGTTAATTTAGGCATTATGAAATTGGCCGTTAAGATGTTATTAAAAATGTACTAAGGGAAAGCAGCCAGTGGTCACATATTCAGAGAAATCCTAAATCCCTGCCACTCACCTATTGCGAAACTCTCCTAAGTCTCTGATGACATTCAGTAGTTTGTAATTAATATTAGATAAGGCTTTTGGGCCACAGACATCCCATCTCATTTTAATCCATGAAGGAGAAACCACTGCAGGATACTCCCTTATGGGCAGATATTAAAAGTTACTTTATTTCACCTGAGTAGAAAAACTGCAATTAAGCCCTTGGCCTTCAAGTGAGCAGAACTAATTAATTAGCTAGAAAGGGCATCTGAAACATCTGAGGAACCTTATAAACGTCTCACCTTATTTGACATCTGCAAAGAGTGACATGCTTTAACTAAAGCAGGATGTTAAGAATGATAGTAAATTTAACCCATTTCTGAGCCATGCTTTTCCTAGCAGTAGACGTGACATAACTGGAGAATAGACTCTCCATGCAGAAGTTACATTTGTTAAATGTGATGCTTAAGGCATGAAAGAAAGGCACCAGTGATATAATTTGTTTGAGTCAGTGTCAATGCACTGATAAAACAATGTACAGTTACAAACATAGTCTGCTTTATGAAACATCTCTCTGTCTACCAGCAGGAAATGTTTTTTTTTTTTTTTTTTTTTTTTTTGGTTTATTTTAATTTACCAAAGCGTATTCATGTGATCACAGACAGTGCAGAACAGAAAATGTTATATAAAGGTTTATACGTTGTTGATATTAGTCAACAGTTCTTGGTTATAAAGATTGGTGCTTGGTAGCCTTGAGAATATGGTTAATTCCAGGGGGAGGTGAATATCTGTGTTGTATTAGTTCAAAGGGCAAGACAAGTGAAGGAACACCATGCAGGTTGGGGGACGGTATGGGATTTATCTGGGACAAAGAATTTCCTCAGCTGGGTTGTGACACACAAAAGGCAAAACCTGAAGGACGCCTAAATTATTTCTTTTAGTAAGAAAAAGGAATTTCTTATAAAATAGGTAAAAACGTATTTGGAATGTGAAAATAATACTTTTCTATCAGCAAAAGAATGGCCTGCCAAGGACAAAGAGGTAAATGTCAAACAATTTTTAAAAATATATTTAGCAAAAGAAATGAAAAATTATAAGGGCATACACTTCAAGCATCATACAAGTAAGACATATGTGCACATAACCAGTGTTAACAAACTTAATAGCTTTTACCAAAGAAGTAATGAGAATAAGATAATATGCTTTTACTCCTTTTCATAGATGGCTCTAGCATATTTCTATGATTAAAAACCACAATTGAAAGATGGATTGCTACAGTTAATTTAATAAAAAATGTGAAGCCCCATCTCAACTCAGTTAAATAAACTTTGAGTAACTGAAGAAACAACATATGCATAGAATTCATTCATTGGTAGTATCTATGCCAAATGACTAATTGATTCTGATTTAATCAATGACAGATTGTCATCACTGAAACAAGAGTTGGGTTGATGTTCATACACTTCTTTAAACAACTTGCTTGTAAAAGTAATAACATATTTCTGAGTACTTAAACCATCTTAGAATAGCAGAAACTACAAAAGAAATCTCAACTAAGTCTCAACTGCTAGTATGTTAAATTAAATCATATCTTTTACTTTCATAAACTGATTCTCCTAAGTGAACCTACAAGGACATCCTTTAACGGCCTATACATAGTTCCTCTCTGCTCTTGGAAATAACTTCATAACAACGAAAAATTTTATAATTCACGTATCCTATTAATTCATAATGCCCTCTTTCAAATTGCCCAGATAATTTATATTTAACTATGTTAAAACTCATTATTAATGTGTCTTAAAGTTATATTCACCTTTTCTTTCGAGATACTGTGGTAAGTATCAAAACAACGTCCAAGATTCATTCATTCGCTCTCTCTCTGTCTCTCTCTCTCTGTCTCTCTCTCTCTCTGTCTCTCTCTCTCTCTGTCTCTCTCTCTCTCTCTCTCTTCTCTCTCTTTTTTTTACACCTTTAGATTACAGGCTGGTATTTTTAATTACCAATATGAGTGTGAATGATATGTTTTAAGTAATTTGTCTCACAGGATCTAGAAAACATGGATTATTTAAAAGAAACCATGGCCGCACTTTTGCATTTCCAGAGTTACACCATTTTCTCCTTTGCAACGACTGTATATTAAATGTTTCCAGTGGATTGCTGTCAGTTTGCGTTCTGTGATAAACCGTGCCTGTGTTTCTATCTGAAGGTGTTAACTGATGGAGCAGAAATAACACAATCGCAGCAAGGTCTGTGTCCTACACACTGGGAAGTGACAGTGGGAAGGCAGGTTGTTTTCTACAGACAAGCCATTGTCTTACTACCCATAATTTTTCTCAATACTTGGGTTTAAATTCACAGTAGTAACAGTACGTAACTAGGGTGCCACCAGAAAGCGTGTGAATCCACTCCAAATCATAGCAATTTTTACATTGTGTATAGCAATGAAGATACTAATGACTTTTGTCCTCTGTTCTGAGTGTGGAAGAATGCATCACACTACAAGCTTTGAGTTTTCAAACGTGTACTCAAATAAAACCAGATGAGTACGTATCAATTAATCAACAGCAAATATACATTTCAGATCATGTACATATAAGCTTGGCACTCAGGAGATAGCTAATGTTAATTGACATTTTACTTTGTAACCAACTGTCTGGTCGGAGTCTGACATGCATTGATTCATTCAATCTTCGTGGAATTCTGTAATAAGATATTGTTATGGACTTCATGTTTTCCCCCACCAATTCATATATTGAAGTCCTTACCCGCAAGGTGATGATGTTATGAGGTAGGGTTTTGGGGAGGTGATTAGGTCATCAGGGTGAAGCCTCCATGAATGAGTGCCCTTGTCCCTTCCACCATGTGAGGACACAGCGAGAAGGTGCCACCTAGGAACCAGGAAATGGGTCCTCAACAGACACTGAATCTGCCACACTTTGATTTTGGACTTCAAGCCTCCAGAACTGTGAGCAATAAATGTCTATTGTTTATAAGTCACCCTGTAAATGGTATTTTTGTTACAGCAGCCAAAACTAAGACAGATATTATTCCCATTTTTTTTTTTTTTTTACATCAGGAAATATGTTGATTTTTTTAGATCAACAGTCAAGTAGGTGGGAGACCAGCTCTCCTAAGTGACATATCCCAGATCATCTCACCTGACTCCTCTGGGTTTCCTCACTGCAGCACATTTCCAAAAAGCAACATAAAATGAAAACAAGAGCATGATGCTAAGTGGGAAAAAAATAACAAACTTCTTAGAAGATTCTATATGCTTCCCTTTGCATAACGTTTTTATTTTATTCTATTTGGCAAATAATAATTATATATATTCATGGGTCACATAGTCATATTCTGACACACAGTGATCAGATCAGAGTAATTAGGATATCCATTGTCTCAAACTTTTTTGTTGTTGTTGTTAGGAACATTTAATATCCTCCTTTCAGCTATATGAAATTATGTAACACATTATTGTTAACTATAGTCACCTTACAGGGCTACAGAACACTAGATCTTATTCCTCCTATATAGTTGTAATTTTGTGTCCTTTAACAAATATCTCCTTTCCCCCTTTCCCACTTCCCTTCCCAGCCTCCAGTATCCTCTGTTTACTTTTTACTTCTATGAGATCGGCTATTTTTTAGCATTCGCATTTGAGTGAGAACATGCAGTGTTTGTCTTTCTGTTCCTGTCTTATTTTACTTAGCATAATGTCCTCCGGTTCCATCTGTGCTGCCGTGAATGACAGGACAAGATTATAGACAGAACTGGCTAGTGGTTGCCAGGCATGAGGGACAGAGTGTGGGGACTGCTGAGATTACAATAATCCCCTTCGAGGGAGGTGTTGTGGCCATGGAGTAATTCTATATACCGGTTGTGGTAGAGATTACATAAATATATGCACGTGATAAAACTATCTCTCACACAGACACACACACACATGCGTGTATATAAATTCTAAATCAAGTCTCTATATTGTATCAATGCCAATTTCCTATTTGTGTTATTGTACTATAGTTATGCAGGATGCTACCATTGGAGGCAATGGAACAAAGAATATCTACAACCGCACAGAACTTTTATCCTTTTTTTTGTTTTTGCAGCTTCCTGTGAATCCATAACTGTTTCAAAATAAAAAGTTTCCAAAAGTCTATGAGGGTTGCCTAATATCAACCCTCTTAAGTCCATGATGGTCTTTTACCCAGGATGGCAAAAAAAAAAAAAAAACGGGGCATGTGGAAATTACCCTTATAATTCTTATTTGAAAGAAACTGTTTCTTTTACTACCCTAGGTAAATAAGTTAGTCTTAAAAATTAAAAATAGAGGCTAGGCGTGGTGGCTTATGCCTGTAATCCCAGCATTTTGGGAGGCTGAAGTGGGCGGATCACCTGAGGTCACGAGTTCAAGACCAGCCTGGCCAACATGGGGAAACCCCATCTCCACTAAAAATACAAAAATTAGCTGGGTGTGGTGGTGGGTGACTGTAATCCCAGCTACTCAGGAGGTTGAGGCAGGAGAATCGCTTGAACCTGGGAGGCAGAGGTTGCAGTGAGCTGAGACTGCACCACTGCAGTCCAGTCTGGGTGACAGAGCAAGACTCGATCTGAGAAAAATAAATAAATTAATTAAAAATAGAGACAAAAATCCTCCACTCCTAAGCTCACAGTCAGGATGAGAAGGCAAAACATAAAGATATTTTCATTTATTATTAATATTTATGGAAAACACACATTTTCTGCTATAAGTTAAATTTACCTTTAAATAATTCCAAAAAATAGTAATAGCATTATTGTATTTTAAATGGATTAAGTGCTATATAACAAACTTAGCCACAAACTTAGTGACTTAAAACAAGACAAATGTATTACCTCATACTCTAAGACCAGAGGCTAAAATAGATCCACAGGGCTCTGTATCTTCTAAAAGATTTCAGGGATGATTAGTGTTCTTGCCTTTTCTATTTTCTAGAGGTCAACTGCATTCCTTGGCTTGTGGTTTCTTCTTCCATTTTCAAATCCAACAGCATAGCATCATCCAACCTCTCTCTCTGACCTTTGTGTCAATCCTCAAAACACCTCTCTCTAACTCTGACCCTCCTGCCTTCAGCTTAGAAGGACTTATGATGAGATTGGATCCACTCAGAAAACCTAGTGTACTTTCTCCATCTCAAGATCTTTAAGTAAATCACATCTGCAAAGTTCCTTTTGTATGTAAGGTGCCAGACTCACAGATTCCAAATCTTAGGTTTTGGTCATATTTGAGAGCCATTACTCAGCCTACCAGAGTAAAGTCAGATAAAGTAGCATGAAGAAATGAGCTTCATGTTAGCCTTCTTGTTTTTTTTTTTCTTTTTTTGAGACAGGGTCTTGTTCTGTCATCCATGCCAGAGTGCAGCGGTGTGATCATAGCTCATTGCAGCCTCTAACTCCTGGGCTCAAACAATCCTCCTGCCTCAGCCTCCCTAGTAGCTGAGACCACAGGTGTATGCCACCAAGCCTGGCTAATTTTTTATCTTTTTTTGGAGATGAGGTCTCACTAAGTGGCCCAGGCTGGTGTCTGGCAACATGGCTGCCCCCACATATCCCCATGTGTGTAGAACATCATGGTGCCCTGCATTTGCATATTAAAAGGCTAGGGCGGGAGGGCCAGCTTTTTCACAGGCTATGTGAATGACATGATGCCTGGTCAAACCAATTCCCTGAGTCCTATGCAAATCAGATACTGCCTCCTCCAGCCTCCTTATAAAACTGGCTGGTAACCATGGCACTTGGGGTCTCCTCTTTTGGCTTTGGAGACCCCCTCCATCTGTCTCTGTATGAGGAAGCCTCTTCCTTCTGCCTTCTCTTTTCTTTCTTGCCTATTAAACTCTCTGCTCCTTAAAACCACTCCACGTGTGTCCATGTCGTTTTATCTAATTCAACATGAGACAAGAACCTGGTGTTCACTAGTCATCGGAGCCATATTACTCCTGGAGAGATTAGTAATAGGCACAGTTTTAACTTTTTTCCTTGTTTTGTTGCTTTCAAAATATTTTCACTTGCATCTTTCAATTTGGATATAAGTTAATATTTGTAGAACTATATTGTTGATTCTCATGGATAGGTGAAGAAATTCAGTATCAGGAATTTTAAGTCCTTGAGCAAATGAGTCCTGCTATCACCAGTATCATCTTCACACCTTAAAAAAGGGAATTCTGACACAGGCTACAATGTCAATGAACCTTGAGGACATCATGCTAAGTGAAATAAGCCAGATACAAAAGGACAGCTATTGTATGATTCCACTTACAGGAGGTACCCGGAACAGCCACATTCATAGGATGGTTGCCAGGGGAAAGGGGGAAGAAGGGGGAGGAAAAATAGGGAATTCATACTTAATGAATGCAGAATTTAAGTTTGGGATGAAGATGAAGTTCTGTGGGTGAATGGTGGTGAATGGTGGTGGATGGGTATCAATGTGAATGTTCTTAATGCCTCTGAACTGTACACTGGTGGTTAAAATAGTAAAATGTATTAGGGTTATCTAGAGGGACAGAATAGGATAGATGTATATATAAAGGGGAGTTTATTAAGAGTTTATTAAGGAATATTAACTCATACGATCACAGGGTGAAGTACCACAAGAGGCCATCTGCAAGCTGAGGAGCAAGAAAGCCAGTCCAAGACCCAAAACCTCAAAAGTAGGGAAGCTGACAGTGCAGCCTTCGGTCTGTGGTTGAAAGTCCAAAAGTCCCAAAGCTGAAGAACCTGGAATCCAATGTTCAAGGGCAGGAAGCGTACAGCATGGGAGAAAGATGGAGACTAAGCCAGTCTAGTCCATCCATGTTCCTCTGCCTGCTTTTAATTTAGCCATGCTGGCAGCTGATTAGATGGTGCCCACCCAGATTGAGGGTGGGTCGGCCTTTCCCATTCCACTGACTCAAATGTTAATCTCCTTTGGCAACACCCTCACAGACACACCCAGGATCAATACTTTGCATCCTTCAATCCAATCAAGTTGACACTCAATATTAACCATCACACGTATGCAATGCATATTGTATCCCAGTTAAAAAAAATCATATTGTGGATTTGTGTTTGCAGATTTAAAAAGCTGAGCTCCCGGAATTTTTTGCAGTGGAGATAATGAGATAGGTACCAGTAACTCTCATTTGGTGACCCCTCTTACCCTTGAGCTCCCACAGGGCAGGGCAAAGCTCATGGGACTGGATAAGATTAGAATCTCTATGCAGATTAGGACAAAGGTGGGGAGGTTTTGAGAAGTAAGAAGGTTCCAGGTGTGAGGCTGGATACATGTGCTCCTGATAGACATATCCATCTATGTAAGGGCAGATCAAAAACCCCAAGGCTTTTCATCATGTTCTCTGTCCACAGAGCCAGAAAGATTTGCCCTCTATGGTCTAAGTTAGAATTCAGGATTCAAATTTAAGTGCAAAGTTTTGCAGTGGGAGAAGGGAAGGTGCTTATTTTCAAGGTGCCAAGTGAGGAGAATCGGGCAGTTCTGCTTAAGTCCTGACGTCCCTGATGGCTTGCAAGCAAGGATTTTTAAAGGCAGGGGCGGATTTCAGGAAAACAGAAGCTACAGGCAAAATCAGAACCAATGCATGGAGATTATGCATCAGTTTGACCTAAAAGGGCAGGATATCTTGAAGTGGAGGCTTACAGGTCACAAGTGGATACGATGATTTTCTGATTTGCAATTGGTTAAGAAAGGGAAGCTTTGTCTAAAATTTTGTGGTCAACGGGAAGAAATGTTCAGTCTGGCTTGTCAGCTTCCCAGGCCGCTCAGGAAGAAATTTCGAACAAAAATGGGAGGTCAGAGTTCAGTCTTCAATTCCCCTGTATCTGAGGTCTACGTGGCAGAGGATCCATTTGGTGGAGGTCTAGATTTCTGAAAAACAACTGAGGGGCATATGTTAAGATATCATCTTTAGTTTCTACAGGTAACTGAACATCTCATGACTCTAGCTTCGTTGGCTGTTGTTTTAAGCTACTATTACCTTCTTGCTTGTCAAGTTGCTCATTTACTCCTCAGGGCCAGCTAGGTGCCTGGAGTCTCCCCTGAAAGAACTCAAGAATTTCCTTTATTTTCACCCTCAGCGCAGGGGTGTGGCAGAGGTCCCTGCTCTGTCTCACTGGGACTATCAAGTGTCTTGTACAGAAAATAGAGCAACTCAATGCAGTTGCTGGTTTCAGAGCATTCTTGAATTGATCGTGAAACAACTTTCCAGGTGTGATCGTATAAAGAATCATTGGCAGCTGTGCAGCTTGTCAGCTAGCTGCAGAAACCCAGGTGTCGTGCTGACAGCTTCAGTGTTAATAGCCTTTCAGGTGAGCAGTTGGGGGTAGGAGACACAGAGCTGTGCTTTTCATAGATCATGCAGAGGCCATGAAGACATCAGCTACTGTCTTTTTTTTTTTTTTTTTTTTTTTTTTACGATTGGGTAAAATGTGACATTTATTTCAATTCAATGTATTGAGCACTTACACAGACAAGCACTGGCAAATGCAATCCCCATACTTGAAAAGCTCCTAAGCCAGTCTGGGAGGCAAATATCCAACCATATCAGTAAACTTCATGTGAGGATTGAGGCATATGTAATAAATTATGGACACAAAACCATATACAAAGGAAAGATGTACAATATCTGCAGACCTCCTGAGCCATCCTCTCATCCTGACTAGTTGTAATAAATTCAGTTTCTTCTTGTGTTAGATTAACTCCCTTCAGGACAATGTTTTTATTTTGTGACTTTGTCATTGAACTGATTTATTTCACCCATTTTTAAAAATTTGCTTTGTGACTGCTCCTGAATGTTTGTGACCTAAAGCTGATTAGGATGTGAGTTACCTGTGTTTCTCAAATTTAATACGCACACAGATTGCTGTGGCATCTGGTTAAAATGCAGATTCTGGTTCTGCAGGTCTCAGGTGGGGACTCTTCCTAACAAGCTTCCTAATGACATTAAGATTGCTGCCATGGAGGAGAAGTTAGTGGCTAGACACACTGAAAGACACTGTTTAAAACTGCAAAGCAAGATTTCTCTGTAAGATTGCATGGACAGGCTCTCTGTAATGAGTGAGTATTCTGACGTTACAGAGTTTAAACTTTGGAATGCAGGATTCCTCAATGGGCGAAAATGTGAATGATATATAACAAATACACAGTGAGAAGAGAGGGAACAGCAAATCTATCATCTATCTATCTATCTATCTATCTATCTATCTATCTATCCATCCATCCATTTATCTATCAATCCATCCAACTATTCATTTATTATCTATCAATCCACCTTCCATCCATCTATCTGTTCTGCTGTCTGTCCATCTGTCCGTCCATCCATCCGTCTGTCCATCCATCTATCCATTGATCCATTCTTCCATCCATCCATCCATCCATCCATTTATCTATCACTCCATCCATCCATGTATTTATGTTTTTATGCCCAGACCGTTTATTCCCCGAAGAAGACCACCAAAATCCAGAGTCAAAGCCAAGCGGCAAGGATCCTTA